>NC_031771.1:45579611-45800357 GCF_001522545.3 Parus major
TATTTTTCTTGGGTTTACGCCCTTACATTGTTCAAATAAAGGATAATTCATTATACAATCCAGCTCAAATTCAGTATGAACATATTGCATTTTGAACAGCTCTGAGGTAAATTCACATTGTGTATTTGGAACAATTTGAGTGATTCATTTTTTGCTTTTCTAAATACCAAGAGTTAGAATTCAGGTCTGATGCTGGATTTGGCTCTTGCACACACTTTCACTTCCTTCTCTCTGATACTTGAAGAGAAAAATTAATTCCTGATTGCAGTATGAATCTCTTTGATGGATGCATGACAATGCAAACATTCATTTTTCTACTAAGGAATATGAAGCCAGCATACAGGAAAACTAAAATTAGTAAAAATAACCCCTTTCAGTGATAAGTAAGAGTGTCTAAATTGTTTAATCTTTATATATTTGCACTTATTTAATAGAGTTATCAAACTATTACCAACCAATGGGAAAAGGAGATGTCATGAAAAGTGCCTGTGGTCCATCAGAATATATTTTTAAATACTCTTTTCCTCCCACCCTTTTTTGACACTGTTGAAGTGTACCTGGCAGGAATCCTCTGAATGAGCCTGACTCCAGGCAAGGCTGTCAGCTCGCTGCTGTGGTCTGAAACATGAGCTCTTTCTGAAGTCAAGATCTGGGATTTATTTGTATGGAAAAAAGTCCCCACTGTACAGAGGGGGACTGGGACACAAAACTCACTGTTAATTCCCAGACACCTATGAAGCTAGTACCTGTAAGTAACTCTTGATGGACATTTAGCATGAATCACTAAGAGTAAAAAAACATTAATGCATAGATTACCCTCATCTTCAGGAAAGCAGATATATCAATGGGAGATGAAGCTTTCTATTTCTGCACTGATGTATTTTGTTCTTTTACAAGCTATCACCCAACAACTGCTATGAAATAAACTGGTGGCTTCATTCCAGGTGCTACTAAAATCTGGTTCCATCTTAGAAAAACATTTTTTGTCCCTTGAGCTCATCATATAGGCCAAGGAATGATTTGAGAGGAAAACCATTTTCTTGATTTGTGAGAAATTCGTCCAGAAACAGCCCAAGAAATTTTAGCAGCGAAAATAAAGCTCATGCTTTCATATTTTAGGATGAAAATTTACTTTGGAGGGAAGAAATACTCTTTTGGGCTGATCCTTGTCATGATTAATATATCAACAGGAAATAAAAACATTTGGACTTCAAAAGAAGTATTATTTCATAGTAGCATGACAAGCTAAGGCTACTTATTCCCATTTCTTTCTGAAAAAGAGGTAATAAGGGAATGCCAGTGACATCTCTTGCTGCTTCAAAGAGTGTTTAAATTACATTCGAAGTCTATCAACAGTCTATCTATTAGATAAAAGTTCAAGAGGTCTTGGGAAGTACAAGTGAGCAAAACTCTGTTTTTCCAGCAGTCTGAAATCTAATGTTGGCACTGAGGCCTCTATCTTTATGCTTAACGCATGGATGGGGTATTCAGAAGCATTCACTTCAGTATTGTTTCACAGAAAAATGTTTATAGAAATAGAATCAATATATTTATTAATTTACCCTAAGAGGAAAGTCTATCCAGGGAACAAAGTGCACATTTTATTAATTTCTGTGGTTATTCATTACAGAAAAGAAGTGGAGATTGTGAAACCTGTGGCTAAGAGAGCTGGTCATCTGGCATGGACATGGTATTTGGGAAAGCTTGGGTTGCTGCTTTCAGAGGTGTGCATCACCCAGAGCACCCAGATGGAGCTCAGGTACTCAATGCCTTTGGAAGTTAATTCACTTCTTGAAACATGAGAGAGTGTCTGCAGCAGCCCCTGCCCAAGGACATAGACACAGACACCAGTGTTTTCAGGGCTGTGAAGAACCTCTCTATGGTTTGAAGAGCAAAGTGTGGGGGTTCATCCACCTTGAGCCATGGCAGGGACCAGGAGGTTCATGCAGCTGCAGCAGCAGCCCCAGCTGTCCACACTTGCCCGGCCCTATGCCTTTTTCCCTGATGACAAGGGAGCTGAGTTACCTGCAGCCTGCTGTGGCACCCAGCACAGCTGCAAGTGGGGCTCAGCTCCAAGAGGAGCCAGGAATAATCTCTTCCCTCCACCTTCTTCTTTGTGAGAAGAAACAGGACAGGTTTTGTCCTGCTGCAGGAAAGGAGCCATGGACAGGCTGGATTGGGCTCAGCATTGGCCTGCGTTCCTTCTGTGATGCTCTGCAGCTTTCCACCACTGTGGCTTCCTGGGGTTTGTAGGACTCTCTTCCAGAGAACCAAGAGCAGAATTCAGCTTCAGTAAGTCCCTGTGTGTTTGCCTCAGCTTTGCAGATGGGGAGCGACAGCAGGGTTACTACAAGGTAGAGATTTTAATTTTCATTGAGGTTTATCATAACTGTGTTAGTGGAGTTCAATGCAACATACAGTTACACAGATACACTCCACAGGCTGTCACAAGCTGTAGGGTATTCATTCTTTTCTTTCAACTTGAAAAGTCTGACATTACAGTTTGAAGTAATCTCAAAACAGTGTTGTCAGGAGAATTCAGAAGCTCTTGGCCCTGTATTTATTTTGCAATATCAAACTGTTTCTAGAAAGAACTACCAACATATTTGTGCTGTATTATCTTAAAAAAGGTTATCAAAAGGGGTGAACTCTGCAAATAAGCCGTTCAGGAATCTCCATAGATAATGTTGCAAACAAAATGCTGCCACAACTAGCATACAAATATCTCATTTAACTCCCTTTAGTGACAAAATTATACACTTTATTTAAAAACTGTGTATCTCTTCATTTTTAATAACAAAATCTCCTTACATCTGGAAGAAGAGGTAGTTAAAGCTCTATCTGCTGCTACTGTATGCACTTGTAATGCATTATGTGACAGCCTATCTTAGAACAGTGATGCTTTAAACATCCAAATCTAATTATCACTAGGACTATCTCTATGGAGACAGAAATTTAGATAAACATGGTGTGGGTGGTTTTGTCCTGCTGCAGGAAAAGAGGATGCTCTAGATGGAAGTCTAAGCCCTTCACTCCCAACAGAATCAATTCCCATTGGGAATGTAGCACTCCTAAAGTATTTCTGGCCTGATTATCAAACCTGGTGCCATTCACAGGAAAGTGGTAAGAAGGAGCAAGGGTGCATATAAGTCAAGAGAAGTGGAGAAGTTGTTTGTATTAATAAATTGTATTACTCAGTGCTGTAATGTATAATACTAAATATGAATACTAAAACACTGTAAAGACTGGAGAAATAAGACCAGGCCCTTCACGTTTTTACTGATTTAATCTCACCTTTCAGTGACTGCCTCACTTGATTTCCTTCTTAAACTGGTTAGAAGAAAAAAAAGTAGGATACCACATAACAGTGTGATTGTTTGATTCCTGACTTAGCTTAGAACCAGAAAAAGGGTGTACTCCCAGTCACTAGATAGTCAAACTGTGTCTCATTGCCACAAGTGAAGATTTTAACTGAATTCCAAAAAAAACCTGAGCTCCTAAGTAAGAATATCTGGGAGGTACAGCTTCTTTTAACAAAATATTCTGAAAGATTTCTAACATAAACCCACCCATTTCAGGATGGAAGCCAATTGACTCACTTATTGAAGGTGAGACCTTTAACAAAAATTTTTCACCAACAAATTTCTTGTGTGTTCTTCTAAATCAACTGTTGCTGTTCCAATGTAGAAATGGATTTACGAACAGTAGATCACAAGTCTTAGGCTATATGCCACTCCTTATTTCAATATTCTAATAGCAAGTTAAAGTGTGCCCTCCCAGCTTTCCCTCATTTACATGTCTTTTGTCTTTTTGTTTGATAATAATCCCTGCTATATTCACAGGGTCAGCTTCAGTCCTGGCCACAGTACATTACATAGCTGAAGTCAAATAAATCTTTGAAAGTGATTAATTTTTCCTATTATTGCTGATTACTTTCACTGATCAATACTTTCACTGGTGTATACCACTAATACATTTAAATGTCAATGTCGGAATCAATTAACTTCAATTATTTCCTTTCAAAGATCATGACATTTTGTTGGTGTTGAGATTTTAGGATATATACACACGAACTTATGGCTACATTTGTCATTAAAATTGTTCAGAATGATGTGTACAAAACCTCATAAGTATAAAATGATTTAAAAAAAAAACCTTACAAAATATTTAAAAGGAATGAAAATGAAAATATGAAAACACATAAAAATAGGAATATTAAACCCCCTGTAAATTCTATACCCAGCCATATGTGAATTATGAACGAAAAGGGGTTTCTCTAACCAATGAAAAATATTAATGATACAAGAGAAGATTCAATTATATAACTGTGTGTTGTAATTCTCTATGATTTATAAAAGGCAAAATTCAGATATGCTATACAATAAATTATGATTACGGCGCGACTACACTTTGGTCTAATAGAATCCCATTATTTAGAAATGGAAAAAGAAACCCCATTAGATTATAGGCTTAATTCCCTGCCTGTGCTGAGGTCACTGCTCTTTCAGGCTTGTCTATGTGAAAGCTGCTGGTACAGTTGAAGACTCTTTATGAGCAGGCAGACATACAGAAAGGCAAGAGGAGCTCTGTGTTGACGTTAGCACTTCCATGAAGAAATAAAAATAGCTGTGGTGGGTTAATCACCTCAATCAATAGTTTTAAAGAAGAAAAATCAGTTAAGATCTGGGGGGAAAATACCCCAAAATGGCAATGCACACCAGTATTGTCAGTATATGAGGATTAAGGGTCAAGGGAACCAAAGCCACAATAGTGCTCTGAAATGAAAGTAGTCCTGGCACAGCATGAAGAGCCTTGTAACATACCTGAATGCATGAGATTTTTCTGGACCTACAGCTGTTGAGAAGTTTCAGCCAATGCTGGTTTCAAAGGGATCTACTCAGAATAAAACCATGCATTAGGAATCACTTAGTTTTATCTTGAAACTAAAATGAAGTAGAAGAAAAGCTCTCTTATGGGCATCTAATTGGGGTAGCAGGGAAGAGAGATAGATACAACAGTTTAGTTCCCCAAAAGTCCCCAGCAAAATTATATCTGTTGTGGGAAGAACAGGTGAGAGACCTTTAAAGACTGCTCTTTCTGAGTCCTCAGGCAGAGGAGAAGGTAAGGGGGAGACGTGATGCTCTGTGTGTCTAGGGGGTTGTGATCCCACTGAAACTCAGGTGTGCCAAAACCTCTCCATAGCCTGCAAGTGCAGGCTCAGAAGCTCCTCTGCGTGTCTCTTTTGCATTTCCAAGACCAGTTAAGGTTCTGTGATCTCCTTTTCCCCCCGGTGATAAATTAGCCACAAAGGATGTGTGTTCTGAAGAGGTTCCTTTGGCAAGGCAGTTTCAGGCAGAGGAGAACTCAGATTTCAGCTGGGAGTGCCCTGCTATCCAGGGGGAGTCATGTCTCCCAGATTTTTCTGTGCAGAGGTAAAAGCTGAGGTGTGTCTTTAGAGGTGCGTTTTCTAACAGGGGACAGGTGCACAAGAAATGTAATTTATTCTCCTCCCTAATAACTATTTCTTCTGTGACAGCAATCACAGTCTCCATCAACCCACAAATGGCAGCAGGGCTCCAGGGGATTGTCTAACAGTGCATCAAACCTGCTTTAACATGTCACTTGTTTGCTCACTGACATTATGAATTGCCCCCAAACCGCTTTTCTTCATGAAAGCCATTCAGTTCTCTTATCCATGAGCATCTTTACCCTCCCTTTCCCCCAGGAACCAAACTACCACACAGTTTAGGGAGTAACAATGACAGGTGTCAAAATGCCAGGTATTGTCATCTCTGCCAACAAGCCTGTGCTGCTGACAAAACCACCACCTCATACTTCAAGGAACTGTGAAAGAAAAATTAACTTTTAGCAGAAGGACTTCTATTTGTGCATCATTTAAGGGGATTTGTGACTTTAACAAACTGGGTATTAACCATGCTGCTGTCTGTTGAACAAAGACATTAAAATTATTGCTTACTATCAGTGGCAAAGTTGTTGAGAAATAAGTTTCCTGTTACTATGTCAGGAGGCACAAATTGCTTAATCACTTGTGTTGTTGAGTGAGACTAACATTAGTTATAAAAACATATCAGATACTGCTAATCAGTGCAGCTCCATGAGGATACAGTATTTCAAAACTCACACCAATTTCGTGCCCTAAGAAAATAACTTCAAAATGTTTTTTTTTTATTTATTTGCCAGAGTGTATTTTTGAATTTCTAAAGTCCTGGGCTGAGTAGTTGACTCACCACCATACAACAAATGAGATACATACATACAAATGAGATATCACTGATGGAAAACTGATGGAAAAGATTTGAACAATTATACAGAACAGATAAGCCATTAGCTTCTCCCAGGACCTAATGATGAGATCTGCAAGATCATTCAGGCTACAGCCATAATTAAAACTCGTTCTGAGTCATTGTGCTGCAGCAGAAAACATTAACCAAAAAGGAATTTTTGGCAACCTCCATGCAAGGGAGGACTAGGATGAGACTGGTGTCTGACATAAGTAGGACTGAAATATTTTTGAAATATAAAGCTCTAAGAAAGAATTGGCATTTCATACTATTTTATTTAACAAGCTATTGTTTGGAAGCATAATCACAACTGAATAAAGACTTGACCATGCTTTTCCACCTTGTGTCACCTGTGGGAAGGACATTATTCAATTATGCTAAAGGTGTTATATTATTCTTTTTATTCCTTGCTTAAATTACTCAGTTATTTCAACCACACTCTTACATCCTTTTGCTTTGATTAGTTGATACACATCATCTCTGTGTTTGACCTCCTCTTGAGGAAGACACTGACAGCTGCACTTTTGCACTGGTTTCTTTTTTCTGGTTGAGAGACATGATTTTGTGATACATGAAGTACGAACCCCATTCCATGAGGCCAGTTCATCCAATCCATCTCAAAAGCTCCTTGTGGAATAAGAAGACCTGCTGGGTCTGTGCTGCCAAAAGGAAACCATTAAGACTGTTTATTGCCATCCTGGGCCACTTTACAATTACAAACACGCTGCTTTTAAACATTCCAATTTAGAAAGAATAGGCGTACACGGAAAGGTGTTCCTAGCTGTGGACTCACTGGTATTTAAGCAGTGAGTCCACAGCTCACTGCTCCCAATCACAGTCCTGAAAGCATGTGGCCTCCTTTTTGGCCACCCCAGTATTTTTGGGAAACAACTCAGCTTCTACTGGTACAACACAATACATAGACTTAATAGAGCCGGTTCCTGGTTTTGCCCAGAGGTCAAAGTTTTGTCAGAGTTTTGCCTTCGAATTTTCTGTGTACTGTCCAAAATTTAATTTTAAATTGCCTTCCCAATGGCTTACCTCTGTGAAACATTTTCCTTATGTACAGAATTATGTAAGTTTTACTGCAGTGGCCATTCCCCTGAGTCATGGCCAGAGTTAAGAAAAACATTCACTTTTATGCCATTTTTTCCATGCTTTACCAAATCAAATATTTAACAAATCAACAGCATCTGTTAACATGCTAATAACTGAATAAATAAACCAAATGCAGGCTATTATGTAATCCAGAGTACTCCTGAGGGACTTTCTGTTATCTTTAAAACTGACCAGGGGGAGCATGAGGGAAAAACCAAATATGAAATGGGCCCACCTAATGGAATGATCCCTGCTCTAAGATACACTTTTAAAAGGTAATTAATATTTTTAAAAATACTTTGATGAAAATATATGTTTAGTTTCATTCTACTTGAAATAATTCAGATGGTAATCCTTTTTCAGGAAGCAAATTATTGTT
The DNA here is from genome assembly GCF_001522545.3 of Parus major. Taxonomy (NCBI): domain Eukaryota; kingdom Metazoa; phylum Chordata; class Aves; order Passeriformes; family Paridae; genus Parus; species Parus major. The sequence continues at coordinate 45,587,391 of NC_031771.1, forward strand.
GCTGCCTCACAGCTCAAATTATTACCCAAAGTAATATACTTGGCAAAAAAGCCTATTATTTCAATTCTTGAATAAGGACTCCGTTCACATGTCTAATGCCCTGTGTAAGAGAATTAGCAGAAACTCATCTCAATGTGGTTTCAAAAGAGGAAACTAAGCAGACAGCCTTGTTAATTTAGCATATAGACTTGGAATAAAGTACAACATCCATCATCTCTCGAAATTGAGTTAAAAATTGGTCTTGTGTCCAAGGAGAAGGAGCCAATTTTCTGCTGGAAGCAGAGTCTTGGAAGATCACTAAAACCCTTAATGGTTCTTTCATTGTGGGAGCCAATATGAAAGAAAAACCAGTTTGGGAGTTCAAATTACCCCTCACATTAAATGCTACAGCATGTGCGATCTTCAGTTTGCGCCTGTTGCTGTTGATGCAATTCTTTCTGTCACCCCAGACACACAGGGAATTCCAGCTGCGTATCTCCCCTGGTCCTTAAAATCTTCCCATGTGCTACTGGATGCTGCAGCAATGCTGAAGAGGCTTTTGCATGCAGGGTGAAACACCCGTCCTTACCATATGTCGCGTATAGGTCTCGTTCTCTCACAGTAGGTTTCTATGTGTGATAAAAAGATGCTCTCAAACACACTGAGATTTAATATCTGGGGAAAGGGAAGCCTGAAAATATGTTAACAAGATTTTCAGCATTAAACACAATTTTGTTTCAGATTTCAGCTGTTAAACATCTTAATTTGTTTTTCTTTTTACTCCAGTAACATAATGCTAATATACTCTGACAGCTTGTGACTCCATGCCGAGGAGGTTTCTCAAACCAATCTCTTTACTTGAAATTTGATTTACAAAGTGCCTTAGTCCTTTAGCTGTGTGGCAGCAGTCACCCTCACAACACTTGTCAAGACTTAAAGTAGGAGCATGATCTGGGCAGTTTTTCCATGTTTGTTTATTTTGCCCCAGTGAAAGATTCACCGAGGTGAAAGAATCCTTTTAACTATTTAATGTTCTCTTCCATCAACAAACTCAGTCCAGAAAACACTGGCATGCAACGTCTGGCTAAGTCGAAAGGAAATGATAGATTTTTTTGTTTTGAAACATGTATTAATCTCCAGGTGCAGGTAGCATCTATGCAGTTTGTTTTTACAATATTTGTTTTGGGTGAGTGGATGTAACAGTTCATAGACAAATCTTTTGGATTCCATGGTCTTCTTCCAGCCCAGCCTAGCTTTGGCTACTTCTTTCCAGCATTAAGCTCAGATTACTTTCCAGGTGCTTATCCTACACACAGCTGCAAGGCACTGCTGAGCCAGCGGGACCACTTGTTCAGCTGGTGGCCAGCCCCAACCTTGTGTGGGCCATCATTTTCCTGGAAATCAGGTTTTTGACAAGTCATGAGCACATGATGTAGCACGTCATATCACAAATCCCTGCAGAACAGGCAATAAAAACAACAGATGACCACAAATATCTGTTCTCAGAGGCAGCCCCCCAGGCTGCTGACTGCCCTTGGCAGGGATAGTCTGCCACATGTGTGTGACTTGTGTGGAGCATATCCTGTCACATCCCAGCATCCCAGCAGGTATCTTACATAGCAACCACCTCCAGAGGATGAGGACCATGTGGACTATTTTTTTAAGTCATTTTATAATTAACTGGAGAAGCTGATTTGGCACCAAAACTTAGTGAAAAACCTTTTCTTCATCTCTCCTCCAGCAAATTTTTAGATTTTCTTGAAATTATTTCACTAAGATAAAATATTTGCTATTGTCCAGGCAGAAGATTGTGGGAACAGCAGTGTGGATGTTTCCATCTCTTCTCCACAGATGAGACATATGAAGCCAGGGTAACATCAGCAGGTTGAGAAGTCAATGTAAAGAAGACTAGAAAATAAACCACAGTTCCTGCCCCACTGTGGCAGGCATCACTCACGCAAACAATGTGCTTACAGCTTTTAAATCTCCTTTCTTCCAGAAAAGGAACATCTTTTGCCATCTTTTCTCTCTAAAGCTGTTCCCCCAGAAGGATTCAGCTTGCCTCACTCAGCTCCAAGCAGGAAAGGATCTGCCAGTGCCGACAGGTCTGTGCACCCAACAACAGCGCCTGCATGGTCATGCTGGCTCCAGCCCAGCCGGCTGCTCCTGGTGCTCTGGTGTAGGCAGGGAAAAGTCTGCTGCTGCTGCTTTGTGTGCTGTGCTTCTAGACAGACTGACTCCACACTGATGGGCTTCTTGCTCTGGTGATTTTTGCTGCAATGCTCAGGTAGCCTGGTCCTTCTGAACACCACAGTCACTATGCTGTAGCCACAGTAGCTGGTGAATGCACAAAAAATGGTTTGGTTTGGTTTTCCTCTGAGCTTCAAGCACATTCATTGTCAGGTTGTCTTTTCATCTTACCTTGCCTATATCTGGTAGCAATTAAAACTGATCGCTTTTTGCATCAAAGCTTATCAAGTACAGTGTAAGTCTTCAGCTCCTGGGGTAACAACGCGTGAGCGTTATTGTCAGCTGGAAGTGTGTGAAAACAGCCACGTGTTTGAAGAGCCTTGATGCAGTAAAGAGAAATGTATCTACATGTTTAATTGTATTCATACTGTAAACAGACTTTAAGCACTCAAGATAGAGATATTGAGAAAACCAAGTATCAAATGATTATATTCCATTGTAAACTTTATATTTGAACCTACACCTTGTTCAGTTATTTAACTATTAACACACAGCCACATGGGAAAAAATACAACTTTGAAGTTACTGTACCACCTACATTAATTTGAAGAAACGCTGTAATGGCTGTAAATGTCACTCTGCATAATCATGCAGGCTTTTTTCCCAGATATAAACCCAACTGCATGGATGACTTGCAGCTTGTGCTGCAAGTGAAAAGCTTTCTCCTTCCCCTTCAACTCCCACAATGAAAATAATCACAGCAAAGGCAGTGCCACCACCTGAGTTCCTTGGAGTTTGGGTTTCTCAGAAGTCCACTGTCTGAAAAGATGATTTAATGAGGCAAGCCTTGCAATGAACTGCAAGCACAATCCTTTTCTATATAAAATGGAGTGCAGTGACAGCATCAACTGGCTGTGATGATTTTGATTCCCCATTGTGCATTGCCACCAGGTGGGATATGCTGGCCCCCATGTTGCAGAATATTGTGGTAGATGGGCTTCCACCACAGGCAGAAAAATCAGCTGACTTTTTTTTTTTTTTTGAAAGGTGCTTTTAAGTTTTGATTTTCAAACCACATGTAATTACACTGGACAGTATCATCCAGTCAAGGAAAATACTGCTTTACTCAGAGAGTAAAAAATGTTAAAATTGCCTGTTTGCTAATGACAGAATGACAGAAGGATATAAAAATAGCAATCAACATTTCCAGGAGAAATATAAGAAAAAAGCTACCAGAAAAGTTTTGAAAAATAAAGACCTTTATTTCCTTAAAAAATATTAGGAAAATGCAGCTGTTTTTCTACAAGGTAAATACAGCTGATTCTACAGCAATATCTTGCTGACCCTCACATTGCTGTAGGCAAAAGCACATTAGTCACTACTTTTGAAAGAGATAATGGCTTTTCAACTACTGTGTACCCTGGTGTATCTGTGACAAATGCTCTGAGAGATAACAGCTTTGGCAGAAGCAAAGTGGAGGGGATGAGAGCTGAGGATGGTTGATTTGCCTCTGCTGCTACTTCCCAGCACTGCCATCATGTCACAGATACACGCTGGACATGTAGGTGATATTCCAAATGAAATGGCTGAAAGCGGGTTTGTGAGGCTGCAAGTTAATATTAAAATTCAGCTTTAGCCCACTGGAACAGATTTGTGATTATATCAATTAGTGGCACAAATCCCCTCTTAATGTCATCCTACCAGTTTCAAAACAATAACAAGATACAAAATGCATTTAGAAGTATAGGTGAGATATGTGTTATCTGGCTTCTTTTTTACATAGAGTGCTGTCCTTTTATCCATCCATTTTAAACTCAGCTGAAGACCTGTGAATACTTAAAACAAGAAGACAATGTATTTCATAGGTCTATCTATCACTGCTGTCTTCATATTTAACTTCAAGCCTAACTGGGACGTGGCTGGGCACAGAGGGTTTGCAGGAGTCATGTCTGGCTTCAGTGCAAGGCTTTTCCCCCCCACAGACTGTGTAAGCAGTGTCTTCCACTCCCCAGAGACCATGGCAAACCATGGCCACTTCCCTCCGCCCAAAAATGGTTCCAGTATCCCATTGGACCAGGAAGGGCACCAAAAAGCATCAAATATGAACCAAGCCAAATGTTTTCTACAAAACCTCCAGAACATCAGTTCATGAAACAGTTCAGAGAGCTTCACCCTCAGGCTGAAAATTTTCTGAGTGTTATCACTGTGTATCAGTCAGGAAAAACTTTAAGACTTGCATAATTGCACAAAGTCCAACCCAGAAAGCTCATGCTGCAATCTAGTCTACTTCAATACATTAGTATTAATTAATACAACACACAGTTGCCAAATCACTCATTGGAATTCATTTTTCCTAAGAAAAGATTGTAATTAGATTTTAAAAAATAATACCCTACATTTAACATCTTTTGGAAAAATAGACACTTTGTTCTCACCTGGAAATATTAAATGTGGTCCCAGGAAAGTGCATTTGGAGGTGACATCTTCGATTTGAATGATAGGGACATATTGCTATATTGAGGATTATTGTAACACCTCCTTTGAGTTTTGCACACTCACAAACTCACACTCACTTTGCAAAATCACCCCAAAGACAACCAAAGCACTTGGCCACTGAAAAGAGGGGATAGCCATTGCAAACCCCAAGTCCAGGTCCCTGGAACAGCAGTTTCAGCATTACTATACCTATAGTAGTTTCCAGGGATGTAGATAGGATGTCTCTGTTTCTATGCTTGTAGTGGAGTGGTTTTGTCTATAATCAGATGTAACAGAAAAAAGGAATTTTTGAAATCTTGCTTTCTTCTCCTGTTTGATAAATTCTGTTATTTCAAGGAATGATTTGCAGTTTGGTTAGTTTTGATTTAATTTCTAGACTCATGACTGGGGTCTAGAAAAAATACATCTAGGAAAAAATATATCTGTGAGCTATGGATGTTGCATTAGCTAAGAGAATTTGCAGTGCATCATGTGCAGTGAAGCAGATGGACTCTATGGATGAGTTAACAGCGACTTACAAGATTATCTTACATAATGGAGGGTTTTTTCCCTAAATGGTTTAAAACTCCATATGCTTTAGGGTTTACCTAGCTTCACTAGCTACTCCTGCAGAGCATGGCACATTTCATAAGATCTACAGAGCAGCAGCTCCCTCTTGCATGTTGAACTCATGCTACATTTTATAAAACCACATGAACTAGAAAATAGCCACCCAACCCCTCAAATACCAACCCCCTTCTGTACTGTAGGAAGGGTCACATCCTGTCCTGCACTTTCTGTCTCTTTTTTTTGGGCTCTTATTACTTGAAAAACTTGAGCTGCTTCCAGTTTAGTCATTTCCCCTTATCAGGAAATTCAGATGAAATTACACTCCTACCGGAGGCTTTTAAAACTATATAGGAGACCTGTTTGCCTTTTCAGGAGATATATTTTACTGACATTTTTTTTCCCATCCAAGTGGTGGTCATCTGCTCATTTTGAGCATTCACAAATGCTTCTCATTTTCACTGCAAATGTCTCTCTGTCATCTTGTCATTTTGTAATCTTGTAATTTTGTTCCCCAGTTACCCAGACTGGTAAAGGGGAGAAAAGGGCAGGCTCCCACTTCCGAAAATTTTATTGAGTAATAAATAAATAAGTAAAAAATAAAAACTGGACCAGACTGCCATTACCAGGGAGGGGACCCATCAAGAACTGTACCTAAAGCTAATTTTCTAGACAAGTGCTAGCTGTCTGCTTTTAACTATGTTCCAGAAGAGTTCTCTGGATCAGGATTAATACTCACAAGGTAAGCAAGCTACTGATGTTCATCACCTGTGCCTAGAGCCTCCTGCAGCTACCAGCACCTGTCTGTGCTCACTGATGACCTGTGCACCAAAACACCTTCTAAAGAGAGAAAAAAAATGAGCAAAACAAAGTGGGTTGGATGGAGAAAACTGAGCACTTGTCCCAGTAGTCCACGATGGGGGAAAGGAGTGGGATAGCAGCATCACACCTGGACAGGATGTAGAGGTGGCACAGAGCTCTCCTGGGGGCCATGCACACATCCCTCTTTGCATGGGGTATCCTCTGCTCCAATGTTTGAACCTCAGCTGTAACATCCCACTCCTCTCTCACATCAGCTCCTATTTCTCCCAAGTGCCCTCAGCTTCATTCCACTGCTCAACAAGCCAGTGTCCTGTCCTGGGGCGTGCCAAGGCTCTGTTAGCACCATGGTTCTCTCAGGGCCCTCCAGGCAGCCTTTGCTATCTGCAGGTGAAGGTCCTGGGGAGGTGACCAGGTGACTCAACTCCCCATTTATAAGGTATTCAAAACTATTTTGCTTGGTGAATGCACCCCAGTGATTTCCTTTTAGTATCATAAATGACTGTGCAAGTCACATTCACTAGGGAATGGTAATAATAATAATATTACAAAAAATCATACCAGAATTTCCACCACTTTCCCTGGCTCATAAGGGTCACAAACAGAGTTTGTCTGTGTGCCAAGCAGCCATGGTGCAGAGTTGCTGGAGCAGAAATAGCTGCCTGACTGCCTCCAAATCCAGCCTCAGAGCAACCTCCAGTGGCAGCGCGCAGTTCCCGCAGACAGGGTATGGATGGCACTGCTGGGAATCCCAGCATGTCTCTGCCACCTGAGGCATGTCTCTGGCCCTCAGGGACACACAGGGAAAATGTATGACCACCACCACTGCCATTAGGGCACTAGGATAAAAATGAATGAATGAACAAACGAATTAAAAAAAATTAAATCGTCTGTGCGTCCCCATGACTCATCTAACAGCTGAGATGTTCTACTGGCACAAGCCCAAACTCGTCATCCACTTAAGACCCATTAAAAAAGTAGAGAAAAGGGCAGTTATTAGTTTAAAATTTTGTGTGAACTTTCTGCTGGTGTCTGGATAAGTCACACGCTTGTTGCCATTCAAGAATTAGTGAGATACCTCAGCATATGCAAAACTAAGCACAAACTCCAGGATCTTTGCTACATGGTAATGGGATTAACCAAGCACATATTTAGCATTGCTGTATATAAAGTGCTTTGTGAGTGAAAGTCTGAACCACAGTCCACCAACACTGATGAAAGGTCTGAGGACATTTGGTTTGCCTCTCTACAGAAAGTCTTTTCTGCTCATCTTTTACCACAACAGGCACAGATGCTCTTGTGAATAGAGGGCTAGAGCTTACAGTGGCAATCCACAGTGTATTTTGCCATTTCAGCTATGTCTTTTTTATTGTCTCATTTCATATCCTAAGTCCTGGGGAACATTGCTTGGCTCAGCCAAACCCAACCAAGCAGAAGTCTCTACTCTGCAATGCAGGTTTATGCAGTAGAAGTTAGTCAGAATAAGCAAAATCAACACCATCAAAGATAATAATAATTTTATTTATAAACATACATTTACTATAAAAGCTGTTGAGTTTTAGACAAGTTTTCCTAATTTCCAGAGGCATTTTAGAATAAATAAAATGAAGGGAGGATTAGCATAATTGGAATTCAACATTAGCCCCAGCTAGGAGAGCAATCCATGTCCTTGAATGGACATGCAGATAAGGATGGTCCCCTTCTGGTTCACCAACCTTTACGACATTCTCTGAAAACTACAGATGTACTGCATCAATAACACTACATAGCAAGAGGAAGGAAAAAATACACCATGAAAATGGGCTTGTAAAATACAGATGGGTTATGATACCTGTTCAGGTTCTCTGAAGTAGTAAGAGGCTAAATAAATTCCAGAACATCTAAAACCCATTACATATATTGTACTTGCTCAGTAATAATAAATCATTTTTTTGCAACAAATACATTTACATTGCAGTTCAAATGTAGGAGAGCATTACTCTTTTTCTGTGCTCAAAGATCCTGATTAGAAATGTATCATCTTAATGTGTTTAAACTGGAAAAAAAATGAAAAAAAAAAATTAGCCTGAATGAATTTGCCATGTAAGACTCCAGAGGGAATATAAAATCAAACATAAGAAGTTGGCAAGTACGATTTAGAAAACTGTTGAAAATTATTTTGTGCTGGTGAATAGATGTCCATTAGGGGAAAAAAATCGTCACCATTGAGCGCTGCTTCATTTTGCTTTACGTACAATCAACTTTGCTAAAACATGCATACACAAAACTATCTAACAGACACTGGGACCAATTTCTAAGCAGCTCCAGAGACCCAGTGATGTGTCTGCAGTGTGGTGCAATATCCCTCCCCCCTCGTTCATGCACTTTATCCCAACCATGCTCCTAAGCCCTTTGGGCACTTACCCCTACATGAATGAGAAGTGGACCTGACCTCTGAGACAACCAACCCTTTGATACACTTGGGGACTGATTTGCACATCTAACTCTATCACGTGGGTGAAGCAGTGCTAGAGACTCATATTGAATAGATGCACAAGCATGCACAGTCTCATTTAAAAATTAGGTTCAGACATTACATATTTACATATCCTTAATGCAGCGTGTGGAGTTATACAGACGTACCACGTCAATTACGAAATCTGCTTCTTGAATTTCCATGTTAACACTCTTTGTGGGAAAATGTTTTAACAACCACAGGCAAAGGGTAAGCATCCTGGTTATCAAAACCCTTTAACAGTAAATCATGCAAGTGGTTGATCAAAATATAGGACATCACTTTTAGTTCCAAAACATTTGTCTGATTTATTTCATTTTTACTTAAAAATATTCCCCAGGTGAAGTCCACAAAGGACTTCAGCTTTTTGGATTTATTGCATCCATAAGTCATTGCTGACTGTGTGCAACAGCTTTGCATTTTCTAAGGCACAATATTAAGGAAGTAACATGTAACTTTCCAGCAGATAGTCACAATGTCCCCCAACGACATTGCATGTGTGTGTTTGATGACACGCAGTTTTGCATGGTTATACAACTCACATGCAAGCAACTGTCTAGCATTTCAATAAATAATTGCTACCTACAGAACAACTCAGAATTATTGCTTCCCTAATAACCACTTCATTTCTATTTATCAACACATCAAAAGATGACAGATATGCACATAGATATAAGAAATCTCTATTCATTTAGTTTATAGTGGTTTTAAGGCAGAAAAAGATTTTTTCCCCCTCCATTTGAAGATGTTTCCAGTAACTGTTTACCAAAAAGTGCTAGGCTATTTTACAGTTGCAAAACATTCCCTAACTTTGTCTGTGTACTGTAGATACCTGCTGAACCTCTGTTTTAATGAGCTGCTGGATCACTTTAGTAAGGAGCACATGCTTAATCAAAGAGTACAAAGGAAAACTGTCCCAAACACAGGCAAGGCAGTTTCTCTGCCTGTGGCCCCAACCTCCTCCCTGCCCATCTTCCACACTTCTGGGTTTTGCTGACTATTTTTAGGTAGTAGATGGAGGAAGACAGGCTCAAGGCTGTCTAATTATCTACCCTGGGGGGTACCCAAACCACACGTGTTTCTCTGCATGAGATTTCAACCAAGTGTAAGGTTTGCAGGTGAACAAGCAGATGCCCAACCCACTCAAATCGATGGGCAAGTTACATGCCAAAGAGAAAAGCTTCACTACAACATCAAACTGCAGCTTGGAGACTCACAACTCTGCTGGATCTGCCTGCTCGGTTTCCTCTTCCCCACATCACCTTTCATCGAGTTTAATAACGATACAGGGTGCTGAACTTAGTAAGAAGGTTGCTACTGATGGGAATTTTTCCTTTTGTTAATGGTATGCAGTCTTTAGGTTTAATGAAGAAGTCTTTATTTCAGAGAATATTAAGCTATAGTCATGAACATTACTTGAGGTACACAAACAAAAAATCCTATGACTAAAAGTGCAATAATTTATTTGTTTAACTCCTACCCTCCATTGAAGGTATTATAAACAGAAAATGCTTCAGAATTACAGGATGTATTATCAAACTAGTCTCTGTATAAAAAAAGTTATAGCTTCAGTTATAACAGAGAAGTCGTGCTGTGATGTTTAGTTTCTCAAATGTACTGATTAGATACTATCTCAAAATTACTTCTCAGCTCAAGTTGGCATATTCTATAAAGGTTTTGTAAACTTAAACTTTTTAATTGCTAGAAATATTAAAACAAAACAGCTTTATTGCATGTTTATTCTCTTATTACTTTCAAAAGAACAAGGTAACAGACTGGGTATCATAAGCATACCTGAAAGGTGGTTTTGCTTTTTTTTATAGTACTTAGGCTTTGCCTTCCCAAACATGGTCATACATATTTTGCAAATTTCTTAAGGAAGCAAAAACCAACATATTGCATTTCAAAGGAGCAGGTGCAGAATTTTTTTGTGAGTTTTTAAAAACGAGATGAGAGCCATCATGTCCATGGATTCAAGCCTTTACAAGTGATTGTCTGGAGGCAGCCGATACATATGAGAAGAGAGTTCCTTCTTGAAAGTTATTAGGACTGAAAGTCATGTCACAATGTAGTTGGCTGTCCAGCAGCTGGGCAAAACAAAAGCAAAACAAGTAATTGGTTACAAATTTTAAGAAATATAGACTTTTCTTTGTATGAGCTTTACAATTCAAAAAATGGATCTGGAGTTATATGTAGCTGGTTTTCCTTTCTCCTGAAAAACTGGGGCAATAACAAAGAAGGTTCAGCATAATTCCAGTGGAAATATATTTTCCTTGTCACATGTCTAATGCATTCTGCATGAAGTTTTATCTTATTTTATGCCCAAAGTACTTGTGTGCATATTTATTTCAGGCTCTGCAGAGGCAAAATAGTAAAGCAAAGGACTGCTGAGTCATCTTCAGCTGTGCCTAGTTTGTGCTACCTGGTACTACAGGCTCCTTGTGTTATTTGGCCATATAGGGAATCTCATCAATTTACTTTTTGCCTTTGACTTTGACACTCATCAACCTGTGACCATTCTCTGTGTTTGACATTGAATACAGAATTTCCTTCCTTGTGAGGATTCATTGTACAGAAACAACCTACTTATAAAAACCCCATCCACTTTTATCTGAAAACCAGGAATATTTTGGGCCCTGGACCACTACATAATTCTTAATGTTTTTCTAGTCATCTTTTTTGATTATTTATTTTGAAACAGAGTCATCTATTTTTTCAGATAAGCTTCTGGGAGCCAAAAGATTTCACTGAGATGTCCATAAGTATCTCAAAACAATACTGATGTCTGCCCACTGCTGCACAGGTTTTAGGGGCATGAAGGCACAAGCCATGCAATCAAGCAACTTGGTTTGACATTTTTCAGCATTATTCCCAGAACTGAAAGGCAAAACTCTGAACAAAACAAAACAAAACACAGTGCACCAGTTTGTTCTTAATTTCAGGTGTGCAGTGCATCAAATTTTAATTAAAAATTAGTAACTAGCAATATTTGCAGTTCTATCAAAACCAGACCCTTTGAATTGTCAACAACAATTACTGTAGCTTAAGTTCAGCTAACTGGATTTTGAGATTTGAGATTGAGATTGCATTGAGATTGCATGACCAGTGGACACAGCAGGAAGAGGCAATTTGTAGTAATAATTAAAAACCCCTTGCCATTATTATTCCTCAGGAGCCATACTTTTTCTCAAAAGCTATTCCCTCTGTCATGGACTTAGTTACTATTCTGCTGGGTATGTACAAATGCAAAACATTATTACATGAAACACTGCACAAAGCTCTGTAATACATTTTGTAGTAACACTGCTGTAGAAATAATGATGAAGAGAGTGATTTCAACAGTATATAAGCTGATAATTCATTTGAGCTTTTATCTATCCTCAAGGGACATAAATTTTTATTTAAGAAAAAAGGACTAAGGAGAAAAGGAAATGATAACTTTTATCCCTTTCTCTCTTTTTTGTGTAAAGATGGATGCGTAAATCTGCATTTTAAGGGTCAGAACGTCATCCACATGAGGAAGGTTTATAGTATCAAGAGCGAAGGCAAAAAGCTATTTCTAAATATTTCAGGTTAAATAAATAATAAAAAGTTGATAACATTCCTTAGCAGAATTTAAGAAAAAAGTCGCAAAAAAACCAGTTATACAACAGCACCCTCTAGCTCTGCTGATGGAGAAGGATCTCCTTCCTGAAGCATCAGAGCAAAAGTACCCATTTTTCTTCTGGCAAAGGTAGGGAGGTACCTTTCCTACTCCTGGATTTCTACAGCCAGTGCTTTGGAGGGAGAACAAAGGAAACAGTAAGTGAAAAGAGCTCTAGATGTCCACTTATCAGCTGGAATTGTAGGCAGTGAATATACCAAATAATATTTAACAGGAGACAACAGTTACTCCTGTTGTTTTGCTTCTTACTGTTTTCCACAAGGTGGAAACCAGCATGAGCACTGACCATCACTGGTGATCCTAGGGTGAAGCTGAAATGTTCTAGTAATTTGATATCAATCACAGAAATCCAGGACTTGGAAAGACACTTGGCTGACCAAATAAGGCAGCAAAATCACAAAATTTTCTTTCTGACATGCAATTTTCTGGTTCATTCTTCAAAATTTATGGCAAGCAATGCTTTTTTTAGCACATATCTGGGCATACCACCACAAGGATTCACTATGAGTTACAGAATGTTCTTAATATTTTACATGACCATTTTGTCCACAAAAGGGAGGCCTAGAGATTTAAGAAATGGGAACTTCTCCAGACATGGCCCAGGGTCATAGATCAGGTAGAATTATCTACATTGTCTCATGTGATGTGAGAGATCCAAGCCTCCAGGTCATGCAATATGTGTGCATAGTATGGGAGTTTATGTTTATGCACAGAAACAGCTTTTGAGTCTAATAATGCTGAGCAGAGATCCTCTGGGTAAAATTTAATGGGCTTGGAAATATTTTCTGATACTAGAAGGTAATTAAAATGGCACGGGAAGTCTCCTCTTTCCATAGCAAAGCTATGCCTGAGTGTCAGAGCTGGACAAACCCAGTTTAAATCATGGTCACAGTGTGGTTAGAGTTCCCAGTATTTGGTACTTACTTCTGGATCGGATATAACAATCATTGCAGTTGAGAAGACCATTTCTAATCCTGACATCTGTGCCACTTGCTGCATCTCCCAGCTGTCCCTTGCAAACGCCACACTGTCAATTGGAGAACAGAGAAAGTAAGAGAGATAATGCCTAGACCACCTGTCACAACTTTACCCAAATTTTTATTTTTGTTTAAACAGTTCTTGGAATAATGAGAAAAATACCCCCCTGGAACCCAGCCCATACTCCTGGGGAACACTGCAAATCACTAAGAGTTTTTTTATAGAGTTAAATATGCTTAGGACTGGATTTCAGCAGCCTCCACTTACACAGAAGTGAAGTCTAATTATTGTATGGGACATCTGACTTCGAGGCTGCATTCTGGAGGCAGGTCAGATTTGATGGATAAAGCTTAAAGAGGCCAGAGATTTGGTCTGGGTAAATGTCTAAGATGAAAAAAGTCTTCATGAATGTCTAATATCAATTGAGCCAGAGACAATGGAAACAGATATTTTCTGATAGAAAGCACTTCAGGTTGTTTCCATACTGAAACACTCAAGAACAGTCAAGAAATATTTCTGGTAAAACCCAGAATATACCAGTCATTTCATAGTCAAAGCTTTCCAACCATGGGGCAGATCAAAGATGGCTTTGGGACTGATCATGCTTTTGGAAGGAATAAAGAAAACATCTAAAAAAAATCACAAGGTAAATGATGTTATATTTAAAAAGCAATAACCATAACTGAGGAATTATATGATGCTTCCTACCCTGCCACACTCCCCTGTAAAATCAGAGGCTAAGTTTGCTTGCTTGATCACAGGTTTTAATCCAATTAATGTGTCTGATTGCAAAATAACACATTAGCTGTGTTATTTCCACTTCTTTACAAACACACTCAAACAGGCATAACAAGAGGGTAAATCCTCTGGTCCTCTCATTTTCAGTTTCACATCCACTTTCTACTTGCACTGTGCATGACCTGAGATTTTTTCTTAATAAAGCAAGAGCCATACCCTGAAGCACTGAATATGGAAATAAAGACCGAGTGTTTCAATAATCATGGCAGCTCCTTTTCCTAGAGGGAGACCACAGGTAGAACAAAGCTTCTTCCCACTGACAGACCTAGGAGACAAACACAGCTGTAAGAACACAGCAACTGATTCTAAAACAAAGCCAAATATTTAGATAACTTTATCAAGAGGGACAGAATGGGAGGAAGGAGCACTGGAGGAGTTTACATAAATACACATTGACCCTTCAGCCATGTTACTGAATCAACCTGCATGTCTGCCTCCCAGTGCACAGCAACTCAGACACATTTCCCTGCCAGTCTGCTGTGCTAGATCAAGGGGGTTGCAAACCTCTAAACAGAGACCTGGGTGACAGGGAACCATGCCTGTGGATTGACAGAATCCCAGAATGGTTAGGGTTGGAAGCAACCTTAAAGATTATGTAGTTCCAACGCCCCTGCCATAGGCAGGGAACCTTCCACTAGACCAGGTTATTCAGAAGCCCTTCCAACATGGCCTTTAACACCTTTAGTGATGGGGAGTCCACGGTGTCTCTGGGGAATCTGCTCCAGTGCCTCACCACTCTTATAGTAAAGGGTGTCAATGCCACAGCAATTCACACAACTTACTGAGTCAGACTCACAGACTGGAAATTTTTCAATTTGTTTACAACTGGACTTGCTCACTGCAAGCCAGAAAACAGGAATGCTATTCTTGCACCCAGTCAAGCTGGTGAAGTCAATAGTGACAGCACTAACTACACTAGGACAGGCCAGGCACTGGCTGAATCATTTCAGTCTGTGCTGCTGCAGCCACTTAATATATAACTAGTCAGAGAAAACCTGAAAGTAGATCTCCATCTGCAATGCAGAAAAAACTTTGATTTGCTCCTTCAGCAGTCCTGAAGGACTGTCTAGACCTCTCTCATGAATCTGCTGTTGGATGACAGGTGGGCGAAAGTTCAGAGCCCCAAGAATAATTGGTGTCCTTTTTCATAATGGTTTTAATAGCAGGGCAGGTGCCCACTTCTACGGGTCTCATGCTCTTCCCTTCTCTCCTGCCCATCAGCCTGCCAGAACTGATGCTTGGCTTAGTGAGATGAACCTGAGACCAAAAGGGATCCCCTGTCATTCTGTGTCATCCATGCTTTTTTCAGCCAGGGCTGAAACTAGGAGAAAAGCTTTGTGATACTTCTTGAGTTTTGAAAAGACAACTTGATGCATTCCTACTCAGAAAAGCAACTTGACAATCTCTAAAGGTTTTGATGCAGCAACATAATAAGCACCAACAGAGACAGATCTGGACTGCAGCATGACAAAAGGGCCATTTTGGAAAAATAAAGAAAGAGACACAGGGAGACAGAACCAGCAGAAAAACTCATCACAATTAGAAAATTGTCCTTGCTTCTAACTCTTGAGCCCATCATGTACACAGCACAGACACACGAGTGTCTTGTTGCTTCATTATCATTATTCCTTTTAGAATAACTTTGCTGGGTTTTTTTCTCCCCTCCTACAGCCTTAACCCTTCTGCTTCTGTGTTATTCCTGAGTTTACCTTTGTTTTTACTTCTCATCTATCAGAGTTATTACAAGCGCAAGTTAAAGTCTTGGATCTCGGGAAATTTTTAAGTTTCCTAATGTTTTAGTAGAAAAATTAATTACATCCCATCTATTGTTTACAAAACCAAGATTTATTTCAGGAAAAGATCATGCAAAAGATTCTGAGATCAAAATATAGGTGCTAAATAATATGAAGTAGCTATCACAACTAGTGACCTCTTGCAAGGAAATGATCTGCAATCCCACCTAAACTGCAGCTATGGTTAGAAAAACAATAATTGTTCACATAAAAAATTCCCAATGGTTTCACATCGATGCAAGTGGCATAAGAAGTAGGGCTTTGCTCTGAAAAGTAAAGAACAATGTAATTTGAAAAGAAAGAAACTTTCTGTGTTCTGTGTGGTATTAATTTACCCTATTTAATAAGCAAACTGATTTTAATATACCCCAAATTATCATTGATTTAATCAGGCTATAGTTAACATCTGTTTAGAGTTGGTACACATAACTCATTGAAAGATGTAAAGATTGCTCAAAAGAATCAAATCTCTAGGAGACTAGCATGACTGTGGGCAAATTAAAAATCAGCAAAAAAGAAAAATGCATTTCTAGTTTGGAAACGAAAGAAAAAATTCTTTTTAAATCACCAAGTGCCAATGTCTAGAACAGATCTTACTTCTGAGCATGGGACTATTCACAATGAAGAGATCCTTTGGCTTAAGTGCTCTGTGTTCACACTTTGAGTGCGGTTTATACAGTCCCATTTCAGTTTTATTGAAACTTCAATGATCAAGCAGAGTTCCAGAGCTGCTGTCTGAGCTGTGTTATTTCAAAACATAACAGTACCACTAAAGCAGGCAAGAAATATGGGAGAGGGAGCTACACTTTTATCCTATAGACAGCTATGAATTGCAACATTTAGCAGATTTAATAGTGCATCCATGTAATACTAATGTGATTTTCACTCTGGCAGTTCACCAGCAACTACAAGATGTGTTTGGTCTGCAAAACTCCTTATTGACCTTTAGTACCTGTTGGGTGACTGACTCAGAGCAGCAGGAGAACAGGGAGATGACAGCCCAGATCGGAAGTTCTCATGATAGCCTGCCCTAAAATACAGCAGAGAGGATGCGTTACTACAGCTGAACAACACATAAAACCAGGTTTTGTATGGAGAAATTCCAGTTAGCAAATTTCAGGATTTTTGGCTCTGAGCCTGCTCGCTGCTGCTCACTCAGGCAGTTCACAAGGTAATCAGCCATGTGGAGACTCCTGCCCACCCCACCAATCCATCATAGCTCCCACCATGATGAAGGAGGGGTAAACCAAGTCACACCATTCCTCACACACCACACTCTCTGTTAGCCCTTTACTGAGCAAAAAGGAAGCTACCAACACCAAAAGGTGGTTTATTTGGTTAATTTGCATCCATGCTACTCTAAAAGAGTGTGGTGAGCAAAAACCATGTTTTTTGTTATCAGAAATCATAGGACTGATTCAAACTCAAACTGCTTAAAATGGTTTACAGATTAAATAACAATTTCCTCAAACACACACACACTCAAGCAGTTTATAATAAGGAACAGGTAATCAAACCTCAATCTACATTAGTTCTGACTGGATACAACCTTAATAGAGGTAACAGGTTCTGCAGAAGACTGTGTTCATATATATGCTAATGAAAACAGATGTTCCTTTCTTGTTACATAGCTTCTTTTTGTAAATAGAAGGCAAACAGATCCCTTATTTACCAAAAGAACTGGTGTTACTGTTCAGTAAGGCTTACTCAAAAGCACGGGCAAAGCAGCAAGGAAAAAAGTCCGCACCAAAATTTACAGCAGAAAGGAGAATACTGCTCTATATGTATCTTCTTTTGAAAGGTATAATCTTTAAAGGACTAGAAAGTAGCAATTGAGATGTGTTTGGAAGATGAGGAATGAAGCTCTGGGATACCAGTTTCAAAGCTGACATTCCCACCTTCATATTTAGATACTTATTAGCTATAAATGTTTGTCTCAGGTACTTAAAACAAGTTAAGCACATGAAAAGTTATGTAGATATGTGCTAAAGCAGCTATAGAGAAAGAAGAGGGAGGCATGCAGGGGGTGTGCTCCCTCCTGAAATTAGTGACCCTGGTGCCTGTAATGAGAAACAAAGTAGATAAATGTTAGCATTTATCTAATGGTGGGAAAGCCAGACATGAGAAGCGAGTCTTCACACCGCAGGATTAATCAATAGCGGATGCTGAGCAGGAATATAAGGGAGGGCAGAGCAAATAGGACTTGTCAAGCTCTTCAATAACCTTTATGTTCTCACCTTCTTGCTTCCCCTGCGGAGCTTGGTTGCTGGCCCAGGAATGGTCTCTGCCGAACGTCCTCTGTGCACTGTGGGGATCGCTTTGTCAGCAGCTGTGGATTCCAGGAGACATCTGCAGCAAGAGGTGGGGAAAACTCAATATTTGAGGCAAAATGCTTTTGTCAGTATTTATAGACCATAATGGATTGTGGGTGCACCACAAAGGAAAGAGATGTACTGTTCCTCAAAACAAACTTCTATGAAAGGCCTGATACCCATTTTGATATCAAGAAAATAAATCCACACACCTGATTATTTTAGGGCTTAAGGAGAGAGCAAAGATGGGACGTTTTAAGAGGCAAAAAAGGAGATGTCAGAACACTTGCAGACGACCAAATTGTTGAAAAGAACCTTGAAAAATCCTGAAGCAGGGTTATTAGCAGATGTAGTTTAAAATTGTCAAACCTGTTTGCTTAATCACTACTTCAAATCCCCAAGGCTGTATTGCTGGATAATATATATTCTGCTTGCTTTCTTTCTTTCTTTGTGCAACTTTGATAAAAGCACTAAGAATACCATAAAACTGAGACAAGGAAAGCAAACTTACTAAGTTTAATAGACAGAATTTGCATTTGGACCAAGTAATAACACTGAAAACTTTTCCATCCATAGACACTTCATTTTTTAGAATAATGAATATTTATGCTGAACTGAAAACAAAAATCTAGAACTTGATTTCAAAATTTGCATTCACTTTCTGTCTTTAGTCCTACTTGTATACTTTCCACTGTTCACTTGTATTAGATAGATAATGATGCTAAATTCATGAATTTGCCAGGTTTTTTTAGGGTGACCCTCATGACAGCAATGCTTTGGGGAAATTCCTTCCTTCAAAAACATCAATACTCATGGGAGTTTAAAAAAAAATAAATTAACTTTAAATGTCATTAGGCACAGCTAATGACAAAATTGAGGCAGGTGTCGCTTTAGGCTTGGCTTGAAAAGGTTACATATCACATGTAGTGATTTTTACTGGACTGAAATGGACGTGAAGAATCTAATCAGCTATAAAAACACCAAGTAAGCATTGGAAATATATTCTCTGTATCAAGATAAATCCTATATGTATGTAATATTATATAAACGATGGAAAATAAATATTTTAAATGCTACTGTGAACATGTAGTCTATAAACAAGATACCTGCTGCAGAAACTCTCATCTCCAATGAAAACAAGAGGAATTTAAATTTCACCTTAAGATATTTATTTTTGCTAACATAAAATAACTTTTTTCTTTTTTGTCTGAGACCTTTCAGTTTTGAAGATATATGTGTGCTGTCAATTTCCAAAATTCTTTGAGTTAGATTTCTGCCTGATTTCTATCTGGAGAAGATGATATAGGAAGAGTCTTACTCTCATCCTGAGTCAGTGGCAGATTCAGTCTGGCAGGTGAGCTGCGCTCCATCACTGGCATGTGGTGCTCCTGTTCACTTCCTCCTTTCAAGATACCAGTCTCTGGGTATCCTGAGAGCACTTTATTTCCACTGCCAATAAAAATAAGTCACATTGTATAAATAAAGCCAGGAAAAATGCCACCTAGAATATAATGGCAAAATCAGACTTCTGAATATCAGTCTATTTTTTACAAAAAAAAAGATTTTTGTTTTTCTGTCAATTTTGCAATGAGAATTTGCAATGAGAAAACTTTGATGGATTAACAAGTTTGTCTTCAAATAGCCCAAGTCTTCCCACTTACAACTGCCTTTTAGATGTGCTGAAGATCATCTTGGATTTGTGGAAAAGGGCTTCTTGGACAGAAAAAAAAGCTTTTATCCTTATTCTCTATAAACTGCTCAGCATCATCAGATGCCTCTTCTTTTTTTTTTGTGAAACCTGTTAATTAGCAGTTGAGCAAAGTCCAGGACTTTAAACACCACCTGGCAAGATTTGGTATGGTATTTCTGAGGTAGCTAGGCAATTTCACACCAAGTGAAAAGAGCTCCTTTAGTCCTTCAGATGGCTTGTGAAATGTACACAAGACATGGTGCACTGATGTACACACACGTCTGAGCTGTCTAAGGTTGCTGTGACAGCCTCTTGGCAAAGCCATTCAAGGAACAGATGACAAGCCTTCAGCTAGCACTGCACACTGCCACACCTGCACTGGCCTGTGGGGATATCTGTGTGATATCCCAGAAGCCAACAGAACACCAAACTCCACAGGGTTATGAAAAGCTTAGGGTTCATACATACCTCCTCTTTTCCTGCCAGAGTTCGCTTTCCTTGCTTTTCAGAGATGACATACTGTCATGCTCCCAGAGCAGCTTTTTCTGCTTTGTAACTTCTTTTTGTTTGCCCTCCCCTGGACAGCTGTTTGAATCAGTTGAGTTCTAGAAGACAGATGAAGAGGGAACAAGGAGCTCTCTTTGAATCTGGCGTTGGCACACACATGGAAAAAGTGCAGGCTGCCCCTAGATACATTGAGCTGACACACCTTATGATCAAAATAACATCTCCCATTTATGTAGTAGAACCATTTGACCCTGGTAAGGCTAGCTTTGGCATTAATTAAGACTTTAGGTAAAACAATATCTTGTTGGACTAAGCTGAGCATGAAATAAGTTAGGTACCAATTATGGTGCTAAGGATGGTGAATTAAAAACTTCCCATTACATGCTCTTTGGCAGAAATCCTTGAATTACTTTGAGAGTCTAGACAGTCTCCCATTGGGATAGTGAGGATTTTGTGAGTGACCTCAGCTTGTTGTCACTGCCTAGGAGCAAAGCATTACTCACATAATACTCACAAAGCATGCACTGGGCATCCTCAAAGGACAACACCAGTCCTACTTCCAAAAGTGGAATGGGAATGGTTCCCACCTGACTTGTGGATCTTGAGTGAGCAATGGCATGAGATCCTTCACTTCTCGGTACAGGCAGTGTCCTGACTGTGGCATAAGCAGCTCCACCAAGGAAGTTACTGCTACACAGCCATGTGGAATATCGGCCATGGCTGATGCCTTTGCACCAGGGTGAGTGAGCATAGGGTGACAGGAAGAGTGAGAGGAGAACCAAATGATACAGTACTCTTAATCCTGAATGTGATCTCACCTGGGGTGTCATTCCCTGATCTCTGCAAACACTAATTTAGTCAGATGCTAGATGCATTGGATTTAACATCCCATGCTGTGTGAGTGGAAAAAACCAAACATAGAGAGTAAACATACCTGGTTTGTTTTGCTGCTTTCTAGGAGGGATGATAGGAGAGGAGAAAAGGAGGAAAACTGGGCAGCCAGGATTCAGTCTCATCTGATATATATATATAAATATATATATATATAGCGCACTATTTTACACTAGAGATTTTGGATTCAGGGAAGCCACTTAGATTTTGTTGGCTTTAGAAGACAATTAAAATCTCACAGCACCGTTTAAAGAACAGAGGTGGCTGCAGAGAGAAAGTATCACTCTCTGCTCTAGTTGAAAATGGGAGGGTAGCAGTTTGCTTGGAAATACAGCTATTCAGTTGTGAAACTCTATAAGTTACAGCACTCTGAGGAATCACCAGTTAGAGAAGAAACCCTGGGAATACCCTTACTCTTACTGCTCCTAGACTCTGACAGCAAAGGATTAAAGATGGCTTATTCTTCAGTGCCTTACTACTCCATAAGAAACTCACCACTGTCTTGTTTCCTTCAGTGGTAGAGGAAGAAGAGGAGAGGAGCTCAGCAGAGTTTGAAGAAACAATGAATGGAACTAGAGTATCCTCAATTATCTTGCGTTCCTAAGGAATGAGGATCAGGAGAGAGTGGGGGTTAAAAAGACAGAATGTAAACTATGAGCTGATGAAGTGTATAAGAAAAATAAGATTTAGCTATGTGCCCTGTTTAGATGGCTAGATAAGGACTTGTGGTACCAAGAATAATGGTAACACCTCAATTTTTAATTTGCTTCAAGGTTTTGCACCTGCATTCCTTTTACCATTGAGATGGAATTTCCAAAACAGGAAATAATATTTCACTTGCATGGAACTACTGTTTTGCAGAGCACCAGTGTATTGAGTTTAATATAAAAGTATAAAATTACTCTTGGTACATGAGAAACTTATTCTGAAAGTCGAAAAAAATTTCTTGTTTGAAACAGAAGTATGTCCCTCAAGCACAGATGAGAAAACAGCCATTTACATAACGCATAGACAAACTTATAAATATTTTCCAGTTTCCTGCAATAGTGACCCACATCCAACAGAAGAAAAACACTATTTTTTTTTTATTTTGTGGACATTTTTAATATTCCACAACTGCAAGCTTTGAATATCTCCTGTGGATTTTTTTTTTTAAAGGCCTGTTACAAAATACCTCCATGATCAACCCAAGGCAGACAACTTCATCTGGAGTTCCACCAAGTCTAGGCACCCAGTATATGCCAAAATACACATGCTGTGCCCCTGCAGGGAAGTCTGAGCGTGCCCAGACACAGCTATACTGACTTAACCAGACTTGCACAGCAATTAGACACCTCCACCTCTGCGGAGGTGCTGAGGATACCTGTCCAAATATTTAAATCTTTTTCCTCAACGTCTATGCCAGTGTTTAAGAGAAACAATCCTCCTCAGAATTCAGCTGTGAAGAGGAATTTCATTAATTAATCTAGGTATGGGATGATTTATTTTTTTTTGTTACATAAGTGGGTGCATTTAAATGAAATAAAAAAACCCTGAAAAACAACCTCCTACTTTGAGCCTTATACCTCCTCATAGTATCTACGCTCCTCCTCTTCAACTTCTCTCTGGGCCTTCTCCCATTCCTCTTTCAGCTTGTACTGCTCCTTCTGATACTTCTCCTGTACACGGATACAAATGTAGGTAAACTCAGAGCATTCAGTATTAAGAATAAATTCTGTAGTATCTCCACAGCAAAAATGAATTTGCTAAGAATGGTTTAATCAGAAATAGGATGAAATAAAAGGATAAAAATTGGAAACATCCATGGGTGTAAAAAAATGTTTCTTTTTCTCTTAGCCCATTTTTTTCTAGGACTTACTTTTAATACCTTCAAACTTCAAGGAACTTTTGACACATTAGAAGAAGTTTAATTTCTTAGAATTTTTAAAATCTTTGGTCAGAAACTAAGTTTATGCTCAAAAATATTAATAATTCCTCGTTACCTTACTGTATTAAGTTTCAAAAATGTTTCACCTTGAGACAATGGTTGTACATTAAAAACTTCAGCAAAGTAGCAGATAAATAAGCAAGTTTTTCAGATACTGATACTAATTTAAGAGATATGCCAATAATACTAATTAAAGTGATATGTCAGTACCATTTAATGAGTGATGAATAACTATGCAAGTTTAGAAGATAAATGAACAGTGTGTAAAGGTTTGAAGAGAGTAAGATTATAATTAGCTAAATAGCTTATTTTCTTCCTTGAAGGGATGATTTCTTAAGAATTATTTTCACAGAGTTTTTCACAAACAATTATTTCACAGAGGTGTTGCCAGAACTGGTTTGAACATGGAGAGGAATGGACTTCCATTTCCCTCTTACACCAGTTCCAACATCTGTTCAGATTGGTAACCACATCTGCCTAATCCAGAAGAGAAGCATTTACTATTGAGAGAGCACCCACATGTGCCAGAAAAATTATTATGGGAATTTTACACCATTTTAAGAGGTGCTAAATTAGATGATCTAAAGTAAGCATAGAGATATACAAGTCGTTAAAGGATTAAAAGACCCCATTTTATTATTCTCCATTCCTTGACAGACCTTGTTTGGTCTTCTGTTACATGGAACAAAGACACGATTTCTTTGGGATCAAAGCTAGTCGCAGTTTCAAAAGACATTTCTGATTGACAGGGAACTTCAGGTTCTCATGGCCACTGCATTTCTTCCAGCTAGGACACAAACCTAGAACTTTTAGAGTTTACTCTGCCACTAGGAAAAACTAATGGTTGTCTTGAAGATATATTTCCCTCTCTCACAAAAACCTCTCAAACCCAAGTCCTTTCATGTCCAAATTTAGCTTGATATTTTCCAAGAAGAACCTATGAACAAAGCAGGATTCTACGAAAAGCTATTAAGACCATAATTTTAAAGAAGTGGTGCATAAGCATCAGGGTTAGCAAATTGTCAGTCTTGACAAAGAGGCTCCAAGTAATTAAATGTTTTGCAGTCTATGCTCAGCATAATTTAAATATAATTGAGGACCAACACATCTTGTTTAATTCTGCACTGGATTGCAGGACCAAGTCCTTTTGGTCTTTCCATGGAGTGGGGAAGGGGGACATGAGAGTGCCTAAACCACAGAGAACATGTGTGTGTGCTCATTTATCACTCAACTGCCACAGAATTTGCTCAAGCATCCACAGAGGATGTAAAAAACATGACACAAAATGCCCAAATTTTGTCCAAAGGGACAATTCAACAGTTGAACCACACAGTGGAAGACATACAGTTTCTTCCCTACCTGAAGCAAGCGTTCTTGCTCATGCTGCCACCTTTCCTGGCGCTTTCGCTCTTCTTCTGGATCCCAGGCCCAAAAATTGAAACGCTTACGTGAAGGAAAACCAAGCTATTAGACTGTGACACTACACTTCACATGGCTTCCAGAGAAAGCTGCACTGTGCCTGAGTAAGCCCTGCTGATGATGTTACAGTGGGAAACTGAGAACTAGATAAGGGTTCTCTCAATTAGCAGACAATATTCTTAGCTTCACTGACACTTGGGATTTCCCATTTGTAGCCACATGATAAAAGAATAATTTGGTTTGCAAAGAAAGTCTTGGGAAACTTCAGCTGAAGGAGGGGAAAAAGGTCTTAAAGAAAGTTCTAAGCATCACTGAACAGAGCCACCTCCAGGGAATCAAATTTAAAGAACATACATATTTTGCTTCTCTATAATATTCTTTACAACATGAAAAGCAATTTTAGGTTGTAAGAAATATTTTCTCGTTTTATGTCTGCCAGCACAACAGCCTATAGCCTTGCTTTGAATTCTTATACATAATTAAATAAATCCTCAGGCTTCACTAAGGATCCTATTACACGATACGTGCAAAATCCTTATAATCAAGGGCAACTTTAGATACTTGCTGCCATATCCCCTTCCACTACAAGTAGAATTTGAATCTCATAGGAAGAGATATGACAATATCTACAGAATGTGAAATGCTGTGTACTTCAGCGTAGCATTTGTGGTGTGTTGGGGTTTTTTGTTTCATCAAAGAAACAGTAGAATTGTGAAGTCCTTTCATTTCTATGCATTTAAAATACAATGGATAAATTAGAATTACATATTATTTAGAGATTGTGAAGCTTTAGTGGCTCCAGCAACCAAATACTGTATAGCTAGCTTCAGATAAGAGGAGAATGCATGAATTCCGTATTCAGACAATGCCTTGATTTGGGTCGTACTTTTCTTCTCACATGTCCATGGGAAAATATTCTCATTCTCATTTAGGGATGTTACAAGACAATTGGCATAAAAAATTAATTTCTGCTAAACACAAATTGCCAAACCAAACAATAATGCAGAAAAGGTACTCACATTTGATTTATCACCAGTATCACAATCAGCTATTAAAATAAAAAACAAGAGAACAATGAAAGATTAAAATTAACATAGCAAAATTTCCTCAGTCTGAAAATAAATCTACATTCTATCTGTATAAGAGCTTCATGTTAGTTTCCTATTTACTCCCACAACCAAATGCAAGGACTAATTGCAAGCAAATAAATCAGAAAACCAGATTACACCCATCACCAACAAAACTACTTTTTATCTGGGTATAGAGGAGCACAATATTAACTAATATCAGGTTCTACTCTACCACTAGCTAATGCCATCTACTTCTGGCCACAGATGTTAGCAGTGCTCAGACACTGAGTCTTACCTACCTTGATCTACTTTTCCCTTCGTGATTCAGTGCAAGGAAGGAAAAAGTACAGCAATGCTAAAAGGATGGGACTACACTATTCAAGAGCCACAGTTACGAAGAGAACCATTGCCATTTTCTATCAAAATGTCTTTGAAAATTAGACTGATTTACAGAAATTAAGAAAACGGTATTTATAGGCAAGGTGTTTCTCTTGGGTGCCTGAAACCAGAGCATCGCAACAATGTGCAACCCAACAGCTCTTTGTCAACTGTGCAGCAGGAATAGATATTTTCTACGGAAGCAAGAGGTAGAACAAGTCCCCGTGATCATCAGCTTTCACCCCAGCCCTGTGTCCAAAGACACCTATGGCTGGAGCAGCAGAAGGGCTGGAGCTGTGCTCAGTGCCGCATTTACCTGACTGGGAGAAAAACTGTGAGCGCCGCCAGTTGTTGCGGACTCTAAGCGGAACCATGGCCCCGCGGGGCGGCTCTGCAGGCAGTGGCACGGAGACAAAACAAGAAACAGTGTGGTGAAAAGGTGATGACAGACTCTCAGACCTGAGCCTCCTTGGCCACGAGTCGCTTTGGCCCACGGCAGTTAATTTACAATGGATCTGAAGATCACACGGACTGTTTTTATTTAAATGTTACTTTTTCAACATGGCACCTGAGCTCACATGAGAGCTCCAGCACACTGGGTAAAGGGCAGCTACCCTTTTGAGTCTTTGCATGGTGCTTGTATTCATTCCTACTGCAGATACAGGTTATAATGCATTTTGTGAGCCTTTCAGTGCTCTATATGCTGTGAACACTAGAGTGCAGCCAAGTGTTTCAGCACCGGTCAGAAAACTGACAAGGCAAGAGACCTACAGTCTGTTACTTGATATTTAGTCTGATTTGCTTAACATAAAATGATATTGTTCTCAGAGTCTGCTTGGGTAGCACCTACCCGCTAAAAACAAGTGAGAGTTCCATTCCTTTTCAGACAATCATAGAGTGGTTTTGGTTGGAATGAAAGTTAAAGATCATGTAGTTTCAATTCCCCCTGCCATAGACTGGGACAGTTTCCACTGGATCAGATTGTTCAAGGCTCCATCCAGACTAGCTTCGAACTCTTCCAGGGATGGGGCATCCACAACTTCTCTGTGCAACCCATTCCAGTGCCTCACCACACTCATTATAAAGAATTTCTTCCTAATATCTAACCTAAATCTACCTTTTTTCAGGTTAAAATTTTTATTCCTTGTGCTATCAGTACATGGCTTTGTAAAAAGTCCCTCTTCAGTTTTTTCAAAGTGGATCACCTTCAGTAGTTTTAACATTGAAAACGTCAGGCTAATCAGTATATTACCTACTTAATTAAAATAAAAGATTAACAACCTAGGAAGTTCTTATGGGGAAAAAAACCCTCAGCTGATTTTTCTCTCTTTCTTCCACAATACCTACATATATGCATATTTAAAATAAATATAAAATCAAACTACTAAGCATTATCAGTCTCAAGCAAAACTTTCTCATGAAGGCAAGGGGAAAAAAAATGGTTCTGCATTTCAAGAATTTGTGTTGGGCAGTGGTCAAATTCTAAGATGTGGGCCAGATATGTGTACTGTTCATCTGCAAAAAGGAGCTCCACAAGAGCAGCTGAGTGCAGAACTTATCTGCAGAAATTTTTGTTGTGAGAAAAAGCCAATTGCTAAGTCATTTTCAACTGTGAACAGCAGTATGTAATACTCATTGATATAATACAGCCATTACTGCTAGGCCAAGTAAATTCAAGATAGGGCTCTCCCTCTGCTGTGTCTAATTTCTGCTGTTGTGTTTAAGAGGAATGGCCAGAAGAGTCTTTTTCATCACAGAAGCCACACTACCAATATCAGTCAATGAAACTAGAAAATAACTGTCTTAGCTCCAAAACTTTCCAAGTTGCGGATTAGGCAGATCTCCCTGAACACCACATGCCCCTATTCAGCTACTGTCCGGCTGAGTTCTCCAAATGCTTTTTTGCTCACCTTGTAGACCAGAGTTATGCAGAGTAACTTGGCTGGTTTCGGGTAGTTTCTTTAAAAATGGCAGGACTACACTCCCCTTTTCTTCCAGGGCTTTTGCTTTAATCACCTGTTCAGACATTTGGGAACAGAAAACAGCATTAAAAAAGCAACAGGTTCAATCAAAGGTTAGCTTAAGCCCTTTCTGCTTATTTTCTGAAACATTATCAAAGATGAAGCCTCTATCTCCAGAACAACAACAGGGAGTTACAGTATTGAAGTCCTGTAACTGGTAGTAGTTTCCTGTTGACATTCCCACTGCCCGGCACACCAAAGTCAATCCTGTAACAACATCTAACTAACCAACATCTAACTTACCCAAAAGAGCAGCATGGTCACAGCCATTTGTTACCTCTGCCACCACCAACACTTGCTCAGCACTTCAAGAGGACAAAGAGGGCAAGCTCCACTGTCTGCACCTTCTGGACACTGCCCTCCCAACAGGTGGTGGGACTGGGGTTTGTAGGTTATGCTCTCATTTCTAGTCTCATCAGTTTACAGGTTCAAATGCTACAGGCAGACACTGTGGGGTTCCTTTTGAGAGGGAACTCTCTGATGATCACAGGATTTGGCAGCTGAAACCATCCTTCAGGGCTATGTTTTGAATGAACTCCTGAAGTGACATTTTATGGAGAAAAATGCCAATTTTCACAAGAAAAATTTCTGTGAAAGATCTTTCTATTTTTTTTTTATTTTTTGTGCTTGTTTGTTTTCCATTCCCTCCTTTTCTTGCCTGTACATACCTCCTGTGTAGGAGAGAGCTCTGCTTCCTTCTGCTGCTCTATTTCAGCTTTCTTCACATCTTTCTTGCTTGAAGAAGTTTCCTCTGAAGGGACAGGACTGGGAAGAAATTCTAATCTCTTCACAGCAGAGCTGGCACAAGCTGCAGTTGAGTTGAATTGCTTTTGATCTAAACCCAAACCACACATATGAAGATAATGTTGCAAGGTTAAGATACTTTTTCAAATAAAACATACACCTATTTATTAAAATCCAATTTCTTACTGGATATACTGTGAGCCCATTTACTGGATGTTTTGAAAAAAAACCTTTTTTCTTCAACACAGGAAAGATTAATCTCTCCAAGAAGACAAGACTCAAAGAATGAAATTCACCTGTCAGAATTTATGTGCACACACTTGATTTGGGCATCATGGGATACCCTTCATGGTCAACAAAAACAGAGAAGAAGTCCTTGGGAAAGAGTCACACAAACTTTTATTTCAGGCACTCCTCTGGCTGAGATGAGCTGTAACCTACAATGGACCTACTGAATGAACTAAGATCTCTTTACTGAAGTTATGTGATGCATTCTGCCCTAAGATATCTCTAAGGTAAGTAGCTATATGACATGGTCTCTCTGTCAGCACTGGAGGATATTTCAGCTTGCCTATTTTCACTAAACCCACCACTTCCACTGGCAATCAGTTAAGCATCAGACAACAAACAAACAAACTGCTAACAGGCAGCCTTGGACTGGAATAACCCAGTAGTCATCTAATTCTTAAAAAAACCCAACAGGCTGATGCTGGTTTCTGGGAGAAGAGGATTGAAGCACACAGGTCTACAGCTGACTGTGACAGCTGAACTGCTGATAGCTGATACCACCAGTGGAAGCAGAGCAGTCACCAGCATCTCAGGCACTGAATAAGCACCCAGATATCTCTCCAACCTCCTAAAGCAGAAACTTCAGATCCTGTCCCCTTTCCAACCACAGCAACATTGGCAGCTTCTCTTTGACAGGCTAGGAGAGCAAGCTAAGAAAGAGAGGCAGCCTAAAACTCCACTAAGAGTGTGGACACAAGCAGAGACAAGAGCTGCTGCTGCCAAGGCAGGTGCATCCTCCTCTGGAGCTGTTCCCCCACTAGAGGCATAGGGGCCACAGCGTAGAAGTGTTTGGCTTGTACTGAACACCAGAGGAGGTTGTTTACAAGAAGTTCACAGAATTTGGACCCCATGTGTCCCTCCAAAGCAGATATAATGAAAACTGCATGTTACTTTACCATTTCAATTTTTGCAATCCTATCTCAGTTTCCCTTGCCAGACAACTAAAATTTGCCGTCCATACTAAGTTTTAGCATTTCTGACAGCTGGGGAGCTGAAGCCAAAACAGCTTTGTGATTTGTAGACAACACCAGCTCATCACTGTTGACTCTTGAGAGAAGAATTTGGTAATTTCATTATAAAATTGCACCTTCTATATTACCTGCCAGATGCAAGTCAAAATTGTTAAACTATGTACTTTGGCATCTAGGAGCCAAAGTAATTAAGGCAGCTAATGAACCCTTGCTAACAGCCCATGTGCTTCTAATCTTTGGGGAATGGTACCTCACTGATGTTTGAGGGCAAAGCTCAATTGTTTAAGTCACATTTATCCCCAACAAATAGGAACATTATGCTTACATACCAACTACAGCCAGGGATCTCATTTAAAACCTACTTGACATTGTACTTTTTACTTACTCATACCAAGCTGAAATTTGATAGACCCATTTTAAAAAATTAACAACAAAAAAATACCATTAACTTAGTATAATAGCATACAGCAAAAAAAAAGTGCCTAGTCAAAGACAGTGTTTCGAAAACACACTTTTGAGGAAAACAGCTTAAAATTCTATCAGCAAATTCCTTTCCTCAGATTAGGAATCATGCATAAAGGCTTTAAGGCAGAAAATTAGGAGTCTGCACAATACTGTGCATTT
Organism: Parus major; assembly: GCF_001522545.3. NCBI lineage: Eukaryota > Metazoa > Chordata > Aves > Passeriformes > Paridae > Parus > Parus major. The sequence continues at coordinate 45,617,990 of NC_031771.1, forward strand.
AAAGCACCTATGGGGACTGAAGTGCCACTTCTTACTCTTTCTCCCCATTCCTTAATGTGTTGGGGGAAAAAATGTGTCAGACAGAAACTATTACTGTCTGGTAGCTTCTGCCCTTGCTGCTTTCTGGTTACAGCATGCTGTGGCACTGGATTTTCATTTGCACAAATAGCCAAGTGGACAGCTCAGGTGTGTCATTTAAACCACAAAATGAGAGAGAAGCCCAGGCTGGAAGGGACCTCAATAGACCATCTAGTCCCACCTTTGGTGGGAAAGAAAGCCTAGAGGAGATTCTCTAACACCCTGTCCTGCTGCACCTGAAAAATTTCCTGGCACAGGGACTCTAACACATCCCTTGGAAGGCTGCTGTGGTGAATGACTATTCTGACAGCACACAATTTCATTTTATGTCAAGATTACTGACATTTGCAGCATTCTCTAATGAGCCCTGTTGGTGCTGCTGGTGATGTTCCTAGCGGGTTCCTGCCACAAGGTGTGCCTCAGCCCGGGCCCATACGTGAGGAAGGGCGAGGGCAGGGCCGAGGGCAGCAGCACATTCAGCCCGGGACAGGCCGAGGGCAGCAGCACATTCAACCGGGGACAGGCCGAGGGCAGCAGCACATTCACACATTCACCCCGGGACAGGCCGAGGGCAGCAGCACATTCACCCCGGGACAGACCGAGGGCAGCAGCACATTCACACATTCACCCGGGGACAGGCCGAGGGCAGCAGCACATTCACCCGGGGACAGGCCGAGGGCAGCAGCACATTCACCCGGGGACAGGCCGAGGGCAGCAGCACACCCACCTGGGGATGGGCACTCCGGGAGAGCAGGTGCCGCACCGCTGGGGCTGGGCTCGGCTTGCAGGCTGTCAGCTCCATCCAGTTCCACCGGGGGGGCCTGGAGAGGGGAACACAGCACAGAGTGAGTAGAGTGGAAATAAAAGTATGTGCTAGTTCCTCAAGGCAGCTCTTGCTGCTCCTTTGTAGTGTGTTTGAACCACATCAGTGTGGTTCATCAGTGTGGAGCTCAGCAGGGCGCTGGGGAGAATGTTTCAGAGCAATACGTGCCCATTTGGGTATTGAATGGCTGTGCTTTAATCTCCTTTTCAAATCACTCATCATCAGCCATTAATGTGGTTGGTTTGGAATAGCTTCTACAAGCTTTTAAAACTGTAGGATATCTTGGATTGTGTTAGCTGGAGATAAGCATACATTTACCCCTAGTTTCCCCTTCCAGAATAACACAAAAACGTATGCATTAGTGAAGAGATAGCACATACTAGGGTTTGGAAAGTGGCAAAGTAATTAAATACTTCCTTTATTTCACGGTTGTCTAAACAATCTGTTATCTGAAGGGAAAAGACAGAGTTGGTATTAAAGGTAATGAAATACTGGAAACACTATTAAGAAAGGACTGAAAAAATATGGTGAGACTGTATCAAGCCAATAATTCAAATGCCTTTGAAAAGCAAGCTTCCTGACCGGGACAGGGCTGTTGCAGAGTTAAAACCACACTGTCAAAACAAGGGTAACGCTTCAGCTGATCTATTCAGCAGCTTCTACCATACATCTGCTTTTCCAGAAAGCAAATCAAGAAAACTCTGCAGCAAAGCTATCATCCATTGCCAATAGCTAGTACTTCTAATGCAACCAAGACCTAGAAAATGGCACACTCAATGGGGGAAAATAAAAAATGCGGGCTACTTTTAGAAATAAAAAGGAACATATTTCAGAAATAACCTATTGTAGACTCTCTTTCCTGTCCTCCTCCCACTCCTCCATCTTCTTAACAGCTGCAAAGGAGGAAATCTGATGAAATTTCCTCTTTTCTGCAGGCAGGAATCAGATCTCCACCTTCTGTATGGATCTGCTTTCCTATCCCTGCAGGCTCATGAGAGCCATCTGAACGTGCCCCATGAAAAACAGACCTGGGCTCTCGCAGCTCCATAACTGGAGACATCTGCTGGCAATGCCAACAGGATGGCAGCAGCTGTGGACACTCCACAAAGCTCTAGGGAACTAAACTGCTGGCAAAGCTTGTGAATCCCTGCCTCATCTCCTCTCTGGAGGGAGACTTGCTCTCAAGAGGGTCAGGAACATGTGTAGGAAGATGCCCTACAAGGAAATGGTGGAGACTGGTGTGGGGCCATGGCCAGGGCCAGTGACCCAGGCAAACCCAGCACTGCTGGGAACAAGAGAAGGGGCCTGCAGCTGCCAAGGGCTGTGCTGCCACCTCTCAGCAGGACAGGCGCCAGATCACAGCCACGAGTCTCTCGAAGCGGCAGCGCTTGCTGGGGCTGGCTGCCTGCCATCCTCGCCACTGCCGCCACTTTGCAGTGCACCCTCTTCCACCCTCAGCCTCTGCCCCAGGCAAGACATGGAGACACATCTCCCACCTGCCTAAAAGCAGTTCTTGAAATGGATGAGGCAGACATGAAATAGTCTCTAAAAAGGTAACATAGACAGTTTCAGGACTTCCTCTCTACCATGTCCACCTGTGAATGCATCTATACCTGGAATAGAAATGAAGAAAGCACAGACTGCTTCTTCATGTCTCATGCACTCCCAGGAGAGATGGTCACTAGATATGAGGCACAGGGTAAAACAAAGCCCCAGAGAAATGCTCCAAAGACTGCAAGTCCTGTGCTCTAGAGGTTTATCTCTTGCCACTTAGTTGCATTTTTCTTTCATACAACCCACCTCTCTCTCCCCCAGTTCATCTGGACTCCAGCCTAGCGTGCTGCTGAGCGTTTTCATCGCAAAAGCCCCAGCAGAATTCTACTGCAACTGAATAAATTTCCCCTTCAGCCTCAGTTCCAGCTCCTGATACAACAGTGGCCAGGGGAGAACCTACAGCAAATCCTTCCCAGCCTTGCTTAAAGCAGAAATAAGTATTTATTTTCTGCATGAGGACAGGCAGGCCGATGCAACAGGCTTGCCAGATAGGTCATATCTGTCCTCAGAGGTTTCCAAGATTTCAGTGCTCAAGCCCTTAGCAACCTCTTATGATCTCATATCTGATCCTGTTTAGAGCAGCAGACTCAACTAGAAACCTACAACTTAAATTTTTCTATGTCATTCTACAACCTACAAAACTCTGTTAAACCTAAACAAATGGCTATTATTGAGAGCTCAGGATTTGCCCCAAAGTAGTTTTCACATGGGAAAGCAAGGGGCTCCACACCCACTGGTCCAAACCATAAGCCTCCCAAATACATTGTTGTAGATTTCAGTTATTAATATTTAGATTGATAATATTTTTGGTAAAACAATGGAATTCACCCTTTACTCTCAAAAAGGAATTGTCCAAATTGAAAAATGAAAATAAATAAATGCATTCAACTTAAAGTTCAACCTCAGAGGCTTTGAAGCTATAAACTTTTATACTCCTGAGGCCAATACAAAAAATGTTAAACTGTTATACCCAAGAAAGTCAGTTGTTGATGTCAGCTTCTGCTGGAGAAAGAGCGCAGCTACAACGGCCTCTCAGAGGGGCTAACATTCACTGTTGCTCAGTGAAAGCTGCAGTGATGCATGATACACAGACACAATGCACTTGGATCACCTCTGGGTCTAGAGTTCCCTCAGGAACCCAAAGACAGTGCTGTCATGCAGCTGTCCTGCACAAGCATAATAACCAAACCTACCCATAACCTACATCCAGGAGGCTGAACCAGGTATAGACATAAATGTTATTTATAGAAAAAAAGAGTTAATACTTGCTGCAGGAAAATTGACTTTCCAATGGCATGCTGCAGAAATTCTGTTCCTGCTCATGAGACTTGACCCTTTCTCCTCCCTCTGCTGAGCAATTAAATGCTAGTGACATACAGCTAAAAATATAAAACTGATTAATAACTGATTTATAAAATATTAAGTCAACTTCACTGGGGAACTCTCTTGTTTCCACTAAATTTAATTCTATTTATAACACTAAGTTAATGAAGTATTACCTAGTATTTTATCCGCAGGTACATGATACACTTAAGAAAATTCTTGTGCTGATGCAATTGATAAAATATCTTTTCTACCACAGGCTATCATACTTTACATTTCATAAATATTTTTAATCAAATGATGATGTTATCACTGAACATAAAAAAGGGCATACAAACATTTCATTACACCTTAGAGGCCTTGGTGTATTTTGACAGTAATCTAGTGAGTGACATTTCTGAGGTGCTTCAGTTCTATGAGGAGCTCTCATGCCTTGGGATGAAGGGCTGATGCAGCCTCTCAGCGCCTTCTGTCATGTGTTCTTGTGTGGGCAGAGGTCTCTTTCTGCAGGGCAACAGAGCCATTCCAAACACAGGCTCTGCTGCAGGTGCCGGTAAGGGAAGGTAACACACACCACCACAGGCAGAAGCCTTTAAAGAGGAGCATGAAAAACCTCAGTGCACGGGGGCTGTGATTATCTCTGCCCACACATCAGGCTGATGTCAAGATTGTCCCATTAAAACTTCTAAAATCTAAAGCATGCTGTCTGCTTGGACATGCTCATTACCCCATGCATCTGGATGCCCAGGAGTTAAAGTAAGCTACCCTATTTATGACTTAGCCTCCATTCATGACAGAAAGTTAAATATTGTGATGGCAGCTGTGGTTATGCGCACGTCAGTACAGAGGACAAAGCAGCACTGGTGTTCTGCTAAACAGAGTATCCATTTCACAAAATCACAAGCACAAGCATATAGTGTTACCAAACACTTATTAGGCCTGAAAATAAATTAGTTCAGTTTGTGACAGACAGGATTTTTATCACATAAACTAGGATATCAGGCCAAGTATTTCTTCAATTAAGATCATACAAGCCAGAAATGGCCATATTGGCTACTGCTGTGGCAGAACTTTACACCCTAAATGAAACTAAAAATACAATAACCAGAAATACCTAACAGACAGAGTATCACAGCTTCTACAAGAATACAAACTCCAAAGGAAGTTACAGTAGAACTTTATTAATCCTTCTTGTAAATTAAATCGAAACATAGCTCAGTTAACACTGCTTGCACACAAAATCATGTGAAATATTGTTATTGTATTTTCTATGAAAACATGACAAAACAAGCTGTCTAGAACCAGTTAGAATGCAGAGATATCAGAAAGAATCAGATTAAAATGACAATTTAAATTCTGTAAAACCATTCAGGAATGAAATTGGTTGCAACACCAATAGCCACATGTAGAAAATATCTGACAAATCACAAAACTTCTGTGATTCAAATTCTACACATATCATCGACTTCAAAATTTTTGTACAAAGATTTCCTCATCAAAATTAACGTTGGCAGCTGATGTGAGTGGCAATCATGGCATGACCTAGGGCTGCCACAGCTTAGTTTCTTGCATGCTATGCCAGATACAGTATTACAGCCAGAACACTGCTTCAACAGGTTATCTGCCAGCTATATAGTGCTAAACTCAGGCCAGCTATTTACAACAAAAGATCAGTAATCTGTAATTGGTAATCTGTAACTGACAGAGAAGTCTTGAAAATGTTTCAAGAAAGTGTGAAGTATTTTTGATAGTCATTAGAGTTATTACTGGTCCATTGGAGTATAAAATTAGCTTCTTTCACTGACAGACACTGAAAAGTACATGTCTGTCTGGAGGACAAGAGACAGGCATGCTATGTTCAGAACCAAATGCTGAGCAGTGTTCCCTTCTAGCTGCTTTGAAGCTTTGCTGCTCACACTTCTCATCCTACACCTTTTTCCCTTCAGGTAGTCCAGCCCACCTTGCATCTTTTCATGTGTGGTTCAAGGCAAAGCTGTCAATCTGGAGCAGACACTTACTCTACGAGTGTTTCTTGTAATGAATCAAAGAACAAAGACTTGTCTTACCGGCTACATACAAACCAGGATTTCAGCTCCACTCTGCTGTAGCTTGGCCAACAATCCTCAACCACAAGAAAGCTTATTCTTTAATCTCAGTTCAATCAGTGAATTTTTCAACATGAAGGAGAGTGTTACTTGGATATAGAAAACAAAAACATTTTGTGCCAAGCATGCAGTGAGTAGAAATGGACAAGTTTAAGCTAGCTAGAGAAAAATTAAAAGAAAGCTGTCTCTCCCCACCACCACCACCTCACCCTGATCTTTTTTTAGGTTGCTGCCTGTATTTATTTTTTTCTGGTTGATCAGAGTGAAGTTTTAATTAGAGCTGCAGGAAGCCAATAATTTCTAAGAGCTAACATAAAGATTGGTTAAAATAAAGTGGTGTTACTTACTTACTGACAAATTAATTCCCCTACGCTAAAATCTGCACAAACACTGTTGTAGAACAAAACATTTATTTCGCCAGCTTCTGATTCTAAGAGCTAGTGGATACAACTGCTCAGCATTTGTAGTGTCCATCACTATTCTGTACAGTGGGAAGAAAACACAGCCTAAATGGCTGACAGGTAGGACCAGGATGAGGAGATGATTTTCACATTATTGCTGGTATTGCCACTGATTGATCAGTCTGTGGGCTTGTGCCCCCGTTTTTCCAGCTGCATTGAGAGGTATAGGTATGGTCTACCTACCACCCCTCTTAGCACCACGCTGCTCCACAAACACCAGTGGGATATTGTCCTCCTGCTTGTAGGCCAAGTTCATCCTTTTTAGCCTTTAATCATAGGCAAAATTTCATAAGCCTCTTTAAGCTTAAAAGGTAAGTCTCTTGTAAAATCACTTATATACTACCTATACTCTACCTAATACTCTAACTATACTCTAGAGATATAAGTATATTTTTTGATAATATTTTTCTTTACTGTCCTTCCCACCTGCTGCAGTTTTTTTGCATCTCATTTTGTAGTCGATTTAGGCAGGATGTACATATGTTTCCCAGTCAGTCTCTGCCAAACATTATTTGATTCACATATAGATGGGGTGCTTCTCTTGTCAAAAAGACAACTGACACTGAGGTCTCACCTACAGGAAATTATCTTTGCACTTCCCTAATTCCCCAAAAGCCTCAATAGTGTTAGTGTTGTAAGTGGTGGAACTTAAACAGCCTTCAGGCCAGAAGCACTTTTGGACAACAGTTGTGTGGCATCTTCCCCTGCTGCAGACAATGCCTGAGGGCAGCCAGACACATTCACAATAGGACTACAGAAGGGACTTCAAAGGGAAGCCTGCCAGGCTGAGAGAAGACAGAACTAGTCCATTTGACAAATGAACTGAAACAGCAGGGGAGCAGCCCTATGAGGGATGGAGGATGAGAAAGGGGCATGTAAAGAACAGGAAGAGAATCAGAAGGGGAGGACAGGAGTGCCATAGGTAAGGAATATATGAAAAGAAATATATATTTCACAAAAAAGACCTGTAGCAGAAAATGAACGAATAAAGAACAAAACCAACCCAAATCAACAAGCAACTAGAGGGGGGTAAAAGCAGACCCCTAACTCAGCATTTTTTAAGATAGGAGCTATTGCCTGTGAATCTTATTCAAATACTGGGAAGAACATAGCTAACAAGAACTGAATCAATAAAATATGCAAATAAACACAGTGGAAGCAAGTTTAGAAATGGCTTTGAAAATATGGTTAATTTGTAGAAGTTTCCTCAAGGCAAAAGAGCTTCAGTAATTTCTTCCATTCTAGACAACTCTTCTTCATCTCAGCTGCTCTTCTGTTCCTGTTTCTGCCATTGTCTCCTCCTCCTCTAGAATATCAGAACGGTTAAGGATCAGAGAAAACCTACAGCCCTGTTTTCTTCTTGTAGGAGGAGATAGTGGAGGCTTTCAGAAGGCTTCCTTCTAAGAATGTGTAGCTTGGACATCCCATACCTGGGGCAAACATCAAACTTCTTTTTCCCTTCTGGAATGCTGACACTGACAGCTGGATGCAGTATCCTACTGCAAGAGAGGTCTCATTTTATGGGGAGTCGGACAAGCCCAGGAGGATCTTTCTTAATCTGGATTCCCAAACTTCCTAGGAGGGGTTAAATCCTTCAGTCAGTGCATTCAACCTGTTTTCCCATGGAAGTTTCCCCTCAAAGCAGCCTGCTGTCCTTCCTCTGCCCTTGACATGCTTAATACACATATCTTTGCTTGAAGCTGAAGTTCCAGGAGTAATTATGATGATTGCACTACCCAGTCACATTGCTGATGGAATTGTGAGGCTAGCGATATAAAATTTGTATTTAGAGGACAAACACTGTCACTTGCACCATTTTGGTGCACACTCATTGTCTCTTGTAGGCTTCATCATTTAAGCACATTTAAGCTTACAAACCAGGAGCTATTCTGTAAATGCCAACAGGCACAGGGAATCTGAGTCAAGCTCTTCTGCCTTCTCTGCCAGTATCACCACAAAGCTAAGAATTGGAAGGAGAAACCAGACACAGAAAAATTTGCATTCAGCTGGCCATGTCAACCTCAAAGCTGTAGAAAGGGGAGGATGAGAGGACATCAAACAGATACAAGCACACTCAAGAACTAACAGTGACTTCTGCTGTGTTTCCTCATAACTCTAACTAGGCCTGAAAATCCTTAAAAAAAAAAGATATTAACATTTTCACTTGGCTACTTTTCTGATTTTCATTACACTTCTAATCTCCAGCAAGATGAGGTTCTTTATTTGTGTAACATTCCCATTCCCTGCTCTTCTGTATCAGATGCAATGCTTATCTGGTTTTTCCTTTACAGTCAAATTGTTGTGACAGGAGCAGATTCAGCTCTGCCTTCCCTGCAAATTATTCACTTTTGACTCAATACCAGTTCCCTCTGACAGGATCAAGTCTGTGCTCACAGCACACTCCAGTTCTACTGATTGCTGCAGGCTCCATAGTTTGGTTGTCCATAGCTAGAGACTGGCATTAAAGCAGGGGAGTAAAACACAAACCCTTTTTTAAGAATGAGCCATCATGCCCCAGGACAGATCTCTGCCTGCTCCCTGTTATCCATCTGGCCAATGCTTGGATGAAATCTGAGATGAAAGAAAAAATTATCATATTCCAACTCTCACCACATCTCCAATTCTCTTTGTTGTTACACAGAAAAAAATTGTGAGAATTCCCTCTCCTGTCACTTGCTTGCTTGCAGCCCTTTTACATGCTCTCTTTGCAGTCCTCTCCTTATTTCTTGCTTTATTTTCACTATCTACTTTTATTACAGTTTTGTAGCATCTAGATGCCTGCTGTGATATGCTCTAGTTTTACTCCTGTCTTTTTCTCTGGGGAAGAGGGGAAGAGAAAGATGAAAAGGTGAAATTAATTTGTTTCTCTGATAAGGCAGTTAAGAAGCATGTTAGCCCCTCTGAGCATTTCAATAGCTTATCCTCTTTTCTAATGTTTCTGAAAGGGGAATGAAAACCAAATGTTGAAAACTGCCAGCACATCCACATCCTCTTTTGAAAACTGAAAACTGAGACTAATTATAATGGCTCACACAGTCCAATTGTGCTGCTGATCTAATCAGCTTACATTAGGAGAAGCGCTGAATAAACCTGCACAACGGCTGGGACACTGAATCAATTTCTCCCTGGCCAAGCACATTTAAAGCTTGCTTATCAGCTGTATGACATCTGGGAAAAAGCCCTCAAAACAACAACAAAAAAGAAAAATACCAAAAAAATAATTCCCTCAAAGCCCCCAGTGGCTGCAAAAAGTTTTTTAATCTTACCCTCCTTTTTCTCTACCCACATACAAAAGGAAGAAGCCTTTAATTTACAAAGGATTTGGGGTTTTGTTTATAGTTTTTTTTTTCTGGTCTGGGCATACCCTTTTGAAATAAGGCAAACATAGGCACTTGGGTATCATTAGTTAGTGATTAAACACATCATGAGACAGAAAATTGGCAAAGAAAGTAAGGCTGGTTTGTTCGTGTTGGTCTTACTGTTGGCTCTTTGTGCACACTCTGAGTGGCAGGCCTCTGTAAACTGAGCTCAACACTTGGGGGGTCCTTCTTCAACTCTACTGGGGGCCTGTCCCCTCTGGCTACTCCATCAAATTTCAGAGATCTGGTTGGTGAAGAAGTAAATATTACTGTTGTACATTCTTTATCCTTTTCTTCCATGCCGTTGACATTTTCTCCATTCATGCTGACTTTTCCGTCTACCTGCAGAATACAGTTAAATAAATATGCTGAGACAAGTAGCATTCAAAGGAATTTAGGAAATTAGGAGTTCAACATGATACTACAATCATTAACACAGTCTATGTTATCAGCGAGGGATGAAGTCAAGCACATATTTCATTCAACAGGCCAAAACAGAAAAAGACCCTATGACCCTAGAGGGCTCATAAAAAAAATACAGACACAAGGAAATAATTTTTCTGGATTTCCTGGTTTCCCACATTCCGTTCTCCAGTAACATACAGACACCCTTTGCATGCATCACAGATCAAAGGATGTTTTAAAAAAAACAATTTTTATCTTAAATTTAGGCCAAAACTGCTGGATTTTGCATTGCCTTATGCAAAAGCCAAGCAGGTTCTCCACGACTAATTATACTGATGGACTGTTTATGTACCTCAATGATCTCACCACGGTATTAGCAGGCTGTGCTTTTTTGAAGCACTGCCGTGAACTTTGAAGGGACAGAAGCAACAGAGTTCATCCACTTGCTTCTTTATTGTTCATAACAGGGAATCAAGGCACCAGCAAATAAAACCCTCCATAAGGAAATCAAATAGATTAGGTACTTTGCCAAAAAATTACTTTAGGTAATCTCCTGAAAAGGAAACGGTTTAACTACCTTTTTTCTCAGGGTCAAGCTAGCTCCTTGGTGGCCATATATGCCTGCTAAGGAACCTTTAAGCAAAGAAGAATACAAAATATACTCACTAGCCATTCACCTTAAGAGGGCCCAGGCAGAGAGACCAGGAGAGGACCAGGTCTGAGTACCACCACATTGCTCCTGCCTGGCTTACACAGCACAGATACTTACAGGCTTGTCAGCAGGTGTGAGGAGTAAGGAGGGCTTTGCTCCTCTGTGCACAGACATCCTTCCTTACTTATTGAGTGGACAGCTTGGATACCCCCAGAGTGGCACTCCAACTTAGTACACAGTACATATCATCAGTACCAAGCTCCTTCCATTGACTCCTCGTACACGTGCTTATTCTTAGTGAGCATGATTAACCAAGAGGCCATCCCTGAGGTGCTGGGCATCTCTATCTCTGACAGATGTGCAGGAAGGTGGAGGCAGTTAGCCCTTGCACAATCATCACCTGTTTCACCCCTTCTGAGTGTTTTTCAGATGAAAATGTTTCCTCCCTTTCTACACTGACATCATCCACTTAACACAGTACCTCTCTTAGAGTTTGTTTCCAAACATAAAGGTGAGCAGGAACTGAGCACCAAGTCTTCTGGGACTGTGTGCTGGGTTACCTACTAGAGAGGCAGGTTATGAAAGATCTCAAAAATAAAAAGACCAGGAAGGCTGCACCATCCATTTCAGTGTCTCTGTTTAGACTAAGATATTTCTCTATTTATATTAAGGAGGAAAACCAAATGTTCAAATGAGCAGGACAGATGCCCTGGCTGCAGAGTTAAACAAACATGCTCCTTTCCTTCTAATCTGGAGGAAGTAAACATGTTGTCACCAGAGCCAAGAATCATTGACAGACTGGTATTTCAAGGCAAAATAATGCTACAGCTTCATGTGCTAGGGAATAATTCCTACTGAGACAAATCACATTTTTTCACATCATGTGAACAAGATTCAGGCAGATTTTTTTGTGGGGCGTAGGAGCCTTCATGGATTAGTTTCTTCCCACATATGGGAATTATATATATGCAATAACTTTATGGGGATACACACACATATCTTGGTCCACTGATGGAAAAAGTGTCAAGGATCAGAAAAAAACAGAGATCCACAATTCACTGGTATCTAAAAAGTAAATTGTGGCATACCAGCTGAGGTATAGGAGACACAGGAATTATCAGTTTCATGTTTCAGCTAGGAAATATGGTGGGGCATGGTTTCCACAAGGGCTGAGACAGACTTCAATAAATTATACATCACAACATACTTTTTTTCACTAGCTATAAAAAGCTGACTTAATTTTTAGAAAGTAAACAACTTGAATATACACAGTAGCAGTACTACTGGTATATCAGCAGGGCTTCAGGAACCCCTGAACGCCACTCGCAAAGTCTGAGCAATGGCAGACAGAAGGAAACCCAAACTCTAGAGGCTGGGGCACCCATGGCAGTAGGCTTCACACTGTTCACAACATGACTACATGAGACTTGATTAAGCTCCAGTTTTGGTACAGGCACTGTGAACAGCAGATTTTTCAAATTTGACTTATTCTGGTCTTTTTAATACAACCCAGTTCTTTTCTTTTTCCATCATTGGTTCAGTATCTTACTCCCATTCTCCACAACTGCACAGTCAAAAGATACACTCCTCAAATTTCATATTTTGGTCTCAGAATATTGTTTCCTGTTCTTCTCCTATCCTCTTCTCCCACAAATCTCACAGCTAATTTATTCCCAGCAGCCCTGCTTTCATCCAAATTCTCTTACTCCTTTACTCCCATAATCTGTGCTCAGTTCTTGCAAACCAATGGAGCCACTCTCCCTCTCTCACCATGGATCTCCAGCGACTCTGCTACCCCAGTACCAACCTGTTTCACTGAATCTCCATGAACAACCTCAATTCTCTCTTTATGCCTGTGAAGAAGTTTTCCCCATCCATCCTTGATGAAAAGCATATTTAAGACAGAGCATATCTTTGGGCAATCTGGCTCTTGGTTCTGAAGGAGTAGGGACACATTTGTTTGAGTATGGCAAAAATCAGACCCCTGACACAAAAGTCAGTTCAGGTCTTGCTTCAAAAGTCAGGGCCCCCACACTCTCTGCCTCTTCCATTTTGTTCAAAGACAAAAAACGTGACCACATACTCTTTTCTAAAAACTTTCTGAGGAAACACCTTGCTTTTTTCTTCAATTCATCCTTTCCCTAAACAAATTTAGCCTGAGGAAAAACAACCAGTGCAAATATTTAGGTCTGAAGAGGTCAAGATTCTAAGAAGACTGGTAAACATGAAGAAACCACTAAACATGGAGCTGAGTTTTATATTATCAGAATGCTGCCACCATTTTCTACATAATTGCATTAAACATTTATATGTTCAGATGACTTAACCAAGATCTCTTTGCCTGCTGGTTGACTTTGGGGCACATGATGTATCCTACCTTAAAGTTCTTTAAAACTTCCTGTGTGTTTTTGGGTTGTGAGTAAGGCTTGGGTGTCAGCATAGGCACAGCCTTGGAGACACTTTTGCTGGGAGATGTGCGTCCTGTTGAACTGCTGGGCTCTAGTTCAGTGGTGGGAACAATGGTTGCTTCAATTGTGGCAGTGAATTTTGGAGCAGGAAGTGACTGTTGCCTTAAATATCTCAGAGGATTTGGGTCTTTCAGTGGGGAATTTGGTTCCACTGAATGGCTTCTTTCCAGGATTTTTGGCATCTGCAAACGCTCAAGGACAGCTTCACTGATAGTGAATCTTTCAGTGTACTGCTGGAGGATGCTCTCAGCCTCCTCTGGTGTCTTTGCATTCTTGTATGCCTCATGAAGCTCCCGCTCCCTTCTCTCTCTGCAAAAAAGACAACACAAAAGAAACCATTGCGTTAACACTGGAAATCACACCCATTTCCTCTTCAACATCCTCCCCTCTCCCTCACTCAGGCTTGCAGGCATGGCTGCCCACAGTTACCTATCCCCTATGGAGCACACAGCATTTTCAGACATGCCACTACACTCCAGGAAAACAACGTACTTCTCCTCCACGATTTCTCGGTAGGTTTTGATGCTTTTTCTGCGCTCATTCATTCCGTCTCCAGCCAATAACCTCTCCATTTTCTTCCTCTCAGCTTCCTTTTTAATTAAATCCTGTGACGCGCTCCTTCGACGACTCTTCCACCGAGCCAGGTCCTGTGAGAGAAGGAAAGCACTTGAATGCAGAGCTGCAAATAACTAAAAAGTGGCTGCAGGTAACAATGAACCCAAGCAGCCTGTTGCAATACTTGTTCTTGCCTGTGGACTGGGCTCCTATCAGGAGTTGTAGGCAGCATTGTTTATTTCAATGACAAAAGGAGATCATGCCATAAATGAAGATGTTGTCTGAGTTTTCTGCTAACAGCAGGATACAGTAAAGATTTCATAGCTTCACTGCTTACTTTGCTTTTGGCAGGAAATTTGGCCTAAACAGACCAGTCATTTTCACTTGGGCCAACAATAGGGACAAAATCCAATTCCCCAGAAAGATTAAGTAAAAAAAAAAAATGTTTGGTGAAGGATTTTAATAATCAGATACATGGGAAGCAAGGGTTCGTTGGAAGAATGGATGTTGTTTCACCACGAGCTACAGCTGCACTGATAGTCTGCTTTGGAGAGCTGATACTTCCATACTTGGTCCATGTTATCAATCAGCTATATGCAAATATGATTGACCCATGATGTTGGGGTGTTCTGATGGGAAAATCCAGTGCAGCATCAAAATTTAAATTTTTCATCGTGGCCACCCTTTAGAAAAATTGCCATCGTGGCAATATTTTGGATAGAGATGTGAGCAAGAGAGGTTAGGGAGTGACATGGCTCATACCTGGCTGGTGTGAGAGATGACAGAGTAAAAAGCCTGTGGTTTGTATCCAGCTATATAGAGATGTCCTTGTTGAGGTAACAATCTCAGTCTTTTTGGAATCTGCCTGCCTGAAATTGTGCAGAAGTTTGCCTGAATCTGGTTCTCTGCCTTTTCTGAAAATCTAGCCTGACACTAAATTTCAGAGTCACAGGAGATACCTGTTATGGGCCCCTGTGATGTCTTGCATCCTTTATGAATCCACAGATCCTGGAGGATACAGAAGCAGGATCTTTTTCACAGTACAAGAATTACAGTAAAGAAGTTTTCTGAACTGCAAAATTTTTTTGCAGCTAGCAAAGGAACAAAATTTTACATGTAGAAAGTAACCACTGCAGAACTTCTGCAAAGAAAAATAGCTTCCTAGGAAACTAGAAAGGAACATTTGTCATTAACTTTTCAACATGAGGAGATTAGTATATAGATTATATTTCATGCACTCTAACAAATTTTGGTTTTAATAAAAACCAGGTATTCATAACACATACTCAATTCAAAGGCTATTTCATTATTTACATGGTTTCCTGATATTTAAATTCCATTTTTATAGGTAAACAGCAGAAGGTACTGCAAGCATAACTTATTTTATTAAAATCAGCAAAAAACATTGTCACATTCAATTTAGCTTAAAACTACAAATTATTGATGCTACACTTATGGGAGTGTTCATTAAAGTACTTCTCCACATAACCTACATATATCAGTCTATATTCCCCCTCATGAAACATAGGTCTATCATTTTCCTCAGTTACTAATTATTCTCACTGGAGTACCAAAGCATTTATTTATTCAGCTACTTCCACTAATGTCTATTGTTTGGAAATTAGCAAATTTTCTAACATAAGCCCTCCTTCTCTTTTTGTAATTAAAAACCAGACATGTTTATCTTTTCCAGTTCTGAACCTTTAGAATAACAATAATTTTAAAAAGCCATGAAACTGTTAATTGTTGACAAATTTATGGGCATCTAAAATATCAGACCATGTCACAGGTCTCTATAAAGACCTCAGAATGCCAAGGACATTCTAATCAAGTACCCCTTCAGAACTTTTAGTTTATGGTAGAAGGTGCTGAGGGCCCAGAAAATATAGGAACTTTAGCTCAGAGGATTTTCAGTTCAACAGCAGAGTTCTCAAACTTCTTGATTGCCTTTGGATTTATTCTTATCTCTGCTGGGAAATTATGGCTTCCCACACATACAGACCTTTCAGCTGAAGTCTTTCATTGTTCTATTATAAAGTCACTTCTTAGTGTATATGCAATTTGTTTTTAACTTTTCTTTGAATTTTCTACCAAAAACTTCTCTGAGGTGTTTCACAGAAGCTCTGCTTGTAATGAGAAACTACCATACTTGAAGAGATGTGTTCTATTGTGTTTTGGGGTTTTTTTTTAATTTAAAAAAATATCCCAGATTCCTCATTTAAAATCAAATTTAAAACAAACTTACCTGCAGATCATGTTTTACTAATTTGCTGCAGACAATGCCAAGAGCCTGGACAGCTTAAAAAAATACACCAAGGAAAGAGGATTTGGAAAGGCCTTGTAAACCAATCAGGGTGTGGCTAACATGAAGTGCCATTTGTTTGCTTGGAAAAGATGGAAAACATTAACATTTTCTGTACCTATGCAAATTTATTAAAGGAAAGGCTGACCTATTTATTCTCTGTCCTACTTAGTCTTGTATTTTATCAGTTTGGACATTGATTAATCAGAAAGGTTAGAGAAGCCAGCAGTTTGAAGTTGTTCTTCCATTTGTTTTTACCTAATCACAGTTTCTTTACATTTTTTGAAAAAAGAAACCAACCTGGTAAACAGGCAGAGGGACTGCAAGATCTTGTACTCTTTGATTTATATCAAGTTATGAACTTCTGCGCTTTTTGCAACAATCCACCGAGGTAAAAAAAAAGCTCTCCTGATTATTTTAAGGACTTGACAGCAAGTGCAGATTTAGCAGGTTGTCCTGTTCTTGCCTAGCTGGCTGGCCTCAGTGCCTGCCAGCATTGCAGACACTGTTGTATACTCACATCTTGCCATCTGGTCTCGTCCTCTTTCAGCTGGTTGTGTATATTCTGCAGCTTCTCATGGCGAGCTTTGCTATGAGGCTGAGCCACAGCTTCTTCTTCACATCTCATGTCAAACATACTCATACTCCTAAACAAGGGAAAATAACAACAGGCCCGGTCTTATTTAGGGGCTTGTATTCCTTCAGCTTGTAAGAGCTGCAGCCACATGAGGGTGCTGCAGCAGAATCAGACACCTGCACTGTTACAAAGCTCCCAAAAGCAGCAGTGCCTCAGACAGGCTTGTTAGCATTCCTATAGCTCCCACAGGCATTACACTCCTCGAGTTCCCATTTTGTTAGTCGACCACAACTTTGTCTCTCACTACTAAATTTACACTTCCATCAATAGCTCTTGCTAAAATCATTCTATCATTCAGAACATTTCTGAATGTTCTACTTTCTGAAGATTTGTGCCCAATGGGTTTTCAAGATCGCTTTGATTAACACCAGAGATGGAAGTTTCCCTTTCAGAGTAAAAGAAGTCTTGAGAAGTACATCAAGGGCAGCATGGCCAGCTACATGCTATTGCTACAAATCCAGAGAAGTATGCTCAGTTCAAATTGCATGGTACTTTCTTCCCTTCCCTGTCCTCCCTTCCCTGCCCTCCCTTCCCTGCCTTGAAGAAATTCAGTGCTACCAGCACAACTTATTAACACAGCTAACCTAACAAGGAAAAGATGACGTCAAGTACAAAAAAGTGGTTTTTTTCTATTTACGTCTCTGACCTTTGGAGAATTAAAGGAACAAAAAGGTTATAGTTTGATGTTATACATCTCTTTATATTATACAAAGATCTTCACACAAAGATAACATGCTTACTACTCCACCTCTACTACCTATTATTAGTCAAACATGACCTCAGTTGTGCCATTCAAAGCAAAAAAAAAATCAAAAGAAAGCCATGCAGCTCCACATGAAGTGATTTCACAGCAGTCCTCGAATGATAACCTTCAGCTTTATTTATTTGAGCCAATGAGCCAACTGGCAGGAGAAGCACCCAATGAAGATAAAATTGTGGGCAACTCTGTCCACAGTAATCAAAGTGAACAGTCATGGAAAGCTGTGCATATATTTATGAACCAGCATTTGTATTCAGGCAAGCAAAGACGGGAATGCCACTCTCAAGGAAAAACTTAAAAGGTCTGGACAGTGTATGGAAAAGGGCATGCACAGATTCCATCCTGCTAAGTAGGTATTTACTCAGAAATGAAGGACAGAATAAACATCCTATTGCCTTTAAATATGAACACTGAAGTTAACATATTACTGTGCTTCACCCCTTAAACAGAATGCTGAGGGTTACATTAATTTGGGTTTTTCTGTGGGTATTTTAACATTTGCATTGTTCAGGATTGGATTGGAACACTCCTAAATAACAGACCCTAAAGAGATGGCAAGTGTTGTTGTTGTTTTTAAAACTTAAATATCAATCATATTTGGCAGACTGGTGAGGTAGGTTGGGAGATGCATAACTTGCAATAAGGTCATGCTTATATGGTTTATTCCAGTTTTCCAAGAGCTTTTGACACTCATACTAAGAAAGCCTTTAGTGTTCAGTGTTTGATACCTTGTGCCTATGGGGTCAAGCTGGTTGTGCAGCTCCTCTCTTGTATTCTTTCCTCACGCTGAAGAATTTTTCATTCATATGCAGTAGGAAATGGTGGTTACTGGTCCTAGTCGAGTGCACGAGCACACACTCTTTGCCATTTGGGATGGAAAAATCTTGCCCTTCTAGTAAGAGTACCTGGATTACCTAATGTAAGTCTAATGTATATTCCCTGAATTCATGCAGGTCTCACAGGGTGCACAAAGGCAGCAACAGGTTTTATAACTATTAGCAATGCAATAAAAAAGGTTCTCTGGCAAAGGCTTTAGCCTTGGCCAGGAGTCAAACTATACACTACAACCCCAGATGCACCTCCTACTCCAGCAGTCACCTCCTGCTGCTGGGTCTTCATTGTCATGGATAAGCAACTGGGTTGGTTCAAACTTCAGCTCTGCAGCAACATGTTATTCCACAACAGTATCTTCCCAAGACAGCAATCTGAAGGAGTCCCATCTCAAAGCACTGTGCTCCACTCTGACCAACATGTAGTAATTGAGGAGAAAAACCTACCTTCCTGAGTACATGGACAAAAACAACTGAAAGGTCTTCTACATCAACTTCTCTGCCTGACAAGTTCAACCTTAGAAAAGAATAGAGGCCAAAACTCTGAGCTTCTATCAAAAGACACTTTTCACTGTGAGTCCTACATAATTTCGTCCTGTTTCTGTCTTGTATTATCTACAAATGGCTCCAGACAATCACGAACTCCTCCATGAGCAGAATTAGATTTACTCCTTCCTACAACCACATGCTGGGCCAGCAGTTCCATAGCACACAAATAGGCAGGGAATATGTAACTGCACTAAGTTAAAGTTCATCAGCTTTCTGACATTGGCACAACTCCAGAGATTGTATACAAACTCTGTCCTGAAGCAAGAGGCCTTTCTGCTGACCGGTGTACCAAACCTGTCATTCTAACAATGATCTGGGAAAAAAGCACTGTAGAGACCAACAGTTATTTGGGATGTCAGGATTTTCAAGCTACACTGCTTTATTTAAGTTACAGTTGTTCTTGTTGGTGATATTATGCAGCAATTTCTTAATTTTTTAACAGGTCTAAATAAATTTTGGATTAAAAAAAAATTCTGAAGGACTGCAGAGTTTAGTATTTTAAAAGTGAGAGATGAGGTAAAAAATCTTTTTATGGAAATATGTTAAAAATCCTTAAGTAAGGCATTTATTATGTGGCTACATTACCATTTTACAGTCATACTAAGACTTAAGAAACTCCATCAAAACATAAAAAGGGACAGACTGGCTCAAAATCAGACTCTAGTAAAGAAATACTCAAAAGTCTCAGCTCACTAAGAGTCTAAACTCACATTGGACTATCAGAGTATTACCAGAATTCTCTCTCTTCAGGAGATGGGAATGGGCCTGATGAGCAGCAGCACACTAAGTATTGTCTTTTCTGGATGCTGAGACAGACCAGGGCTGATGACAATATCTAGTTTTCCTCTAATTAGCAAAGGGAATTTTGACAGTCTAATAAAAGGTATTTTATTAGTTTTGCTGCTGTAATAAAGAGAATCTAGTCTAAGACTGAATTCAAGTTATAGTTTTCAATATGGACTTGACAAATATTTTTAAAGTATTTTAAATGTCAGTTCAATTTATTTTTCCTACTTGAGAAACAGGTTTTATTAGACCGTCTCCATAAATACTTAGTCTTTAGATGGGAAAACATGGTCTTACTTTTATAAGAACTTAAAAGAGAATGTAGGAAAATAGTTGCTCTGTAAACTGTAGCATATCTTGAAAGGATGACAGTGAGGTTTGAACATCAATTGTTTTGCCTTTTAAAATAAAATCAGAATCAGTATGGAATAAGCAATATGATTTATTGATTGTTGCTACTCTTATACCACCAAGCCCATTACAATGCCTCTTTGAAGGCATCTCCATGTACCTTCTGTCATGATTGCAATTAATAGAGACATGCACAGAAGAAAAAATCAATCCTATAAGCAGGCTTTCTGAAAGAGATGGAACATCCCCATTGTTAACTATAGCGCTCGTATGTTATATTGCTCTTTTTGTATCGTCCCTCCATTTGATTGGACAGATTCCTACTGCTTGAAAATTATCATGTTTACTCTCTAATCAGAGAACAAAGGCTTTTCTCTGCATAAAGGTATTACAGAACTTGTAAAGAACACTCAGCCCATCATTCTAAGCTTTGTCATTAGAGAAAAAGGTGAAAAATTGCATCTGAGTTTCTGTGTACTCATTATAAAACCCTTACAACACTCCACACTCTTTCTATTTTGGGATTTCATCTGAGAGACAGAGAAGGTCATGTGCATTTATGTGAACAGGACATTAAGGATATTATTATGTGCGTAGTTCCTGACTACTTCTCTTCTAAATAGCTAATACTTCCAAAGAGCTTTCCAAATGACATTGCATACTATTCTGTACTAAAGTTTGTATGCTTACATGAACAATTAAAATTTTTGAGTGTAATAGATGTCAGTTCTTCTCCTTCTATGAAAAGTGATGCATTGAGGTGAAAAGCTTAAAAACTGAAATTTATTACATTATTAAATAAAACTTACGGGATTAAGGATTAAGGGATTGAATATAAAGTTTTTTAAAGAGAATAAAGGCTCAGCTAAAGATGTATATTCCTGGTAATTATTCTGAAGGTCACAATAATATTATTTTGCTTTAGAATGTCTTTATTCCTGTTCCTCCTCATACTTCATTTTTTTTTCAACACCCAGATTCAACCCAACTCTCTTTACCTGTAGCTGATTAGAGGCAATGGAAATTCAGAAGTAAACAAAGACAAAATAAAAGAAAAAAAGAGGAATCAATACTTTAAGCAACAGCTGGACATTAGTATTATGCTTAGTTTTTATGGGCTTTTACATAGGAATTATTCTTAACTTCGATGTAAGCCATATCACATTCCATTTTTCAGGGCTGTCTGAAAAATTTATTTGCCAAAACACTGCAAAATAATAATAATAATGATGCATCAACTGCATTTTAAATTAGTAGAAAGATGGGAAAGCATGCAGTGTAAGTTGTTTAAAACAGAATCTTGTGCACACAAGACAACTTACTCTGCGTCATCAGACACAGCAGTTCTGGGGCCGAATCTACAAGACCAAATATAAAATTAGATTGCGGATAAATACATTAAGTAGTAATTGCAACTGGACCCATATAGTTTGCACAACTGTCACATCTACTAGTAAAGCTGAGACAAAAAACCCCCATACCGTTCAGGGATTATCATCAAACAAGACTTACCTGATCATCCTGAGGTCAAACTACATAAGAACATGTACATCTACACCACTCATCCCTCCTTAAACACATACTTATGCCCCACATTATAAAAAAAAATTGAAGTATATCTAAAATGTGTGTAGAAAATAGTTATTGAAAACAGGCAATGTCTTAGCATTTACCATGTCCCACACATGCAATGAATGGAGACAAAACTTAACAGTTACATTCCAAAGCAGTGCTTAGTGCCACCATTACTGAAACATGAAAGGGACAAATATTATAGCCAGAAAGTGAGTCACAGGATTTCCTTCTTCTTTTTGTAGGGCTTGTTTTGGTGTTTGGGGATTTCTTTGATTTTTTGTTTGTTTGGTTGATTTTTTAGTTGTTTTTGGTTTTGTTTATTCTTTGTTTTCTTGTTGTTTTGGTGTGGGCAGGGGTTTCTTGGTTTTTCTTCGTTGGTTGGTAGGCTGGTTGGTTGGTTTGGAGTTTTTATTGTTTTGTTTGCTTTTTGGTTGGTTTTTTTTTGTTAGTTGGTTTTGGTTTTCTTTCCTCAGTGTGGGGGAGTATAGCTGAAAAAAGTTTCCAGTAATACACAAACCAGCAGCATTCACTAAAATTTTAGTCTTGTTTAGAGTTATGCAAACCACATATTTATATCTGGGATTTATCATAAAAGAGCATCAAGTGCAAAAGTCAATACTACAACATTTCTAATCATGGGAGAAATAGAATAATCATCTCTCAATGTGCAGAGTCTATTTTAGCATCTCTTCATAAACTTTTCTTGCAATTCAGTATATATAATCAAACATTCATTTCACTTAGCTTTCAGTTACATATTTTTGAAAAATCAAAATAAAATGCATTATACAATTATTTTTGTTTCTAAAATGTGTATTACTGACATACAGTGTTTTAGTCTGGACTGAAAACACACCAGGCAATGCACAATGTGAGCTCTGAAGAACGCACACAGGGGTGTACAAGCTGCGTGATTCACACCAGAAAGCTCACGTTTGCAGATGCTCATCCTTGGATGAAAGTGTTTCCATTATGTTTTCCTCAGGAACCTCCTGAAGCTTGGATGTTTGACCAAACTGGACTTCATTGTGGTCATCTTCAGCCACTTGAGCAGTACTAATAATCTCATCTTGTCCTGTAGGTGGGAGACTGTCCTTCTGCCCTTGCTGCTGTTCTTGTGGTGGTTCTATTGCAGGTTTTCCAGAGCTATTAGTGTAGACTTGTGGACATTTTTCAGGCCTGAGTGAGCCAAAGGCAGTGGTGCAAAGGGATGTATTAAGCAACATTTCAAAAATCACACATACATAATGAGAAGCATAACTTTAAGTTAACAAATAACCAGCCCTACAAACCCAAATAGCTGACACAGGACAAGCTAAGAGAGGAAGGAGAAAAAAACCATAATTTTAAAAGTCGAATGATTGTACTATTCTTTTAAGTCAGAAAATAAACTGTCTGGAACACCACTGAAAATTAAAGTATTAAGTCTTTTTATCACCAAGCCACTGGTGAATTCTATGGTAGATGACAGGTTTGTTTTCTCCTGGCTGAGATGTAAGCTAGTTTTTCTTCCACGTCTGTACTGGTGCATGCATATCCTTCTCCTCAAACACTCTGTTGAAGAGGCTGATGAGTAAGAACCTTTCCACTCAGGCTTGCATGTGGCTCAACCACCAAATGATAACTCTGTTCAAAAGCTTCAACACTCACACAGCCTAAAACATCTCAACAATGGTGCTGAGAAAGATATCGAGCATTATCAGGAAGAATCTCGGGATCTCTAGATATATTGTTGGGAAGTCACTGACACTAGTTAAGCCATAGACAGTCATCTAACTTACTACATCCAGCATCCCTATTTCTACCTGAAAACATTTGTAATGATTATCTCATATTTAACCAGAAACCTCTGCAAATGTAATGCAAATGTAATTGCTACATAGATCTGTTTCCACACATTGTTAGAATTTTGCATCTGGTAGTTTCTTTCTGGGTCTCTACACGGCTCTTCTAAAAGGGCCAGAAACTTTCTACTGCCTTCTGCTGAGCAGAAAGGATTAGCAAATAACTGAGGACAAGCATGAAAATAACCACTACTGGGCCACCAGCAAATCTTCCTGATAAAGAGATCTTGACCAACAGCCCACAGGGCCAGTTAAATGGGGCGGAGGAAAACACAACTTTCTTACCTCATGGTTTTCTTCTCAAGCTCTGTAGCTGTGCCCTGCTTATTCTGCTGCTTTGAAAATGGCATGGGCAGGAACTGCTTAACATTGGGCCCAGGCTGTTTAAGAAAAGCTCCAGTTCTTCTGACTAACATGTCATCTCTTTGTGGGTCTGGAAATTTCACGTTGTTTTCTGTCCCATCACTCTGCAGCTGAGGGATTTCAAGCTGTTCATGGCTCTCTTCTTTTGTGACAATACTGCTCAGAGAGACAAGTGACACTGTTCCATGATAATGCTCACTTGTACAGCAAGTGGCTGCTTAGGAAATGTGAGGTACTATTACTCAAAACAAAGTTGAGAATGATGGACAGCTAGGCAAACTAGGCATCTTAAGCCACAGCACAGGCAGTAAGGTTATGTTGAACCCCACACTTATGTAGGTGATTTGTTAGAAGCTGGGAATTGCATACAAATCTATGTGACAACTTACTCACTTGGAAGCTGGCATAAAAATCTAGAGAAAGCACCAGGGATTGCAAATGCAATCCCCCCAAAAGATGAAAGACTATTTTCATGCTGAACAGCAATTAGCAACTGAAGTACTTAAATATTATGAAAGAAAACAGGCTGGTTTATATTCATAGGATACATTCTTGTAAATAATTTTACAAAACAGATCACATGCCATGATGACTGAGTAAAACACGTCTTTAAAGCCCATGTGAAGAATGGGACACAACATGGCTGACTGATCCAAGCTAACACCACACACAAACAAGGCTCAGAGGGATCTGCTTCTGTTCTCTGACCTTTCTCCATCCTGCAGAGTCTTCAAATCCTTTTCACGAGCTACAGCCTCCTCTTGCTGCTGCTGCTGCTGCAGATAAGGAGCTACTGACAGGAGAGGACAATTTATGGGAATAGAGCTTGTGGTACGCCTTGGAAAAGTTCCCATCCTTCTAACCAACATATCATCTCTCTCAATATCTGGTAAATTTCTGTCACATTCTTCCTTGGTGTTTTCTTGCTGTTTGTTTAAACTCCATGGGGTTTGCTCCTCAGAGATGACAGAAGCCGGTACAGGTGATGGAATTCTCCTGCAAGAGTTGTCGGTACCTGACTTGACTCCTCCCTCACTAGTGATGAGAATGAGAGGAGGGTGAGACAGACAAAACATTCTCAGGTGCAATGAAAGGTAGGAAAAAAAGTCATCTAACTCAATTTGGAAATATTTCATAAACACACAAACTTAGCTGAATGAATTGCTTACTAAAAGCATTCATTAAAAATTCTTGCTGCAGCCACAAAGTGATTAAAGAAACTCCAAAGAAATATAAGATCTGTTAATGTGTTAAGGACCCAGATAATTCTCCAGATAAATGCCAGAAACACAGAGCAGCAGTACATCATCTTCAAAGAGAGAGTAAATGCATTAGGTTTGAAAAAAACATTTTTTGAAGATCAGTAAGGCCATCAAGCTGAATGAGAAATTCCTAATGTGCTGAAAGCAGCCAGAGCAAAGCTGCTGGAATTCAAGCAGCAGAAAAATCATTAACAATAGCTCAGCCTCTGAGATACCAGTGCCTTCACTGTCCATCAGAAATTTTGAGCATTTGGAAGACCTATGTGCAGCATTTTGACCAATCTTAAACACGTTAAGATATTGTGAAGACATCAGATGTCTTCTGAACAAGGCTGTGCATGTAAAGCTGCAGTTCACTCCCATGCAGGTCAGCATCTGGCAAGAACAGGTCTCATTAACAGCTCAGTAGCAGTTCCTAAACCACACCAAATACCTGGACTCATTTTCTGGCTCAGATACTTCACTGCCATGTTCAGCAGACCCAAGACTGACAGCAGTGGTTGAAGGAGAGCTTTCAGCACCAGAGAGACTCTCCACACTGTCTTTCTTGTTTTCCTCTTCTGTTCCACTCTTGGATGAAGCTCTGCCAATAACGAGCTTGTCCCATTTCTGTTGATCAATCTCAGTTACTGGCCCAAAATGCACAAACTTCTGCCTGGGGCTACCAGCCTTTTTGTTTGCTCTGGTTTTGCGGACAGCAAAATCATCCTGGGCTACCGCTTTCACCGTGGTATCAGTCGGTGGCAAAGTGTTGCTGGAACATCTGAAATCTTCTTCACTGGTCATAACGAGGAATAAAAGAATGCCCCCAACATGAGACCCTCAGAATAAAAAAACTAAATGCTCCTAAGGTTTTGAAGGGATTTTATTTTAAAATTCAAGGACACAGGTATAAACAGCTGTGATTTATTTAGTTCCAAAGGACAAAATGCAAAGATACTGCAGACCTGTGGGGAGAAATCAGGGAGTACATCCATGGAAGCACTTTCTAAGGGCAAGGAATGTATGGCCTGTTCCAAATTCAGTTCCTCACTCTAACAAGGCCACAGTTTCCCTATCTGCTCACACATACCCAGGCCATGCATATGGCACTAAAACCCTGGCACAAGGGAGTTACAGTGGCGTAGGAGTACGAGCAAGGGCAATTCACTTACCCTAAACAAAGCAGACTGAATCCTGATTTTAATAAATCACCTCAAAAGTAACAGAGAGACTGCTAATATCTTTAGGACAAAAAATATATCAAGTTTTGATTTATTAGAGCTAAAATGACATACAATAACCACATTGTTAGAAGAATGCCAGAATAGACAGCCATCTTTAATTGCAAAATGGCATGCACCTAAACAGGAAGGGTAGGAGTTGTTATCCTTTCCTACTGGAGTCACAAATCACCATCCATCTCCATAGGGATGTTATAGTCCATCTCCATAGGGAAACAGCTTAGAATAGCTGCTCTATACTGGCTCCCTTTGTAGAGGTTTTGTTAACAACAAGAGCATACAAACACCATACAATGAGGCTCCTGAAAGCCCTGCTGCAGTGAGAAACAGTGCTGGTGTATTTACACAGCACTGGAGTACAATGCTCTGCTGATGTATCAGCTCAGGTCTTGGACTAGCACAGAGACATTAATGCAAAGATGCTGATCCTCAGGTGATATTCCCAAGTCCTGAAGACAGCTTGGTAAGGAGCAATGTAGTTGCTAGTGTATTAGTGGCACTTGGAACTTTGTGCTGTTCAACTTCAGGCAGCTTCAAAGCTAATTCAGCCACATGACAAGAAGGACCTTTCTGATATTGTATTAAGAGTATCCACAAGAAAAGTGACCGTGAAACTACTATTGCGCTCTAAATGATGGACACGCTTTCATTTAATGACGGGTAGCATATCTGTACAGATTTTTAGACTCCTCCTGAAAACTGAAATAGGTAAGGACTGGTTGTCAACAAGGCATTCTTCAAATTTAAAATCACAAGCACACACAGCAGATTGTGGCAAACTAAACATGCTTTCCAGCTTGCCAATCCTGTCCACAAGCAGAAACCATACCTGGACTCCCCTGACAGTTTCAATCTTTTCCAGGTCTCCAGATCTGCTTTTGTTATAGAAGCATTGACAAAAAGCACATCTTCTTGTAGCTGAGGAAGGATGCTTTGAGATTTCCGTTTCGCCAAATCATCTCTCTCATTATCAAGCTCTTTCACCTGCTGTTCCTCCTCTGACTCAGTCTTCTTATTTTGCAGTAGTGAGTTCTCTTTGTTTGTAACTATTTGCCTTACTGATGTCACGTGCACCCGTCTTCTTCTAATTTAATGTACATTCCGGTCCAGCAAGGAAAGATATTTTGAGGAAGCAATTATAAATCAGTATCAAAAGAAGAGGTTCAGAGCTTAGGAAGATAAAACTGAATTTATAATATTACTTTCACACTAATTTTAGGAAGTAAACATGGAATGAATCATTTGAAGTTCAAACCTCTCAGCTATGCTACCCCACTCATGCACTACTGAGACCACTTCTCCACGTGAACTTCTATTCCCAGCTCAAGTAAGAAAAATCTTTATGTTACTACTTTATTAAGCATTTCTGCAATTAGCTTTCTCTCAAGTAGTTACAAATATCTCATTTGCATATTATTCACATAGTGAATTCAGGTTTTGCTCTCAAAGATCTCTTTGATCTTAAGAGTCATGTCAATAGCATTGGACAATTAAAATTTGGTTAGGTGCTCCTCAGATGTCCTGTCAAACTGGTCATTAGAAAATGTTAATATAATCAAATTACCAGCAACTAAATGGCACATTTGAAAACTGAAAAGAGCTCTTAAATATTAGAAGTTTTCTGAACATGTCAGTTGTTACAGTCAAGGTTGCCCATCGTGTGTATATAGTGGTTTTATCTAGAATCACATTTTCACAAATAAAACAAATATACTTGTTTCCTGAAAAAAATCACTACCTAGCAAGAATTTGTTTTCAGCAACTTCTTAAAGGCCTGTATCGCTGAACTGAAGAAAGAAGAGATTTTCTAAGCTGAAGCCTTGTGACCCCTGATCCATTTCCCAAACCAAGGCTGCATAACACACATTAGGACCAGGTGCAACATAATTCAGTGCAGTGTAGCAGGCATACATATTCAGTGCCTTAACTAAATTCTCATCTGGTCGGTGTTCTATGCAGGGTATTGAAAGAGCACAAGATTAAAGAAATGCATCAGAAAATGCATTGAAGGAGCTCAGAAAAAGAGCTGGGATGAAAAACATATTTTCTACTTTATTCTCCACTACTCACACTCATGATCTGTCTCATGAGCTTAGATAACAAAAGTGTCCTGCCTTTATCTTATTTACATTCAGAGCCAATTAAAACTTCTCCTCATATTCTAACAAAAAATAAGTTTGGTTCATTTTATGATAAAGCATTTGCATTTACTGTAACCTCTAAGTTGTTTTTTTTTTTGTAGTCAAGAGAGCTTTAGGCCTATGCAGTAACATATCATGATGAAATTAAGCATTATAATTGAAAGAGTAAGACCATGAATGCACACCTTGCATGTTCCTTTTTTTCCATCTGCAATGGCTTTTTAACATCTTCCAGTTTACCTTTCTCTTTACTTGTATAGGGTCCAACTAAAAAGGAGTTAAATGGAGCTACGTGTTTGGGTTGATTCATTCTGGCTCTCCGTGTGGCAAAGTCATCCTTTTCTAAATCAGGAACTCTGCTGGCTGCTTCATCTTCTGAACCAGAATCCTTTCCTTGATAATGTGTCATGAAGGGGTTGTCCTTGCGAAGGATAATGTCTGGGGTGCTTCCGCTGTCTTCACATATTGGCTTTTTACTGACACAGAGCAAAATTAAATAAAGCTCTTGATTCACCAGGGGAGGAGAGAGCAGTGCAGCACCCATCTCCAGGTCAAAAAGCATGCACAGTTAATCAAAAATATGTTCTGAGATGCTGTTAGATTATCTTATCATATAGAAGTAGCAAATCCACAAAGACTTTATATAAAAAAATCAGCCTGTTGCACCTTTATTTATTTTACCTAAAGCTGGAAGAACGAGTAAGAAGAAATTTTAGCATACAAGATGGAGTGAATGTAGTACCATAACTGGCAGTATCAAACTTCTTGAACACTTCAAGCAAAGGAAGAAATGTGATACAAATACCTGACCCCTGGCAAATGGTGCTGAGTCCTGAAATATCAGATATTTGGCATTTTTCTTGATAGCTCGATTAAAAAAATCCCTCATCTGAGTAATCACTGAGGCTGTCTACCCAAGTACACTTAACTGCTTTCTTCCCACATGCACCATGATTAATTCTTTTCCTAATTAACCTTTCCTTTCCCTCAGAATAAGCCCCCTATGCCAATGCCTACGTACAGTGGCTGCAATGATAGCACACCAGTGATATTGGCATGCTGGAAAACATTGCCACCTGCCTTCGTCAGAAACACAACTGTTATCAACACAGCCTTGCTGTTACTGAAGATTATGGCAATAAAGACACTTGACAGCTGGTACCCATAAAGATTAAGCTTATTTTAGCTTGTAAGGGTCAATACTCTCAGGCAAACTGAAAAGACAGATGGCAGGAGCTAGGCAACTCCCACATTTAAAGTTCTAATTGTTCATATTGATGTTTTAGGAAGTTGGGCAGCAAGGGCTGTTCCATGCAGTACTTTTGTAGGCATTTGTTCTGTCATGTAGCACACCTTGCTGTACGAAGTGAAACAGAGGGGATCACAAAGGATTAAACAGACTGGCATTAAGAAAACGAATCTAAATAGCTCAGGGGCTGCTCTGTGTTTACTATCTTAAATATAAAGAGTGCTTTTTAAAAGCATGTAAAACATTTTAAATACCTGCAAACCCACTACATACACCACTTATTTTAAGTTCTCAGCTGCCCTTTCAAAGTACTGCTCCACGAAGTTGCTGGAGAAACTTAATGGGGAAGCCATAAACCATCCCTGACAGCCCAGCCTGGCTCAGGCTCAAAGAACATATGAAACAGTTTGCCTTTCCCTTCTTATGCTACAAAACACAGGATTCCCTGTTAGTGATGTGGAGAGTATGGTCTCAAATTAGCTAAAGGCAACTTTTTCCTTAGATCTCTCTGAAGGATCAAGATTTCACTTAAGGCAACAGACCAACACTGGCCAATAGCTTTCCATGTGGGAACTGCTGTCCCTTTTCCTCATGAGTATTCACAACAGCTTCAGAAACACCTGGCTTACCGAGTGATTGTTTAGTAAAAACTGCTGGATTTTTCATTCTCACATCCACCAATGCTAGTGAAGCCTGAGAGCACCAAATGTAGTATTTCTGAAAGCATTGTTTTTGGCAATGAAGAAATACTGAGTTATAGTACTCAAAAGTGCAAATATGAGTCATTGGAATGAGAAACTTACAGCTTTCACTATGTAACTAGACTTCAGTAATCAGTTTCTAGGTTGAGAATGTTTTCCATTCATTTACTATTTTTTTTCATGGAATCAAAGATTAGCTGTGACATTTTGGGGTCTCCTGAAACAGTTTATGATCATTTCAAAAGTGTTTTTTGTTTTGTTTTGTTTTTTTTTTTAAGGTCAGTTTACCATGGCATAGATATCAAAGACTAAGTAGTAGATTTAGCTGCAAATTGCTTTTGCACACCCAGCCCCAGCTGCTGCAGAAACAGTAAATGGGTCGATGCTGGTATAGCAGGTGCTTCTAAAGTGACTGCAGGCATTTGCACTCCCTGAAGCAAAGTCTCATACAGGCTTGTGGATCCTTATATTGCATTTCAGAACAATGGAAGGGTTTTGGATCCCTATGCTCTGTCAAGGTAAGAGTCCATGTTATTTTTCAACAAACATATCATAAATGCTTGCTCACATTTCTCTCTAAATTCTCCTCTCCATCATCTCTTTAAACACAATTATTCTCTTTTTAGGGTGTCTCCATGAATGCGATCCTTACCTTTCTTATACGATACCATAATTAAGAGACAGATGTGCAGACAATAAGCAAGCAAGGAGGAGCACATATCAATAAAACAACATGCAAGAGACAATTCTTTTGGGAAGGGGAATTACTTTTTGACATGCATTTGTAGAGCATATAATTCAGCTAACTAAATCAACTCTTTCCTAAAGCATGGTACAGCAATGGAGACAAGCACTTAGACTCCAAGCAAAAAAAAATAAATACATTTGCATACAAGTTCAAATCTTTCCTGTTCAGGACTCAGAAAAGTCCCCTACTGAGTTTATGCTTTAGGAACAATTAGATGCCTTGTAGAACTCAAAAGTCACAGTAGGTGTCCTCCAGAGGTCGATAAGTTGAGAGGAAACAGCCTATAAACAGCTCAAAGGAACTAAAATAAAACAGACAACCTCAGGTGAAAAAAAATTAAAAAGAAAGGCTGTAATTGAAGATGAGGGAATAAGAAGGATGGAAGAAAAAAACACCAGAATACAGAAACAAGAGGGATAGAGAATTGCTGAGTGCCCTGAGTGTATAGAAAATTGAATTTGATGGCAAGAAGAGGGATAGTATGGAGATGTTCAGAGAAGAATAGTAGAACTTTAAGAAATATGATTAAACTCTCCCCTGTATCCTAAAGCATTTCTACTAAACTCTTCCCTTCTCACCCACTATTCTTCCACTTTCACATAAAAAGGATTTTCCTTACAGACTTCTGTTCCCAGTGCCTTTTCTGCTGTGTTTTCCTACAATCCTCAGAAGCAGACTCCAGCTCCACTACTGTGATGCTTGGGTTACAAAGTTCTTTGACCCTTAGCTGGGACAGAAAATTATCATCTCCTCCTTCTTCCAGCTGCCAAATTCCACAAGTCGCTTCCGCTGAGAGCAAGGAAGAAAAATTGTTGTTTCTCCTCCCTTCTCCAAAAGGCCTGTAAGGGCAACAGATTGTCCAAGGAAAGAACCAGGTGTTTGTTCACACATCCTTCCTTTGTGGACATCAGAGCAGTAGATCAAGCATAGAGCTGGATAAGGGTCTCTCAACATGGTGAGCATGCTCCAAAAGCAAACAGAACTGTTTGTTATGCACTGCTAAACACAAGCAGTGACTACAGTTTACTGTATTACCACATTACTACCATTAATACTACAACCTTGGACTCAGAATAAGATTTTGGTATTACTCCTCTGGTTTATGGATTCCAAATCAATTAGCGCACTAAGTGAGGCTGAAGAACTAATTTATGCCAGATAGCTCCTCATCATTAGTACTGGACTTTGTCAAAAGTAATACCCCTCAATCAGACATAAACTCTTGTTCAGCACAGCATGACAGCAGTGAAGCAGACCTGAGGACATGGGACAGCATATACTCTGTGACTATTTCATCTGCATATGGCACATCTGTATGTGGCTGCACACCAGCTGCACTGCACCTATCACTGAACTGTACCACATACGAGCTGCACTTCTGCCTACTACATTTCAAAGCTGGACTGTAGACCAGCATCTGCTAAACTATTCACTTTTATGATTTCACCCCACAGCCCAAAACAAAATGTTTTGGACAGGAGGACATTAGGACACTTACTTACCTTTTAGCCGAACCATTTTGATCATTTATAAGTGCCTAATCTTCTGACATGCTAGCTAAAACTCTACTTTGCAGGTCATCCCCATGAGTAGAAGAAATTGAGATGATGAAAAGGCATGGGCTGTGAACCTAGCCATCATTCAGCTCTCAAATTAAGGAATAGGAAATATCCAAAATGAACAAAAATCCAAAAATAAATAACACATGTAAGAAGTGAATACCTACATATATTCCAATCCAAAGTCAGTCAAATTATGTCTGCTGAACTATGCCTCCACTTTAACTGGTACATGTGTTAACAAGCACTGTGCTTTTATAGTTCCTGCCATTAAAAATAAATGTATCATTTATTAACACAGCTAGAAATATCAACCACATAAAAAGTGTGGTTCAGTAAACTAAACCATCCCACCAGCAACAAGTAATGCAAATTTCTGAAACTTTTACCTAGACTAGGCATTTTTAATGTAGATTTCTATATATTTTTATTAAATACATGAAAGCATTAAGTGGAAGGTGACAAGTAGTCTGTGTAGTAGTTTTTCTGGAGCCTGTTTACAATATGCTGTAAGACAATACAATTTCTCAACACAAATGCAGTTAGCATCATACAATTCTGCAATCCACAGCTGCCACATCACAAGCTTTTTCAGACCAAGACCTTCAAGTGAGTGCTTAGCAGACTGGATTTTTGTTAGGAGATGTGAAATCGTAGCAGATCTAGGAAGCTCACACTTCAGCCAATCCTAAAACTGTGAAGCGTGCACAATTTCCCACACCAATGGGCTAACCTGCCGTAGCGCTGGGCTGCTGACATGACCTTAATACCAGCTTGTTCAAGTCTTCTTAACTTTCTGATCTCCTCCACATCTTTCCCCTTTGGTGCTGATGTTTCCTTTGTGCTACATGAAGGAGGCTGGTCTGTGGAGTTTTCTTCACTTTGACTCCCACCTAAGTGATTTTTAAGGGAGCTTGCTTCAGGAGCCACAGAGCCCACTTTCTCCTTTTCACACAGTCCTGATGTTTCATTCAGTTCTTCTTCTATGGTTTCAGGGTGGGGTTTGCTATTGAATTATACAAGTAGTTTAATGAAGGCTGTGCCTAAAACATATACACTTATAAGCACATTTTGCTGAAATAAAGATGCCAGAGGATGAGTTTGGTGAATAATCAGGGAAGATAATTATGCTCTTTAAAGGAAGTTGCTTCTTAGTCCAAATCAAAAGTGTTAGTTGACAAAACCAACATGCAGTCACACGCAGAGTCACAGCTATATAAACCATACTGATGTATTAAATACAACATAAAAATAAATTCATTTTACAATAAAAAAAAAAAAACATAGCAAAATATTTTCTCTTTGATTAAATGTATAAAACATTACTTTTCAGATCATTTGTCAGTAATTGTCTCGAGAACTGAAACAGATTGTCCAGAACAGTTTTTTCCAGCCTTGGGTTTGAGTCAACATCCACATTACTTACATTAACCAACATCTTGTCAAACACAAGCTATACATATATGATGGGTAAATAATGACATCACAACAATGATTTTCCACTTGTTGCTTTTTTTACTAGCTTCACCAGTTGCTAAAAACTACTTATCAGTACCACACCAGCAACATATTTGTTACAGCATCATACACCTTGTGAAAAGAATGAAAACTGAGCCAGTGTTAAAGCATCATCACTGAGGAAAGGAGAAGGTGGACAGGCCAATCTTACCTGAAAGGTCTGTCTCCTAGAGGTGAAGTCGCTGTGCTCCAGCTCTTTCGGTATTCCTCCCGTTCAGCTTTCTTTTTCCGAAGCGGGGCAGGTACATAGAAAGTCTGGTTACTCTTGTTTGGGAGGTACTGGTTAAAAGGCACAGCTGATTTAGGTTCACCGTGTGAGGTCCGCCTCGCCAACATATCATCTTTTTTCACATCTGGCATCTTTCTGTGTGGCAGGTCAGTTTCCGAGTCACTTCCTCTCCCTAGTGAGGAAGGAGAAAAATATTCTTTTTATTTTCATCCACTTCATTCAGTTGTTTTGGTTATTTTTAAACTATAAATCAGAGAAGGCACCACCAAAAATTACATTTAGCCACTTTTGCCTGCATTTTTACTTTAAAATTGATCACTGTTATGTAGGCATAACATCTAACAGACAGTAAACTTTTTTCCATCATTCCCTTAAAAATTCATCTTCAACCACAGGCCACATCAAAAGACCTTAGGTTAAAACTAAGCCAGACTTGTCAATCCCATAGGACAGAAGTTTACCTAAAGCCCAGATGACCCCTAGCTGTACATAAAGACATGTCTGACCTGATTAACAGTCCTGAACCTAGACTAGTATGTGCCTAGCTCAAGCACAAGCAAAGAAGGGTTCCATGTTGTACAGCTACAGAATGGCAGGAATATGTGGAGGTTTCTACACACACATTAACACAGCAGTTTGAACACAGACAGCATCAGCTTTGGTCAAAACCTGAGAATAGCAGCAGCTGCTATGAACCAGAAGGCTCTATGGTCTCTCTCCAATCTCACTGGTTTCCTAGTCAATCAATCTAGCACACTGCAAAATAGATGGAGATTTGGTTCCCAGATGGAAAGGTGCAAGGAGAGAGGGAAGTGATCTCAGGATTTGGATGTTAGATAAGTACAGCGAAGAAATAAAGAGGCAGAGAAAAATCAAGGGTTGGAGAGAATTAGATACGAGGTTCGCAGAGCTGGTGTTCAAATGAACAAATCTTCCTGATATTTTAACCCATTTAAGACACTGAAAATTAGGCAAATTTCTGACTTGAGACTCCCAAATTGTAGGAGAAAGACCCTAGAGAGCATTTGCAGTGTGGAACTGCTCTCATACTCATTTTGGAAGCCACTTCATAGACATTCACTAGATTTCCTGCACCATCATGAGCCTTTTAAAATAATTCACAAAGAAGTTATGCAAATAGTTTTCTCCCAGCAGTGTAACCTTATCACGGGCCCTGGTTTGAAGAGTGAAATGGAGGGTGTTCAGCCATTTGTCCCATCACTATTTGTATATTCTCCAAGCTTTGTAGAATTGGATGTCTCTGGTCCTTGGCCCCTTTTTTAGCACTTGCATATGCAATTAACTGTTCTCCTTTTTAGGGTGAAGGGAAGCCACTCAGGTTGTGTCCTCTTGTTAATTCAAAGCACTAGTAAATTAATAGCTGATTCACTGTGCTACATACTGAACAACTGAAAACAATTAAGTCATAAAAATCACAAGTAGCTTGTGTATAATTCAAAGTGGGTGAAGAAAAAGAGGTCAAAATATGCTAGGAATGTTATTTGCAAAGAGCTTTTGCAGTAGATTGAGTTATTCATTATTTGCTTGGAGAGGGATGAAGAAAAGGAAAAGTAGGAAAAGACATGACACAATGGAAATGAGTCTTAGACAAAAATCACAATTCACTTTTTTGTCAGTAATCTTTTGCTTGAACTATTTTTGTTATGATCTTATGGAAATTAGTGCCACAATTGGTACCCTGAATCTATTTCTAAATAAAAAGTGGAGATACCATCACAGAATCATGGGTGTCTGAGAATAGCTGAGGTTCGAAGGGGTATAGTGTCATTAGACAGAGCAGAGCACAGACTAAGTAAAACACAAGAAAAAGATCCCTTACTATTATTTGCTATTCTGATTGTTTTTGATTTTGCTCTGGTGTCTATTTTTGTGACACATGAAAACCAGTCTTGAACTGGCAGACAGAAATGCTGAAATAGATAACCAGAGTGGCAGAGGAATTAGAACACATTCCTCTCCCTCATTACTGATGTGCCTACCAGCATCCCCAAGCTAAGCACTTCAAAGAAAAAGAGATTCTTTAATTATTCATATCTCACTCATGAAATTATTTTCAGTTCAAATTTGGAAAAAAAATACTTGAAGCCAAAGGACCGAATGGAAGATGCAGCTATGCTCTACATTTATAACCTTAAATTTGTTGTTCTGCATTTCCAAGTAGAAAGAGCAGCAGTTTCCACAACTAGTAATACGCAATTACACACTATAGACATGCAAAGATCCTTCTTAAAAGGATCCATGCACAACTGCTGGCCAAGCAGAGGATTTTTTTCATTGGCAACTCTATAGGCAGTTCAGCCTCTGCAATTCTACTGTGTTTTAAATAACTGTTCTACTCTACCACTGGTTTTATTTTTTTGCTAAGGGGCAGGGTCTACATGGGACACCAGAGCAGTTCCTCAATGGTGAGACTAATCACAGATGGCGTTTGTGAAGGCAGTATTACTTACTGCTTCCACCTAATCACCTTAGAGTCACTTAAATAACATCCATTCGGGCTTTTTTCTTCCCTAGGAGTGGAAGGAATCATAGCTTTAGTTCACAATAATATTATTTGGTTTATAAAGCTCCTATTTGAATGGAGAAAGGAGTAATGAAAGCAAAATGTTTTCCTACATCCAACTTTGCATATAGAATCACAGAATTGTTTAGGTTGGAAAAGACCTCTAAGATCATCGAGTCCAATATACTGTTTCTCTCAAAAACTGCTCCCAGCTGAATAAAACACCGGCCTGCTGGGACCACAGGAAGAGGTTCAACATAAAAGAGGTCAGCCAAGTTACACCTCACCTGCAACTGTTGGAGGAGACAGCTGTGAAGTTATGGCAGTAGTAAGCAGGGAAAACAGAGCATATTAGAAAGTATTGGCTGGACAAGTCGTACACGTGCACACAGCATCTGCACGCACCCTGGTTAAAGACTAATTTTTCAGAACAAGTTTTGTGTGCTTTCATCTTATTTTGTGTTTGTTGCAGACTCAGGAATGTGACAAGATAATATGTCTTAGCAAACAATCTGTGGCAGACAAACACAAAACCTTTCTAACATCTGATAATACAGCAGAAATTGACAGGAAGCTTCTACAGGACATATGTAACTGGCTGCCCACCAGCTCCAAGTGAGCAGGGACACTGGACATCCGTTGAGCACCCAGGACAGAGCAGCACTTTTCAACTGGGACATGTGTTTCTATTTACCAACACCATGCTTGTCTCATTTGAGAAGGCAGAAAAATGTTTTATAATGTGGAGTCTGTGCTCTGCTTAGTGTCTGAGGGGTCATGAGGCTGTTTCAAGGAATCAGCCCCAGTAGCTGGTTCTGGATGGTTAACCAGTAAGAGCCCAAACACCACAGGCCACTTAGAACAGCAGACCACATCTTAGCTCTGGTTTTCTCAGAGCTCTTTCACAATTTTACTGTGATACCAGCTCTCCCGGCCAGCTTTCCAGTTCTAAGGAGTTCCCCATCACCTCAGGAAATTTCTCATGTGTCCGGTTATGATTAGCACCAGTTTCTTTCACACTGCCAAAAGCAGTATGAACATCTGGTTCCTACCAAAAAGTCTTCCTGTCTTTCCTTTTAAAATTAAATAAACAATATTACTAAGGAAAAGTGATTCATGTGTGCAACATAACTTCATCTGATGATGAAGTTTGACTTATTCATCTGTAGGAATGTAATTGCACAGAAAGAGCCTCCATCATGCATCCTTTTGTCCTAAACCATGACAAATAACCTATGTGCATGCTCCACACCTTGGAGCATGCAAATCCTTCTTCATCCAGCGTGCTGTGTTTACAAGCCTCTGAGAACCTTTTCAATCAGAAAAGAATGGCAGAGAAGCAGCAGCAGCTCATCTGTATGCCTAGAGCTGCCTGTCCTCTCACAGACGAGACACACTAAACTCTGATGCTGGAAGTTATTAAATTACTCTGTTTTCTATATGCCATAAAAACATATATAATATTTGATAAAGTGCTGTACATCAGACTTCAAAACTCTGTCAAGTATCAGACACTCTCAAGATATTCCCATGTCATTCAACTGCCCTGCATTTACATAAGCAAACATTTTATTCCCTGCAATTCACTACACCCTCTTCCTGTAATTTTATTTCTTGCTTCAGCCTAGTTTGCAAGTTAAAATGAATCTGCATAGCATCCGCTTACACCAAAACCCAGAAAAGCACTTTTCCCATCATAAAAGTACACTGCAATGATGTAACTCATTTCCCAATGCTACAATATCTCGGGACAAACTTCAGGTAAGCTGTTGGCAAAGTCATCTACACCTCAGGGAGCACAGGTCAGCATTTGCAGAGAAGTTCTCCCACGGGATTTTCCCGATTCAGAGGCTGTGTGCAGCTTCTGAATGGCACATTTATTCCAGAAGCATTACTTCTGTGCCACAATGTTATGCATGTGCCGCACTGTGACTGGTACTTACCATCACTACTCCCTCTGAGCACTACATCTGGAGACGGTGTCTGCTGCGAGCGGGAGCCAAAGGAGTCCAGACTGTCAAAGGAATCATCTCTGCCGTGGCGAGGCGGGGAGAGGGAATCACTGCGCTCCGAGTCCCAGCAGTCTATATAGCCGCTGTCACGAATGCTGCGCTTGGGGCTCTCAATATCCTCTGTTTCCTACATGGAAATACAGCAGGAACCTCTTCATACAGAACGCACTGACATACTCGTGAGATGCGTTACACATCAGAAAACAAAGCATCTTCCCAAATACTAAAAGTCTCCTCCCCAAAAAAGGGTTTCCTTGGTTTTTGCCCGTTCTTCCCTCCAAAAACAAAGTGCAAGCTTGCAACAACCGAGTTTTATGCTGTTTAAGAAGAAACTACACTCATAAGATTAGCACAATGAACTGAGAAAAAGTTCCAACAGACCAGTTAATAAACTGATCAAAAGTGAAAGTAACCTGAAACTTGACTTGTCGTCCACAGTCCATAGCACAGCCAAAGGCACTACAACTTTAACATCGTGCCTGCATCAGGTTTAAGTTTGCTGCTTTCCAAAAGATCCCCCCGCCTCTCTTTGCCCATCTATTCTATCTGGCCAGGACCCCAGCAGACAGAATTTGTTGTTGCTGCTTCAGCTCGGCAAAATAATAAAGCAGTGTGCCCCAGCCTCCGTCTACCTTGAAGAGAAATTCCTGTTATGAAAGAGGGATGTCTTTCTCAAGCAATCAGCAATGAAAAATATGCAAAATGCTTTTCCCGATGCCTCAGAAGAATTCAGTTGTGCTCTTTACTCTTTGCCAGCTCCTGGCTCTGGGGGATATGAAAGCACTTGTAGCTGACCCACATGTTCAGAGCAGGGAGAACAATGGCTGTCTTTGACAGCCCTGTGATTATAAATTCTTTCCAGTGCAAGCAGCACATACTAAAACACTGAAACTCCAGCAGAGGGAAAGGTCAATAGAAGCCATCCTCACCCTTGCATTATAATAAATCCCTTGTTTTAGGGAGTATCTTGACATTAATTACAATCACACAGACTGAGAAAAAACAAAAATAACTAAGTTTGTTCAGAGATAAATCTGTTTTTTTCTCCCCCGACAGTAAGTAAAGTCAGAGATGTGGGTACCATTATCAGACTGACATTTTGTGACCCAAAGAGGCTGGAATGTGAGATTTTTTTTTTCCCCCAGAAGAATTTGAATATTAATTCCTAATTAAGAAGCACCCCCTGCTTACCACTAGCTGGAGCACAATGGCTATATTGAGCAGAGCTCCCACTGTCCCCGACTGCTAAGGTTTTACCCGTCACTGGTACTGCCAATGGGAAGATCAATCAGGAATATCACAGTCTGCTGTGCCTCCACAAACAAGAGGGTTTGCCGGAGAAGTGATGGAGAGGGGAGAGCCCACAGCAGCACACCAACATCCCCCTGCTGAACAAGAGGGACTGAGACATCAGACCAAACGCCCTGAAAACTTTTCAGGAAGAAGGCCTAATTAGTGCCACTCACCACTAATCTGCCAAAATACCACATTAAGGGCAGCGGCAAAGGTCACCTAAGGCCAGGCTAAACTGTGGTAATGCCATTAAGTAACCTCACAGTAAATAGAAGTGAAAATATATTCTAAAAAAAAAAAAAATATAAAATGCATCTAAAAAAGTTGTAAGAAATCCTATGTAATTCCTTTCCCAGTTCTGTTTAGTCAACTAAAATACTGATAGAAACAATAGACAACAAAAATCTGTCTCCCTGAAATCTTCATGAATTACACACAGCCAAGAAAAAATCCACAAATCCTATTAAAATCCCGTTTGTGACACGATCCAAAAATCTTTTAAAAAATCCAAATTCCTTAAATCCGCTCATCCCTTCATACCAATCAGCTATTCTCAATCTTTAGGCACACTTCCATTTTCCTAAATTACTGCATTTGAATGACACAGAACTGCTCAGCAGCTACAGGGACTTCAACTGGGCAAAAAGCCCCATCCCGCATTCACTATCTTCCAGAGTTTGAAAACAGTCCAATTGTGAACTAATGAGTTCTGCAGAACCTACTTTCAATGGCCTGTTTATGTTAATTTTGCATGCTGCTCACTAGGAATTAGGAGGCAGGCACCAGGACAGGATCCTAGACTTCTGTAAACATGTCCTTTACAGCTTTCCCTTTGGCAAAGCCCCTCTCACAACACAATGCCATCACACAGACGGGCACTTGTCCTGCCTCGGACAAACGTCATCTCCCAAATGCTATCAGTGGGAATGTGCTTATCTGTGGGACTGATAACACCACGGCATGACACACAACAGCACATCAGTCTTTCATATTATCTAATTAAAAACACAGTATGTCACCGAGCGGCAGTTAAAGTGTGATTGCCAAATACGAGATGCATTTGTCCAGGAAGTTCCACCCACTGAATATAATCAAAAAGCCATGGATATTTTGTCACTGGGAATTTCTATTTTAAAAGTAAAGAAGAATGAGTACTCAAATAGTTAATGAAATTAAAAACAGAGTAGCATGAATATAATTAGAAATTAATATCTCCTTCAGCTTGAGAAGTAGAAAAAGATGAGTCCGAGACAACTTACATAGGAGCTGTCTTTTGATTTGCTTATTAAAAAAGGCGGGTAGAGAGGATTTACAACAGAAAAACTAAACCACACTGAATTTATGGTCGATTTAGTTATTAAATTCTGTGGAAAAAAAGCCAGCAGAGAATGTGATAAAGTGTCTTTTCATCACTCGAGCTCAGCTATAAAGAACATCAGAGTGTTGCACAGCATGATTAACATGTTATATTTTACAACCAAATCCTCTTCAAATGCAGCAACATGCAAACCCACAACTGCCAGTGGGAAATATTGCAGGGGTACAAGAGTAGGGATGTGATAAAAGAAGTCGCCAGCAGCCCTCACAGCAGCATCACCCTAAATCAGACTTTTCAGGACTGCAAAATGCTCTGTTTATGTATTAAAGGCATATATAACTTTCAACTTTTATGTGACCTCTACTCTTCTCCCAGCTCCAACATTTGCAACAAATCAAGTACCAGCCTCTTATTTTTGTCCTTAATTAGCAGCACTCTGCAATGCCCAGCCAGGCCCTTCATGACCACCAGCTCCCTGGAGAATGCTTCCTTTTGTCCCTAGCCTATTTCATCCTATAAAAGGGCTCAAGATAGGACCTCCAAAATGCTCTGATGATTAGTTTCATGGGTAAATATCACCTGGAAAAAGAAAAGCCTTGTGGTGTAAAATTAAACATTAAAAAATAAATCATGATACCATGCAGCACTAACAATTTTGACAACCTGCACTTTGCAAATTTTTCTGCACTAGCCTGCTTTTTTGGGTCTGTTTCACCTTTCAGACTCTTTGGATTACAAACTGCTCCTTCCCCATATCTTCTATTTGTATACAACTCATCTCCTTATTGCTTAGCCTCAGACATATCTCTCATGAGTGCCAAAGTCCCAAGTGATAAGCACAGTTCATTAAAATGAAGACTAAAATAAACTTCTCCAGAGAAGCTGGGTGTTCTCTTTAACTGTTCAGAGGAACTGGGCTCACAAACAGGAATTTTACCCATCTAGTTAAGGTCCTCCAGTCACACCAGGGGGTGGGAGCTGCTGTCAGTCAGACAAGCATTTCTTCCCCTCCAGTGGTGCTGGGCCTGTGAGACCCCAGAATGAAGAGCTGCAGCTGGCACAGTTTCAGCAGCACAGAGCTCAAGGAGAACTGAAGACCTGAGTCTCCCCATGGTCCCCAAAGCTGTGATGACACGGCTGTTACCTGAGGTGGGGAGGGAATAGCAGGCAGGAGGCTCTTTGTGGACTGCAGAATGTATCTGCACAGCCATTCTTGAGCAGTATGTCCAACACACCCCGTGCCAGCACATGGTGCTGCCAGTCTTCTTCCACACCCGCTCCTTGCCCCTTCCATCCCAAAGAAAGGCAGGTTTGGTTATCCATGCTAGCCATTAGCAGTAACCATGAGGTTAAGTGTCTGATGTCAAGGTTCAGGGCATGCTAGAAGGCTCAACCAAAAATCCCCTAACCACTCTACAGCAAATCACAGCTTTTCCCTTCCAACAGGGATCAGCTCATCATAAACCACTAAATATGATTTCAGCCAGAATTCAGACCTTGGCAAAAACAGATTTATCCTAACTATGCCCTTGGTGAAACATAATCTCCTTCTTTTCCATTTCAGCTCTATTTAGATCCTTTGGTTTGATGCTCTATGTTGCAACACAAAACCAAAAAAAGCTGCCCATGAGACTGAATGTTTTAAAGAAGAAAAAAATAATTCTCTTTTGAGTTTACCACATTACTTTCGAATCTCAGCTCTTCTAGTTGAAACTTGGTGTCAAATGAAATCATTCAAACCAAAACACATGGAAATTAAGATGAAAGAGTGACAATTCTAAAGCACTATTTGACATTATTTGCTGCATCTCTGATACCACCACAAAGCTGGCTGCCAAAGTGGTTTTCAGAATTGGGTAGAATCAGAAACATTTTTGATGTAGGTAGAGATTTACTAAGGAATTTTTACTCCAGCCCCCCTTCTCTCATACTTAGCAAGGAACAGTTTATTTCTCTAAGTAATAATTTGAGGTAAATTTCCATTCCCAAAACATAACAAAAAGATACCTTTCTCATTTGTGCCAGGAAGCCTTCAAACTCCTTCAAGTTCAGGGTTGATCCACTATATGATGTGCAGCTGTTTGCTGCTTTCCCTAGCCAATAAATGGTGACTAATACCTGCAGAAGTTAAAAAGAAATAATGTAAGCCATCTACACAGTCCTGTAGCTAAATTTACTTTCCTGCAACATCCCTAATTTTTTCTAAACTGCACAGTGCACAAGTTTTTGTTATAAATCAGAACTGAAAGGGAGTGTCTGTCAAAGGTTAAACATGAATACATCAGGCAACTATGAAAATTTAAACAGTCCTAC
The DNA here is from genome assembly GCF_001522545.3 of Parus major. NCBI lineage: Eukaryota > Metazoa > Chordata > Aves > Passeriformes > Paridae > Parus > Parus major. The sequence goes on from NC_031771.1 coordinate 45,661,860, forward strand.
AAAATATATAACTTAACATATTGTCTCCCTGGTATTTTTAATAAAAATAATAAAAGTGTTATGTCTGCCTGGAAAAATAAACAGAAAAATGGATCTGAGTAGAAAAACTAGATAAATAGATTTGAAACTTCTAGAAGACACACACACAAATATATTTGTTTGTAAACTCAATACCAAAAAATCCCTAAAGAGTACTAATATTACTTCATCATAATCATTAATGAAAACCATTAAGACCAAGGTAATATAGAAAGTACCAAGAATGTCTGCTTGCCTAAAAGCATCTCTAACATGTGTCTATTTCAAGGACAGAAAAAGGAGTTCCATTTTTAATCACCTTAATGTAAGTGACCAGATGACACAGGAACATTTATTTCCAGGCTTCTGGTAGTTTAAGAATTGCTTAGCCCAAGGTTAATCAAAAGCCATGAGCATCTTGTCATTTCTATCAGGCTAGAGCATAAAAGTTAGTGATTTCATTCAAGTTCTGACTTGATACCTCTCTGTAACTCAAAAATCCCTACAAAACCGGTGAGGGGAAAAAGACCAAGAACTGCTCTTGCAAATAGCAAAGATATCTGACCTGACACTGTTGGTGTTGCACTTGTTTTAGAAAATGAGAAATTAAGATGCTTAGGATGGTCAAATCCAATACATCCAAAAATGCTGACATTTATACCATGCAGGGAAAAGCCTTTTCTGCACCCACATATGTCTCCACTTAGAGCAATGTCTTTAATAATAGCTGTGCAGCAGCTATTTGGACTGGAAACTGCTCATCAAAGGCAGTTCAGTTCTGTGTTTTACACTGTTAAAAATGACAGACCATCACCCCAGAACTCAGTGCTTTTCCTCATTTAATGCTCATTATTTTGGCATTGCAAAATATTTAACAGCAGAACGAACAGGAAATATTTTGATGTGGAGAAGAGATGCAAATAATAATAAATAATAGTTGCCATTAGCTGCATAAAAAAAAAGATACATAAACTGAAATATTGTATTTTATGTTTTGGTGGGACAGGGCCATATACTTTGTGCTATATAGTGAACTAAAGGAAACAAGACTAGCAAAAAATCCCAAAGAGGGATTTCACTGGGAACAAATATCTCTCAGAATGTTCTTCCCTAAAACATGCATCCACATTCCTCCTCAGCAACATGCTAGACTTTTCTATCAACTTGCTGTAGCATCCTCATTTTTCATTTAAGTGTAATGTCCAAAATTAAGCAGCACTGCAGATGAGACACTGCTAGAACAGGATACAGCATCATAGAGACCTTCTGTTCAAAAAAACCTGTGGTACATAATGTAAAATATGTATTTTATATACAAATATAGTTTATATTTTTTTTCAGTTTACAAGTAGTAGACATGTCATGAAATCACTAACATTTTAAATAAAGTTCAAAAACTTTTCTCTTTTTTAAAAAATTACATCCAAATCAATACTACTGTGCTGAATGAAAGGAGGTGGTGCTGCTAGTACTGATTTTTTTTGTCTTGAAACAACCTTTATCTGAACTGCTTTCCTTCAACCAACACCACTTGACAAATTTAATGCAAAAAGTCTTACAATATACGTTCTCAAGTTAAATGAAAATATTTGCAAATAGCAATATTTCTAGCAACCAGGAAACTCTCCAATTTATTTTGCCATTCAGTTCATCGAGAAAGGTTATGGCATTTTTGGTATTTTTATTTATTTCTGCTAAAATTTAATAATTTTCTCTATTTTTCCTTTCTTTATTTGAAAAAAAAAAGGCAGAAAATTTCACATTTGCAAGCAATTCCGGCTGGCTGAGGCTGCAGGATCATACACCTGGAAAGCATATACTGCCTACAAGCACATTATGGAGAATACTTTTGAAACTTCACCTTTAAAGCAATACATCTGTACAAAGATGTTTAGCCAGTGCCCACAAAGAATGTTAAAATACCAAAGCTGAATTATTACCCTAAAATTCTTTACAGGGTAAAGGAGATTCTACTCTACTGATGATGGGAAAGACAGGATGAAACAATTTAGGGGATGGGTGGTTTTGGTGTTGTTTGGGGTTTTATTTACCTCCAGTCATGGCAGTTATAATTACTGGTTTTCAAAGTTATTAGAAAAGATCTTGACATTTCCTATCAGGATATAGGGATGTGAGCCAAATAAAAATTATACCAGTTTACAACTAAGGACAGACAGACAGCTTGCTAGGCTTTAAACTGAGACCAACCAGCAAAGTTCAGACGTTTTCCTTTCTAGTTAACAAGTCCAGGATCCAATACCATTGCCCTTAGTTTAAATTATCAGGAAATTGAAGTTAAATAGAAATAGTCTTTCTGGGGAAGCATTAATTTATTTGGAAGAACAATGAGAAAGCTAGCAAACCTGATGGTTAGGCCTTGCATCCCAATTTAATAGTAATTTTGGTCCATTTTAAGTGCTTTGTGCAACTGTACTCTATGCTTATAGAAGGGATATGCCTTGTGAAGGGATACAGAAGTGTGGCTTCATGATCAAATGAGACTGTTCCCAGCAAACACCTCACTGGACAGCACAGAAATCACTTTGTTTATCGCTCAGCTAAGAGTATCTAAGAAGAGACAAATGTTCTCCATTTTATTTCTATTATAAGGCTGCTTAACCATAGCAGCTCTGTCTAAATTTCCAGCAGAACCCAGTTAGGTTTGTGTTCACAAGGACTTTTCAGCAATACTCATGTGTATTCAGTTTTTACTGAAATAATTCTTGATCAGGCCAATAGCAGGATTGACCAGACAAAAAGAAAAACTCCAAGTGATCTACTTACATTTTTCAGCTTCCTACTACAGTCAACGTTCCTGTTAGCACACACAAACAAAGAAGAAAAAAAATATTAAAAAAAAATCAGAAAGTAGACATAGTTTCCAAGAGGCTGTATGCAGCAGATCACATTTTCCCTAACAAAAGCCTGCCGAATGCTTCTGCTGCCTGGAAACACATGAAAGCTAAGAAGATGTAGTTCACACATTCATTTATTCATAACATGGGAGTATTTTGTCACCATTATTTCAATCATTAAATTAGAATTCTGGAAGTACAAAAAGAAAATGTGTTTATAATGGTCCCACAGTAAAGTAGGACAATGCCAAAATATTTCCTTTAAACGGAGCTGCTGATTTCTTAAAAAAGGAAGACAAAAGTCCTCACTGCTAAAATACGTTCTGCAGTTATCCAGCAGTCAGATTCTGCAACCCATACAGATTCTGGAAGCAACTAAACAAGCATAAGAGGCATCACCAAACATTAAGGAAATATTGTGGGTGCTTCTGTGGAAACAAACATTACAAAGAACAAAGTGAATGGACGAAGCAACAAAGACCCTGCCATTTAAAACAGAATGTGCAGTGGAAAACATTTATTTTTCAAGCGTATACTTGAGCACTCAGACTGAACATTGGCATGACCCTTCTCAATTTATTGTTTTCTCTTATGTTCATGGAAGAGAGGCAGTTTTATGTTAAAAACAACAAGGTATAAAGTTTGTGCAAACATAAACAACATTTCAAAATCCAGCAAAGAAAGCAGTAAAAAATGAAGGAAATATGTATCACATTTTGGTGCTGAAAACTAAGTAAGATTACTTGAGATTTAGTACAGATTGTGTCCTGATTGTTCATAGTGGAATTGTCTTCTACAATAACAGTAAGACCGCTCCAGCATTAAAGTTTACCTGACAAAACCAAAAATAAATGTACTAAAATCTGTTAGAACAACAAAAGCCTAAATATAGGCAATGGTAAACCAAGTATTTTTGATAACATCTTTTTAAGCTAAAATTTTGTCCACTAATACCCACACAATAAGAAAAATAGAACAGTCCTGTTTTTTTTCTTAGTAAAATAACAGTGGAAAAGAGACTTGTTTAACAAGTCACAAAAAATTCCTTACAGCATTAGCTCATAATTTTTATAAGCAGAGTGATCCAAAAAATAGATCTAATACATGCCTCAATTAACATCTATATGGGTCAAAAAAGGTTAAAATGTCATTATCTTAAGCATGTACAATAATGTCCTACTCATCCTTTACCACAGAACAAATAATATTTTCACCATGTTTAAAGAAATCACCCAAAAGTCTTCAAAGGGGGGAAAAAACACCTTCAAGCCTTGGGAACTAGCTAGCAGAAGACAGCCTTCAGCATATTTCTCTAAAACAGTCATGGACTTGGCTTGTACACCTCAAGTCAGTTACTCAGCATGAACTTGGACAGTGCTGGGAAAACATCTGGCTCATTTCCACAGCTGCTTTCTCTAAGCCCTCATATGCAGGGGAGGGCCAGGCCAGTTCTGCGGGGTTTATGATGCGAGGTTTGACTTGGTGACATACTGAACAGCTCTGCTCTGAGCTCCACCCTAGTCAAAGCCTCTCAACCTGCCTCCACCAAGGCACTCCATCCATCCTCAACCCCAAAAAATGAAGGCTTGTATCAGAAAGACTCTTCCTCTCTGGTTTCATATGGAGGTTAGGGTTTTATATGAAGATTACAGATTGTTTTTCAACTCTCTCCGGTCAATCATTGCAGTGATTTTACAGGACATCATGAAGAACCTATTTCACTGAAATATTATCAGATTTAGAAGACATACATCACATTGTCCCCACTCACTGCCTTGTAGAGGGCAAGAAGAACCTCATGTTAGAGCCAGAAACTTGGGAAGGAGCAAATAATGGTATTCCTTAAAACAAGGACACTCTCCAATTCGATTTTCAGAGCCTTTGAATTTTCCCAGAGAGTGCCTGAACACCAAGAAAACTTGTCCAGCTTCCACTGCCAGAAAGGAATAAAAAAAAATGCTACTGAAATTTAGTAAATTGTGTCCATATATTTTTCTAAAATGGGTATGTCTTAACAGGATTTCATTAATAATCTTTTTGGCCAAATGAAATTAAACCATTAAATCAACTCAGCAGCATTTGTTTGTCTGTAGAGCAATAACTTCTGTTATATCTGTAATATTACATGATAGACCAAAAACTTTCAGGAAAACTTCTAAATAACACCAATTACAGATTTTGTTAATTTTATGGAAGTGTGGGGTGCTTTTTTCTTTCAAAAGGTAGGGGGGAAATTTGTGTGGTAGTGGGTATGTGGCTTTGTGAAAAACTACCTAAAGTGAGGCATTTCCAGTCCACACTGACTTCTTCAGCCCAATTACTGAGTGTCTCAAGGTACAGCTCTTGCAGGAAAGTGAAGAGACCATGCTTATGTCTGCATCTCATAGAATCTGAGAGGCCTCTAAATGTCTTACATTGCACCATCAGGACAGTTTCATCTGAAATACCAAAGCTGTGACTTCTTTTCCCCCAGACTGCACTATTTTATTAGTTGGACAGTCAAAAAAAGAATGTCATCAATTTAGATTAGGAAAACCCCTAAGTCCCTCAGAATCTCATTGCATAACTAAGACAGTATTTTCACAAAATCACAGAGTATTCTGAGTTGGAAGGAACCCACAAGGATCATCAAATCCAATTCCTGGCCCTGCACAGGACATCCCTAAGAGTCACATCACAGGCCTGAGAACATTCTCCAAGTGCTGTCCTATTTTACAGAGCTGTGGTTGATGTGTCTGGGACAACACCTGTTGAATAGAACAATCTATTCATCCCAACACCGAAAGTTTCTCAAACCTCTGTTTTCTATTTGCCTTACATTAATTAAATTTCTATAGCCTTTTTGCTCATTCTTAAATATTTACTATTGCATCACATGCACCTGAGGCTGTAACGTGCTAGTCACAAACTGCTGTTGTACTTACTTGATGGTTGCTCTGTTTGATGTGTCCTGCAGATCACCAGGATCAAACAGCTGAGATTCTTTTAGTCCCAGTTCTTTGCAGCCTCTTAAGAATAATATGATATTATCCTGAAAAGAGACAAAAAACATAAAACGTCAACACTTTAAACTTTCCTTAACTGAAAAAAGAAATTGTACCAAATTCTCCTTAATTCAGTAACTGCTCATGAACAGTCATATCATTAGCTAAATAAAGAACCAAAGACATTTCCAGTCACATAATTTAAGAAGTCAGTATAGATTTTGTTTGAAAACCAGACACATATGAAACCTTTTTCTTTTTTTTTTTTTTTTTTTTTCCGATATATGTAACTACAACAATCTTGTTGACTTGTTTCTTTTCAAACAGAGGTTGGCAACTTTTGTAACTGAAAAAGGCCCACTAATTTCTCCACCTACTGCTGGAGTCTGCACACAGCCTCAGCCTGTTACTGAGTAGTAAAGGCAGGATTTTTGAAGGGAGCAGGAAGAGTAGACATGAAAAAGCCAGCCACCATTTAAGCAAGCAATTTGTTCAGAAAACACTTTGCATGTCAGATATGATCTAGCCAGTTAACACAACTGTTCTCTTGCCTCTCCAAATGTAAGCAGTCAGAAGCCACTGAGAAAAGAGATAGTTGCCTTCTCCTGAAATAAAAACCTTGAAGCTACACTTCATATACACGGTCTCTAAAAAGAAACACCTTCAGTTTCAGAGCACTTCTTATGGAGGGTTTACTCTTTCAAAGTGTAAAAATTAAAAGTCAGTAACTACGAGAGGCTAAGTAAAAAACTGATATAAGTCTCTTTCAAACCAAGTCTAAGCTATGGTACTGGTTTGCACCAAGGAGATTGAATCTGCATGTGTGAATATATAGTCAACACAAGTTTTATACACGTGCATGTACACAGCTCCCCTGTTACAGTGAATATGTTTTACATGGATAAATCTTGCAAGCCAGTAGAGAATAAGTTTTTAGGTATATATGTTTCCAGATCAGCAACTGCAATGGTAGATGTGTGCACAAGTGAAGATACAATGTACAGCTTGATATTCTTTGAGGAATTTCATATCAGACCTCTAGCTAAGCTGCCACATGAAGAGTTACAGAGGAGCAGATCCACAGCTTGTGGTGGAGACCTGTTTCCATAATACTGGGAAGCAGAGGAGCCTGGTGGAGCTCCTACCCACGCTGTGAGCAGGATTGGTGAGCAGGGCTCTGCCCACATCTGCTCGCAGGCCTCTCCTGGGGCTCGGGGAGAGCTGCCCTGTTTGTTCTGCAAGCAGCATGCTAATCGCCGCGGCTCTTGGCATGCCAACACTCTCACACACAAAGCTCGCCAGCCACACCACAGAAAACACAGACTTGGAAATTCAGAGGAGTTCAAATCTCCCTTTCTTCCCTGGCTGAAACTTAACAGCTCTGGAGGGGAGCCAGTGGGGGAAGGAACAGCAGTTGAGAGAGCAGAGAGCTCATAACCCAGAGAGACAGCATCATTCATGACATGAAAAGATGCCTGTAAAATTTTCCATCTGGCTTACTGTTTGCATTATAATTTTTCCAACTGTATCATGAATAACTCTTATGTTTAGTCTTTGATGGAGGACAGTCATGGTCACTGTCAAATGGTTGGTGGAGCAATGTGTAAATTTAATTAATGGAATAAAAATGCAACAGCATTCAAAAAAAAGGTTCTTACAATATTTCCAAATTTAACAAAAATATACAGGACATAGAGGTCATAGTAACCTAATAGACTTAGAAAACAATCAAAGGAGGAGGAATGCTGGAGATAACTAATTGCACCCATCTTTATGCCAGAAGTTCACATTTGAGTTATGATAAGCAGTAACAAAAACACCAGTTATTTGGCCGCCACATAGTTTGGAAACTCAGTTCTTCTCCTGATGAAAAAATGCCTACTTCTCAAAAAAAAAACATAGCATGACCTACTCCTGTTTGGCTACATGCTTTTATTTTGATGGTCATCATATGAATAATATTTGCTAACAGTCACTAACACTATCACCCAAACAATTCCTCAGAAAGATGGCGTTTGGTATGGGCACAAATAACCACACTAACAAAATTCAACCAGTGAGCCCTGAAAGAATTTTCTGCTTTTGCTAACCATCTCAGAATTTTTACTTCTCAATGGTCCTAAAAATGGCACTTTGTTTAAAAGGATTGAAGAAAAATCCAACAAAGAAAATGCTGTCAAGTGATGTATTTACTCAAGGACACCTGCCTAGGCTGCCTAACCCCAAGCCAAAAATGTATCTCATACTAGTGAAACTAAACCTTTCCTGGTTTGCTCCAGTTCAGATGAAATTCACATTTGTTAGTTCCATTGAGTCACTGGAGAAAAGCACTCCTAAGCCACTAAAGGGAGAAAAGAAGTCTTAAAGTCAAGATCCAGCTTCCAGCAAAGCTTTCTGTCGGGATTACTACACCTTGCATTCACCAGGTCCTGATTTCTTCAGTTCTCCAAAAATTTTGCTTTTATCTTTCAAGAGAATTTATTGTTCAGTGTCTGTTAGCTACAATTGTGCATTTTTTGTGGTCACCTAAAATATCACTCTTTGTCATTGCTGAAGAAACTAAAGAAAGCAGAAAAAACCCAGGTTTACAAGTAGCATGATACAAAAACCATCCTCATTTTAAATAGGTGATTGAAAAGACACATTTAATGTGCCTGCCCAGCTCCTTACAACTTGGCAGAGTTAAATGGGTCATGCAAATAGGTCACACAGCAGTGGCAAGGATCTCAGGGTGGCCGGCTGCTGTGCCTCAGCTAACAGAGTGGTGTCTTTTACAGTGGCCTCAGAAGACACATGACCAGAATTTGGTCCCTCTGACAGCCCCTATGAGGCACTATCCCATAATTTCCTCAGTATTTTAAACAGGGAGGATGTGGCTTTTCTCTCAGCCATCACTTTCTGCAGCTGCAGTGTTGGAGTAGACAGAGAATTGGTCTCTTGGTCAGCACATTATTTCCTACAGCCCCAGAGACTGGCAACTGTCTCTTTCTGGCTCCTTTTGGTTTTATCCCACACCACTGCACAATCAAAAATCTTCTTCTGGCTTTTGCCCTTCATGCACACAGAGGAAGGACAAGCTGATAGGTTACAGCCTGAATTTATTTTGCAAATTTTCTCTATTATTTTAATATATAAAATTTTATGTCCATAAATATCTATATTTATACAGATGTATAAATTATAAATATGTCATCTATAGATATCACAGATAGCTAAACAATTCGATCTATGCTTAGTCTATAAAATGACAGAAGGTCTAAATAGGCTGCATAGAGAAGGCAAATGCTTCAGCGTGGTGACAGACACAGGACACAGAGGATAGATACAGTGATAGGTTAAATCCAACCCTTTTCTGCTTGCCTCAGCAGAGTCCTGACAGTTACTGTTACATCAGCACTACAAGCAATGTCATTTACTTGTAAGTATAGAAACCCAAAAATTATTAATGTAAATGTTTCACTATACTGAATTTCAGAAACAAAAAATTAACCAACACACAAAACTGCAAACTCCCAGGCAAAGCCAGCCTCGAACCAGTAAGAACCAGTAAGAAGGGGCATGGACAGATAAGGGTGCAGAGCATTGTCTCCCTGAGAACTTAGAAGGATGCATGGGAAGGAAGGAAAAACACTCATGCTCTCACAGGTGCATTTCAACACCATCACCTTTTCATCCTTTCTGGTGTGTAACCTGACAGACTACAAAATCACTAAATCACTTTGCCAGGACTATTATCTAAAGATAATGCAGAGAGAGTAAGTAGGTGGCAGAGGGGTTACACCTTCGTGAAGATGGAGGGAATGAGGGAGGGGGGGAAAGATTACACACTGCTCACTTCTAATTACTTATTTTTTATTTTTTTAGCCTGTGTGTTATAAATATGAAAAAGTGTTTACTGTACAGCATTAAGTAATTTTCCTCACACATGAAGTGGAGCACAAAATCTTGAACTCTGTAAAAAAAACCCCTCAGAAATTGGCAGTTGAGTAGGACAGACACCCTGGAAAGCCACCGCTAATTCACACAGTAGCACTGCCAACACACAAGATAGTTCAAGCTAGCGAGAATCAAATATTCACAGCAGGCAAATTCTCTCCATAGGATCTGCTGATCAGATGCAATGGCAAACAGCTTGAATTTGGCCCACTTCCATTCCTTTCATCCGCCACAATACATACAAAACAGTCTCACTGTATTCGCACTGCAAATCGGTTCTACAGCTTATCGCTGTGGAGCCATCGTTTGTCAGATGTGTTACTGCCTGGCCCAGAGGAGATATTCAGATAAACTTGGGGAAAATAAAAACAAGCCAAGCTGTATGTCTGCACACAGCACTGAATGAAATGCCAAATACATGCCACTTCTGCAAGCTGGAGATATTATTAGCTGCCAGTAGCACTGCTCTGTTTTGCAGGACAGCTGCAGACAAACAGGTGGCCTTTTTCATTTCTGGAATGCTGGTATTTTCCCTGCTCCAGAATAAATTAGAAGGTCTCTAAAATTAAAAACAGAAAAGGAAAATTTCTGAACTGCTTTTCTGAGCAGTTTCCAATAGACTCTTAAAAGCCTTTTGTTTGGTCTCAACAATTCTTCTTAATTCCCTTATTTTTCCATTTTATTTAAGTAATTTGTGGTGATAATTTATCTATATAAAAGCATAGGATCTTGCCTGATTCACAGGTTCACAGAAATACTGAAATATCCTGTTCAAGTCCACCAAAAAACTTACATAAGAAGGGTTGGGAACTTATCATCTATATATGTATGTATGTATGTATTTATATGTGTTACTATTTCTCCAATATGCTTTCCTGTGTATATTTAAATACATACATATGTTTAGCAGTATATATGTGTGTGTGTGTTTTACTGTTAATCCAAAATGCTTTGCTGTATGTGCATATATATATATATATATATATATATATATAATAAAACTACATAGAAGATTGTTTTCTGTGGCAAACTCCACATCAGTAGGTTTGGAAGGAAATGGATCAGAGTTGTACACATTCACTTAGAAGCTGAGGACAGGTAATCTCCCAAAGAGGAAGGCCAACAGCACATCAGAACTGAAGACATCTCCCAGAACGGCAAGGGGAGACAGGGCTGCTTACATCCCAAAAGGATTCTGGCACACAATAGCATCACCCATGAAAATTAAACATTATTGGAAAAAAAAAACAGAAAGGAAAGAAAGCCAGCCTTTTTCTGCTTCTTTTTGGGTAGTCAAGAAGGAAAAGATGTGTCTCCTTCAATAACAATCCTGTTTTCTTGTCAGAAAGGCAAAAAACCACCTTTAAAATTGTGTGAAGAAATGAAGAAATGTGAAGTTGGTAGTGTACTTCAACTGCACAAAACACACCAGAAACCCCAAACATGGCTCTAAGTGACCTTCAGAAATATCTGTGTCTGCCTGAAGATAAAATCATAGAATCATAAAATCTTCAAGGTTGGAGGAGACCTTCAAGATCATCCAGTCCAACCATCCACCCAGCACTGCCCCTGTAACCCCTGAACCACTAAAGCACATCACCCAGTCCCAGATCCAGATGCCTCTGAACACTTCCAGGGATGTGACATCCATGGGCAACCTGTTCCAATGCCTGATCATCCTACAATGAACTTTTCTTCCAATACCCAATTCAAATCTTCCATCTCACCTTAAAGTCATGTCCTTTAGTCCTCTCACTGTAGACACAGCAGCAGAGACCAGCCCCCACCTCACTACAACCTGCTTTCATGTAATTGTAGAGAGCAATGAGGTCCACTCTGAGCCTTCTCTTCTCCAGAATAGACAACCCCAATTCCCTTTAGGTGTCTCAGTACCTGACCCCAAAATAACTTGGCTGGAAGTCACAAGGTTCTTAGATCCTGCTGCTCCCAACCAGGCTAGGGCAAAACCCTGCAAGTGCCTAGAGAGAGAAGAAGAACTAGTGCACAATTTTGACACTGCTATCGATTGTGTAAAAACTTATCTTTTTTCAATAATGTGAATGGAAACTGGGAAAAGGAGAGAACATGAGCAAGAGCAGACTTCAACTCAACAGGCAAAAGCAAACCACGGGAGGGTGGGAGGGGTGCACACAACATGAGCACAAGGCTGACCCTATGACCTCACTAGTGAAGTAGGTCCTGATATTATCCCTTGCTACATCAGATCATTATCCCTGAAGGCATGAATTAAACATTTAAACAAATGGGGACTCAGTCAACATTCATGTCTTTGGGGGAGAGAGCAGATGATGTTCAGATGATGTGAAGTCCCTCGGATTTGCCAAGATCAAGATACACCCTAAGATGGCTTTGTTTACAGCACTGAAGATAGAACATAGGCGGGCAAGGAAAAAACCCAAAACATTTCCAGGGTATTCACTGGCTCTGATGGTGATGAAATCACAGCCAGATGTCAAACAGATGTTAGACTTCACCAGGTCTTGAAGAGGGATTCCTATCTGATGCCATATTCAATGGCAACAGCCATGATATAGCCAAGGAAGAGGATAACATTTCTTTTCCAGCCCTTCTCTGCAGCTCACTCTCTCAGTTTTTTAGTACCAGATGACAGCACCTGGCTTGTGAGGAATTTGGTCTCAGTTTTCTGACCTTCTGTTACCCACCTTTCACCTTATTTTTAAATTCATTTTTGTGAATAAAGCTCATGATTAGCAGAGTTAAAAATGAATTCTCATACAGTCAGTTGTAGTCAAGCACTCCTAGAAGCCACTGGGAATTCACCTTGCAAACTGAGAGCCAGAGGGGTAAAAACAAAACTAGCAAAAACGTAAGGCATGGTTCCTTTTCCTGTAATGGAAAGGAATGTTATTTATCCCACTCTGTCCTCTTGGTGGGGCTATGAAGTGGGGCAATACCAAAGTTACGTCACAGTGGGTTGGGGAAAGAGCTACAAAAGAGACAAGAATGAAAGGAACATCACAACATCATGCTCTGAAGGCAACCTGAGCTCCCATGTAGTGGCAGCTACTTCTTGTCCATTCTCCTGGAAATAGTTTTGCTGTCCATCTGAAGGAGAGGAAGAAAGGTCCTGAAGACAAATTTGACCTTTATTTGCACTCACATTGTGAGTGCAGGAGTATGACTAACCTAAACACAGATTTCAAGGGTTTCAACCCTGAAACCACAGCTTGTGCCACAATGGTTCCCTCTGGACATCCTCTGGGGAAACTGGACACTTCCCTTTCTCAGCATATCCCTGCAACTATTGTCCTCACAAATGAGCTCTACAGAAAAATACAAAAATAGGCAAGAAATTCACAACATGCTGTTTCCTAAGTTTGGTTTATTTGTGTGTTATTAACCAGACCCGAAGTGTCAAGGAAAGTACAGAGTCTGACTATGGATTTATAAGTACTCAAAGGACAGACATCTCAAACAGTCTGAAGAAAACAAAAACATATAAATTTTAAATCTAAAGTTTTAAGTCGTAAGAACCCCCACACCAAATATTGTGAAAACAAAATTTAAGTAAAGGAGACCACCAGCATTAAATATGGGTGAAAATTTTTTTTTTCCTGCTAGACAGGGTGTTAAATCTTATCACACTGCATACAAAAAAAAAAAAAAAAAAAAAAAAAAAAAAAAAAAAAAAGCCCAAAAAACCATAGATAAATAAAGCTGAATTACCTCTTGAGCAATATACCCAAAAGGTACAGCCCCAGGGTAGTCCAAAGGAACACCACTAACTAATCTCCAACACGTGGAAGTTCTCTATGTGTTATGTATAGTCAACAATTAAACCAAGCAGTGCTGAATAAACCTTCCACACTAATATCAGGGCAACTGTGTGTTAAGCCATGGCAAAACAGATAGTTTTAAAAAACTGTTTATTTGTTCCTGCTAAGAGAGGTACTTTGGTCATAAAGATGATTACCTATGCAAAGCAAATGTATGTGCTAAGATTTATTCCACACTTTTCTTAATTAAACTAGCAAGTCTACAAAAGAGAATACATTTTATTTCACATAGCCTGCCTTCTTTTCTCTGCCTGCAGAGTCTGAGCTTCATGGGATCCCTTTGATCACATTTGATATCCCAGGGCACTGATACCCAACACCTGCTTTCTATATTTTGACTTGACTGTAGAGAAAATAACCTTGTTTACCAGGAAGAGCAGTGTTGACTATTCAAGGGACCCAGCTCCAGGAAACCACCAGATTCAACTTGCAAAAAACATTTGGGATGGAGTTGGTCTTACAGAGAAGAAAATGAGGGAAAATTCTGTTCATCGCAAGCCTGTCCACCTGATTGTATTATTAATTATCTGACCAGCATCATCTATTATAAACCAGTACAGATAACACAAAGCATAACCAGTGCATCTGCATGCAGCTTCAGAGATTACTATCTGAAAAAATACTTCTCAACCTGTGATCACTACTGGCTGCTTTTATTTTTTCTCTGTCACTACATCCAAAGCAGATGGCAAGGACAAAAAAATAAGGGAAACAGAAATAAGCAATTCTGAGAATTATACACAATGGTTTTCTGATACACAAGAACCTGATTAATTAGAAACACAAAACTGTGTTTTATGTGTAGGTATAACCTATATGTTTTGTGTAGGAATAGCCTCAATTCTTACCTTCCCCATGAAATTTATCAGCTGTCTTACCAATCAGGCACAGAAGCAGATTTCATCACAATTTTATAAGCCCCAAAATACAGGGTTTTAATGAAAATATGTCCATGACGACCATAATCCGAAGTTTTGTGACATCCAGCTATATTGGACCAGCTGTGCATTCAGGGCCAGAGAACAGCTAGAATTTTCTAAAGTTTATTTTTAAGGTCTGAAACTGTAAAGGTACAAAAGAAATTGATACCTAAAATTAAAATCAATATGACATCAAACCTCTAAAACTGAATGTATGACCACCACCCAGCAGGCTCATAACACTTTTTCTAATTGCAGTAACCACTCACTTCTAGCATGACTTTACTTTCTTGCCCTTTTTCTTTTACATGATATGCTCTCCTTTGCTTAGTATGTTAAGTAAAGCTATCTTCCAAATTGTAACTCCCGTCAATATTTGGACTTCTCTCAGTAGACAGCAATCCACCTCAGGGATCAGGACACTTTGCATCCTGAGCTATTGGAGGGCCTCTTCATCCCTCTGTCCAAGTACAACTGCTGTAGGTGGGCCTCAAAAGATGCAAGAAAGCTGCCTGTGGGGGCCAGGGGCCTGGCAGTAGCTGTTAAAATCAGACCAAATCTCTATTCCCCAAGGCAAACAGCAAAACAGCGGAACCGCCAAGGAGAACTCATTCCTGTTCAGTTCGTGACCTCTGCAAAAAAAGCAACAAATTCCACTTCTCCTTTCAAACTAAACATCTACTCTTTATTGCCAAGGAATATGTTTTAATAATCTGTGGTGTTCAAAGTTTGATAAACATCAGAAATCTTTTTTCTGCTGCTACATGATACCTGACATACATTTTCCCCCCACTCACAGCTTTGCATTTTCATGCCAACATTACATAAAACATACTGGACTTCTTAAATGTACAGGTTGGGGCCTCCTTAAAACACTTCTAAAATAAGCTGTTCTAGTCCAAAAGCCACAATTTTATTTTTTTTAATTGGCTATTTCTACTGAATGAAGCTTCAGCACATTCCCCATGAAAAACCTACCTTGTTGTTTTTACTTCGACTAAAATAATAAATAGAAAGCTTACATATTTAGGTGTCTAGAATTACTTTGGTGACAAAAAGGAAGGGGAAGAAAATTAATAATTCTCAATTTTCTGTAAGTGCATTTTACATACAATCAAAATATCTGTGCAAAATTACGCTCAGTAGATCAGTGCCCATCTGTGACTTTGACCATATACAGTATAACAGCTTGAATTATGGAATACTCCAGCACTATATCCATGTGTCTGTTGTTTCTTTCCCAGATATGAAAACATACATTTGTGTCTAGATGGCATGGCCATAATTATCAGTGATCTTGAATATCTCCAGCTTTGGTAGGGTTTTTTTATGGTAAATATTCATGGCAAGACGAGCTACCCAATAGTCTGGCAGTGATTTATTTTCTATCCTTTTTCAACCATCAGTAGGCAGTCTCTAGACCAGTTTATTTTTCCCATTCCTTTTCAACCATCAGTAAGCATTTCTAGATTCAAGAAACAGCATGACTATTCCTGAAGCTATTGTAGCTGGAAACCTAGATTGACTACACGGAATAGCCTACTTAAATTACTTAAATTGCTACTGTTCACTAAGTCTATAATGTTCATGCAAGCATGCCTTTGAAGAGCCATTTGGAAATCAGGATTAATGGATTACATCTGGATGCCAGTGTAATTTGCAATTGTGAGGACTAAGCTTTCAGAATGAATAAAATGTAGTACAATAATATAATGTATTTAAGAAGCAGAATTTCCTTAAATTAATGTAATAAAATTAATGATTAAAGCAAGAGAGAAAGAACAGGAGACTTCTTTAATATGGGTGCATTCCTATTGCAAAGCATTTTCCCAGCTCTTTCACAATGTCTTCGTTTTGGTTCCTCTGGACAACAGAACAGAGAATGGGAAAGGATGTCTCCTCTCACAGGACTGATATCCCTGTTGTTCAGTCTTCTTCAAGACATTAGAGGTGTACTTCTGCAACACTCTCCCCTCAGAATAGACAAAGAAACAAGGGTAGGAAGAGGTGTTCCTCACATGGATCACACCAGGTCTTTAGAAACAGGATCTAAGCAGCAAAGATGGCAGAAATGGCTTGACTTGTTTGTTGGTGAAGGGAACAGATAAGGAAAACAAATCAGCTATCACTGATAATTTATTCTTAACACTTCAATTAATACTCTACCCTCTGTCCTTTCCAGACCTGAGATAAACTTTTGTTTGTTAGAAGAAAAGAGCCAATCATGCTTATAATTCAGCTTACCTGGGTATAGTCAGTGGCTCCTGCTCACAACAGTCACAAATAAGGTGAGCAGAGATGTTCATGCACCATCAAGTAACAAGCTTCCAACTCCTCACCTGCTACTTCTGAAAATTGTTTCAATTCAAAGCCACATTAAAAAAGGTAATAGAACTTAGCTGATGAGACTGTATAAAGGAAAATGGTAAATGAAATGTAAATGTGATTTTTTTCCTTTCCTCAACAAAGGACCAGGACTCAGAGTTGATCAGAGAGAGGTATATCTTGACAGCAGAACCAATAGAGTCTAGCAAGACTATTAGACCAGGCATCAAAGACTATGAAAGCAGCTGTGCTAGCTCCAGCACCAATAAGAAGCTGCCAGCAAATTAGCTGATTTAAAGCACTGCAGAGTCCCAGTCCCCAGCCAGCTCACATCTCCAAACCACACCCCATAGGCGTAGATTCCTGGAGAATGCAAATGTTACACACGGCTACCCAAAGCCAGCTCAAGGCCAGCAGGACTTAATGGCTTTGGCAATCACTTCTACACTGCCCTTCCTACGAGTGGGGAATACATTCATCAGACACAGGACTGCCTTGCTTGAATGCACTGACCCAGCTGATGCTCAGCACTGTGCTGAAGGTAATCAACCCTTAGGTCTGGAGACCCTACCCAGGAGCTGCCTGAGGCTTACAAGGTCAGCAGATGTAGCCCCATCAAAATACAGGGGCTACAGAGCTAAGCAACCACCTTAGGTGATGCAGGAACACTGCCCAAACTGCAGCACAGGAGCCCACCCACCCAGGAGGCACCTGGTCACACATGTTCTGCATATTCTTTGTGCACATGCCAGCCAGCCCAGAGCTGCACATGTGCTTCAGCCTGCCTGTGACTGCAGAGACAGTGCAGAGCCAGCTAGCACCTGAGCAGCACCCACTTTCTGGGCTTTTTGGCTACCTGGAAATCCCTAAATGTGCTGTGCTGCGCTGCTAAGGCCATTTGGGCCATTTGCCCTCAAACGGGAAAAGCACTGGCATCAAGCTGCTGTCCTGCAAGAGCTGATGTGGCTGTCCTGAGCAAGGGTGAGAGCTGTCAAACCGAAGTAAACTGTAGAGTGAGCTGCCCACACCCACATCACAGAGGTTATCCAGGGTTCTGCATTCTCTGGCATATCCTAAACTCCACCTTCCATTATCCTGAATAGACTAGTTGACTATTTTTCCTCTTACTTACTTCCCATCCTCAGTCTGGCATTTTTATTTATCCAACTTGCAAAGTTATAGAAGACAAGAATATTTCTATGCTGCTTTAAAAAGAATAAATTATATTGGAAGCTGTGATAGAGAACACTGACCACAATTTTTGAAGCTCTTGGCGTGTAATTTACTTACATAATAGTTTGTATTAAGGTTTAAGTGCTGGATTTCTAGTATTGCTCATCAAATTTCAGCCAAATGAAAAAGAATAAGCAAGGTGAACTACTCTTGGGAAGATAAATATCTGCAAGAGTTATCAATACAAGTGTGAAAACAAGAACTCTCAATTCTTCAAAAAATATGTAAAGGTCTGGAATCCAAGGAGTTTCAGTTCTCTAGGATCATAATTTAGAAAGTAAATTTTAAACAGGATTGGTGGCTCAAGAGATTGGGTAATAGTATTTAAAAAAGCAAGTGATTAATCTCTGATCAACCAGAGGGTAAGGACTAAAGAGCATTTAAGGTCTCAAACACCCCTGGGAACCAGCCAACTTTGTCTAATACTGTGGGTGCTGACTCTAGGCAGATTTTGGATTTTCTCACACACAGTCCTCATGCTTATGAGTAGCCTCCTCTAAATTTCTTTAGAACTATTACATCAACCTCCCCAAAATTCTGCGTTAGTTATGCCTTTGAAATGCCAATGGCAGACAGATACTGAGTTTGTTGATAACACTGCTGGCAAATACCTTGTCCTTCTCTGCCCCTTTTTACTGCATTTGTATGTTTTTTCTTAATTACAAACTCCTGAAGGCATTGACTTGAGGTGCCATATAGAATAACACAGAAGAGGAGATTCACATCAAGTTGATACTTTGCAGGAAAACACATTTAAGTCGGTGCTGACTCTGTCATTCAAAGATCTGTGATGCACAAAAATAAAGGCCAGGCAGGTCTGAAGATACAGTTTCTAAACTCCCTTCAAACTAATCATAATATTGGATTGAATTTTGCTCTTTGGGTTGTTTCAGATAGAATGAAAGGACAAGGAAAAGCTGTTGAAATATTGCTGAAGATAAAACATCACCCATTCTAAAATAGTTCTGCTAATACCTTGCTTAGTCATTTTTTTGTTATACTGCAGCAGTTGTCCAAGAGGATGTAATTATTTTGCTTCTTGCTTGTCTAAATTTCTAGTCCACTGACATATCAGATTCTACCCAGTCACTATTGAGAAGTGTAAAAATAAAATACAGGCATGTACACTAAGGGAGAAGATCAATCTAGCCTGACTTCTCAAAACATACAGACCAAAACCAAACTCAGCCTCCTGTGACAAACTTTATGTCATGTTACTTTTTTTTACATTAGTCTGTCACTAAACACAGAATTTAGTTACAAATTTTTAGTTACAACGTGTTTTTCTGGCCCACAACATTTACTTATGTACTTATCTTTACCTCTTTAGAGGGTTTTATAAGAGCTCTGACAGCATTCCCTGAGAACCATTCTGGTTTATTTACCAGTTTGCAACTAGTTTTGCCAATAATTGATGCAATTCCTGCATTTTTTTATAATATGTTTTCTGAAAAGACATTTTTTCCAATATACAGTATCAAGCCTGTAGTAGTAGTTATTAATTTGTTTAAATCTGTCTGTATTTTTTTTTGAAAAGAAACAAACCGTACAGCAGAACAGTATATTTGTGTCTAGTGCATGTGGCAGTATCAGAACATTTCAAGTTTTCTCTTTCATGCAGATGCTATAGTTTAAGAAGCAACTACTATCTGATATCCTTAGGGGTAACAGGAGAAACTTAATGAAAGAAAACATCCAGGAATTGTGCAAAAAAAAAAGTGGTATTTTTCTGCTTCTGCAGATGTCAAGTGAAAGTTGCGTGAAATATTCTTTTAGATCAAAAGTTGAGGTATTTTATTAGCTGGTGCTACTGACCTGTGAAGACAGTCTTCTGGCACAATTTTCACAACTTATTTACAGTATCACCTCAGTTATCTAGAACTTTGTGTTATCCCCACAAGGGTCAAATTCCTGACTTGTATTAATTACACTGAAAATTGCCCTGGATTACTTGAAACCTCAAATAACTGAACCTACCCACTATCCTCTCTTTTAAATAACAGAGGACATAGTGTATAATGGTGCTAATGCTTTGTGGCTGATCCCTGTAACTCCAGAATTTAATACATAAACGTCACACTTCTTATCTAGCAGGTCTGCCAGATTTGTTCTGAAAACCAGGCTTGAGAGGCAGAGAGCATTTACAGCATGGTCTTATTCACTGCAGTGGGCTGCAGGGCAGGAGGAGATAGGAAGGACAGGAAGGTTAAACCCAAAAAACCACTGACTAGCATTCCTGATCCATGCTCTGCTGGCCAAGGAAACAGACCTGCTTCACAGCTCAGCTCTCTTTAGCTGCCAAAATGACCTTGGATCCCTCCTGTAGTCAGCCAAAGACTGGGTGCTGCCTGCACGGTAAGCCTATGTCCTGCTGAGATGTGAGCTTCCTGTTGTGCTGCATCTTCTTGTGCCCATCACCTGCAAGTCAGACCTGCAGCTTCCCCCTGAGGGCACTCACCAAGCAGCTTCACAGGAACCTCTACAACTTCATTAAATCACATCTTGAATGCAAAGGTGACAATTCAGTGACCTACTGACAACTTAGGCCATTTAGCCAACAGCAGGCATTACCTCTAAGATCTCTAATGCCGTTGCTAGGCAAGAGTGGTAAAGTTAGGACTGGTTTTGGAAAAAACATCAAGCCTCTTTCCAACCAAACTAGAAACAGTATTCAAAGGACAACAGCAACGTGGCAGCTTTCATTTAGAAAAGGTATGAGAAATATCCAGGAACACTTGGTAACACCCATAGGGTTTGTTGGCTGTGCAGCCAAACTACACAGCACCCATCCAACCCAGCAGTTATAAATGGCAAGCAGCAAGAGCATCAGCAGCCTGGGCTATCACTTTGAGGCCTGAAATTTGTTGCCCCACAACAGGTGCAAGGGTAAGTGTCACAATTCAGCACTCAGTCCAACATGCCTCCCAACACACCAACACCACTGTGCAATATAGTAAGTCAAGTAACATCTCTTTAGCAGTAAAAGGAGACCAAATAATACCAACATTATGACTAAAAAAGAAGAAAAAGGGTAAGGGTGGGAAAGCATAATGTTTACCATTGGCCTTATGGGGTAACACAAGCTTGGCTCTAAATTGTGCATGAGAACTACTACAATTCAAAAGAGAAAAGCCAAGGTAATGAAATAGCGTAAGAGAATGGACTGAAAAAAGCTGAGCTGAACTCAGTACACACTTGGATGCATGCACACATTTAACAAGTTCAATACTCTCCCCTTATTGAAAAGCCTGAAAACTCCCTTTCACACATCATGCAGTAATAAATCAGCATGCACTATTGCTCCAAAGAAAACCAGACATTACATCTAGAGTAATAGTGCTCCCCACATGAAGATGAGGAGGCAGAAACAAACAAATACATGCCAACAGTGAGGACTTTAACAGAAGGACACCACTCCAAAGAGCTAAGGATTGCCTCTGTAATGCACTATTAATTTTCTAGACCATTAGTTATATTGCTTGTCCATAAATGAATGTGCAATCCTCCAACTAAGCTGTGGGGCAGATTTGCACATGATATCACAAGGTTTTTCAGCTTTCCAAAGGTTAATAGTTAATGATTTTGATGTCCCTCAGTCAGATAGTTCAGCCTATCACTGTATTTTCCATAAGCAATTAACTAAGCTGTTTCCTCTGCAGCATTAATTTTAACAGGTTTACAATAGTATCATTAGACCTCTGGACTTCTAAGAGGAAATGCATTACAATTGGAAAGTACCATGCCAAGCAGGAAGCAAGTGGCTTTAATCCAGGAGCAGTGAGGAATGCAGAGACAAGGAGAGTTCAGTGTCAGGTATTTGAGCTTCTATGAACTCTTGACCACAGCACCAGACTACAAAATTTTACTGGGCTCTTAAACTAAAGAAATCACTTCGCACAGATCTTTCAAGGCACCGGTTTTCCATTAGTTTGCCTTTTTGCTTGTTTGCTCTAAGTCAGGGAAACAACTGCAATGTGTTCTTTGGAGCAAGACACGTTCCATCATCTGCATTCAGCACGTAGGCTCCTGCTAGCAACATGCACATCATCTAAAATAAATCCACTTAAGAGTGCCCGGAAAGGTTTTCAGCATAGAAACAGTACGAACAGTTGCTAGCAGACATTAACTGCAACAGACTTCACCAAGTTGATTTGCAGCCAGGGAGGGGATTAGAGACAGCATTCTTCTGCCACCATCTTCAGCCCAAGGGCCAGGGTCACAACAGACTGTTGCTTGCTCTCTTTTCACAAGAGAAGGTCAAGGGAGCCTGAGCTTCCCTGGACCATTTTGAGGTGGCCAATCTATTGGTCTGACTATAATGTGAAAACTCTTCCTGCTTGCCACCCGAGGACTTCTCAGGTTAAGAGTTTTTGGGAAGTTACCCTCCCTTTTCACACTTGCAATGCTGCTATTATCCTGTTATCAACATTGGTTGAGCTGCTCCCTGCAGCAGAGGCTACATGTCACTGAAAAAGACAGTTGGGGATCAGAGATGGTATTTATAGCACAGACCTACAGACTCCAACCTGTGAGAGGCTTTCCAGAATTAGGGAGTGTGAATACTACTAAGTATAATTTTAACCACAGACAACCTTTAAATGAAGGATTTGAATTGAGAATTTCCTGGGTTCCTGTGTCGTTTGCTTTTGGCCAATACCTTAAGGAGTGCATCTAAGTTTAAACTCTGTAGCTGCAGCTTCAGAACTATTTTTGACTGATGGAATGACACCTCTTTTCCCAACTTGGTGAGCCTCTTCCTTCCCTCCTGCCTGCATTTCTGTTCATGCTGTAAGATGAAGGGTATTTTTTAGCCAGGTCAGTTGCCCACTCCAGCTAATATGAAGGCCAGTGCTGTCATTTGGAGAAATGCCAAATTCAGAGTAGCTGAAAGCAACCGTAACCTCAGGTCTAGTTTTCCTGGCTAAGGATAAAAGCTGATATTTATTTAGTTCAAGACATGGATAGTTATAGCTCTGCACATTTTATGTGTGTTGGCCTAAACACTTGCAGTACATCAGCTCATTGCTTCTTTTTATATCCTCATTGCAAACTAATCAATTTTGCAAGAGACTACACACAAAAATTTCAGGTGCCTGGATACAATTGCAACAGTGCCGCACTCCCCACAGGACACAAGTGACACATTCACAGACTCAGGGCATCCAACTCCTTCACTGGAAACTCCTGAAGATGGGACATGTCTCCAGAGCATGTGGTATTTGCCCAGCTATTAAGAGAAGTCATAAGCTTCAAGAGTTTGATTTGTTTTGAAGAGAATAAGCCATTGCTCAGGAGGGTCTTCGATTCAAAGACAGCAGCTCAAGGAAGACACTGATCCTTCACCTCATTATGTGCAAATTTAAGCTACATGGAAAGATGGTATTTGTTTGTCAAACTATTATTTTTTCTGATGCTTTCAGATACTTTAGAGATTATTCTTCAAAGGCTTGTAATTTCTGAAATACTCACTCAACTCAATGTCAGTAAACCAACATAATGCAAGTCATGGCTGAACTTGCAGAAGGAATCCAGCATCTGAAAGCAAATCTAACAATTATTCCAGTAGGCAGCCTACATCTTTCATGGGTACAAAATGAACTCTTCCTGGAAGCCAGCTGCCCTCACCAAACCAAGGAAAGACTGTCATTTATAGTAAAAGTTAATGCCATGATAAGGGCAAGTTCACATTTCAGCTGCCTAGCATTATAACTTCAGCAGTAGCAATATTTTTCTTTTTGCCATTTTCAAATGTTATCCCAGAAATCCCTCAGTTTACTAAACTTTCTGTTAAAAAAAAAGAAGAAAAGTAAACAATTATTACAATATTTTATAAATAACATGTTTGAGAAGTCACTTGATAGGCCTAAACAGGTGGACTCTGATTTTAATCAAACACTTTTTTCTAAAGCATGCTAAGGCTGGGCAAGAAAAGGGTGTCTCCATACTGCAAAATAAAAACTTTCAAAAAAGGACATCCTCTACAGTGACCATCCTCTCTTGGTTTTACCATAGAAAAGGTTCCACTTGCCTCCAAATTTGCGTATTAACATTCTAAATTATTCAGTGTGAATAAAGCTAATTATAAACCTACTGATTAAACTCACAGTTGTTGGGAGAGCAGTCTAAAATGAGACTGTGAATGACATAGGAATGCTTGTGATATTTTTGTAACTGTTATTTATTATTTGTATTAACATACTGTCTAGGAGTTCTGGCCATGGAGCAGGACTCATGGGGTGAGGTGTTAGACAAAAACAGACTAACAGATGATCCTTGCCACAAAGAGCTTACAAGTATTATTAGCATTTGGCCAAACCAAGTCCTGACATTCTCAGCAGCGGAGCTCAGCAGGCTGAGAGCACAGCTTAAGCTGACTGTGAAAATTCTGCACCTTTGAATACTAACCTATCTAGTTGGGGAAGAGGTCTCAACAACATGACAAAGTTTGCATACATCCACAGCAGCTATGGACCACAGCCATCCTTCGCATGTGTCCTGCAAACATTTACTCATCTTGGCTGGTGCTGTTCTGACCCAACATGGAAACTGTTCAGGGCACCCTGAGTACAGAGAGACTTCATCTTATAGCAAGGGACAAACTGCTGGACACTGGCAGAAAGGGCCAGAATGCTCAGCATGACCAGGAGTGGTCCCAGCCAACAAACAGCTTAGCTTATTAAGCACACTGTAAGCACTCCAGCCAAGGAAGCATCCAGAAAATGGAACTTTAGGGCCAGCAGTGAGGTTGGTCTGCCAAATTCCTGGCTGAGTTCTGGCTGGGGCCAGTGGTGCAGGAAACACACAAAAACCCCTGAGGGATCAATAACATGCAATTTGGAAACAAACAAGGTTCTTCAAGTTTCACCTCCAGCCATCATAAACACAACACTGCAGCTGGTAATTGAGGAAAGAAATGATTGCACATGGATGTTAGGGACAACTCATGAGCCATACAGAGGTGGTGAACATGAAGACTGCTAGGAGTTGGCTGAACTCATTTCTCTGAGGGTGTGTGTTACAGCTAAATGCAGCTCAGACCATCACAAACAAACAAATAAGGTGGGGTCATTTACCTCCCTTTGTTTTGTTTGTTCATTTTTCTACAGTACATGCCTTTTATTAATTTCCTATTATTTCAGCCTCTCTTGCATGCATGCATCAGATTATAGTACAACTTGGAAGCCAGGCAACACGGCTGAATCCAAGTGCAGCCGTGGAATATGTCTCCAGTACATTTGCTGTCAGATCAGTTATTAGTTTCCAGCATCAAATGTTTGAGAGTTTTGGAACCAAACCCAACACACCAGAGTAAGCACAGACTTTTTCATCAATAAAATACGTAATGAGATGCCAGCATTTTATTTTACATTTGTATTACTACTTTAAATGGCAGGAGAGCAATGCTTCCTGGATAGCATTTGTATGGTTAATTGGAAGCAATAAAAATCTTCAATCCAGTTTAGAAAACAAAAATACTTGAACTTCCATATAAACTTTCAGATTTTGTTTGCATCTCATTTTCCCCCAATATTGCTTTCTTTGTGCTTCCTGCCAAATTTGAATTGATGCCTGTTTTCCTCTTCTGTGATGAATTAACTACAGCTTCACTGCAGCTTGCTCCACACAGACTCTGTTTACAAACAATGTGGTTAAAAAACACCTGTTAGTTTGCTTTTATATTCTTTGTGTAACTTAGAAATCTTTATGAATACAACATACAGCTAAATTCATTAAACAGGAATTTGATAAGGTAATTCTGTCGAGCTCAGATGACACCCAAGGCAAGAAAATCTAAATGAAAAATCAATTTGAAGGCAGTCTAGAAAGCTAGGGGAATAAAAAACCCAAACAACACAAAGAATACAAGGACATGATACTAACCATTAATATTTTTTCAGGATATTCTTGCTGTAGTGAAGAGGTTCAATATATACAACAGTATGTGATGAGCCAAAGCACACAGTGCTGCTCTCAACTACTGGCCAGACCCTAAATATTGCATTAGACAAACATTCAGATTTCAGAAGTGAAAGTAGGTACAAGAGGTGCAGAGAAATTACCAAATAGTAATTTACTATTAAAATAGTGAAATAGAGAAATAGTAAATTACTATTTAGCGCGGAAGATCCGCAGAAAACATGGCAGAATGGTTTGCACAGTATTTTGCTATGCTGTTGACACTTTCTTTTCCGTCAACATTCACAAAAATGCTTTTGGAATGCGAGTGCCAAGAACTTATTGTTTTTAGATAGTCAGGAAATTTTGCTTCTGTTTACTTCACATGTACCACAACTTACAGAGCAGGACTTTTTTATGAATACAATTGTGCTCGGAAATGAATATGTTCAGCAGAGAATAGTAGCACAAAACAAGGAAACAGAAATTATATGCTATGAATCTCTGTATTACAATAGGAGCAGGCTTTTTCTAGAAAGTACTAGAATTAAAGGGAGAGTGATAACTTTAAAAGAAAAAAACAAGAAGATATTTTTTAAAGAAAAATATTAGTAACAAGGAAGTATGAATTAAAAGACTGATAAAAATAATACGCACCTGTTAAAGTTTTGTGTATTTCTCTATCTTTGCTAATTATTTTTAACTGTGTGAAACATACTATACTTTGAGTCTTGTAATTTTATTTTGAGGTTCATACCTGCATGAAGAAACAAGATCTCATTTGCTGAATTTAATTAGTAGTGCAAACTCCTGAAAGCTAACACAATGATGACATTTCTTTGAAATAGCATATAAGACCCCCCCCAAAAAAATCAAATAACATATAAGACCCCCATAGAAAAACCCCAAACTTACAATTTGTACAATATTACAGCATAAGAACAAACCACCACCACCAGCAGACAGATAGCTGTTCTTAATAAGGGTAATAGCAAGCTCTCAGAGAACACTTTTCCAAAAGAAATTTCCTGGGAAAATAATGAGGGGAAAAAAACCAACCTCGCTTTCAAAGGAACAAACTTTCTTAAGCAGCACATTATGGCTCTGTTCATCGTGGTGCAATAACCATGCAACCAGGTGACTTCTGCACATCTATTTTTTCCAGTGCTGTATCATACACTGGAAAAAATAGATGTATACATGTCACAAAGTTAAGGACCATAAACAAACTGAAAAGTGGATGCCACAGTAAACAGATTTTTATTGCTGGCTGAAGCATGAGCCAAGATCCAAGTTAAAGTTCATCTCTCCATCTTTGTCTTGACTACTTCCTCCTATTATATGCGAGAATCGTTCACACAGCCTCTGAAGTAAGTGCCTGAGCTCCTGTGGGGATTGTTCAAGGAACTGAAGTAATGCTATAAACTCCCCTAAATCCTGTCAAACAAAAGATAAGGCAGAAACCTTTTCTTTTCTCACAGAGTGACATTATTCAGGGACAGGAAGCAAAAGCTGGAATCTTTTTAAGGGAAAGAATGTCAACATACAGTGGTTAGTATTATAAAGCAAGGCTTATCTACAGTGATGCTGGTAATCCTTTATAGGATAGATCATAAGGTATAGAGGTACAAAACTGCAATTGCTAAAAATCTTAAAAATTAGTTGTATTCACTATGAATGTCATACAAAATGAAAGAAACCAACTCACTGAAAAAATTGCTGGTTTTGTAAAAGTCAATTATATTCATTGTACTCTAATACATCTTTGCAAGTCTTCTGCAGCTCCAGATGTTTTTTTTTTATTTTTATTTAATAACTCAGCCAAAACACTTCCCCAGCCTTCTATAATTAAATACATGAAATGATGGTGCTAGAAACCTGACAGTCTTAGAAAAAAAAGATGCTCAGTATCAATATTTCACATGAGAAAATTTCTTCTGGCAAAAAGGCTTTTAGTAAAGCCTGTTAGTCCTACCTAGACCTAACATGTTCTTTGAATGTTTTGTGAACTTGCTTTTTGGTGGGAGCATTGGCTTTTGGGATTAATGAATACTGAACAAGAATGAGAAAACATTTCATCAGATTTAATACTGTAAGTCAGAATACCAAAGCAGTGGCCCTACATTTTCTTTCATTAAAGCAATGTATCATTTCTGCTGTGATAACAGAAGCAGTCGGCACTTCTGGAGATCAAAGCAAATTACAAAAAAGCCTGCCAAGCTGAACATATGTAATTCTATATGTAATGCTGCACACAATCCACATCCTGACTTAGGCTCACAACTAGACAAAGATCATCTTTGTGTATTTATACGGCCTGTGCTAAGTATGGTGATGTTCAGAGTTCTTACTTTAACACCACAGCACTATAACCAATAAATTTTATTTAAATGATTGGTGTTCTGGTATGCAAGTTCTGAAAATAAATTATTCCCTCTTAAAATACATGAGCAAGTCACTGGTGAGAATTTCAGAGTAACTGCAGATTCATCTAGTTTTAAATGCCAGGAGAAGTTTGAAGAATTCAGTCTGTCAACACTGAACCAGTTATATATAATACTTACAGAAGTGTTGTGAGATGTCACTGAAACATGAAATATAGGCAAAATTTTTACACCTGATAATACTCCCAAAAGGACACCTCAGCATGACATGGGCTTCAAGTTCACTGTTATTTTCCTTCAATAAAAGACACTTCCTAATTTTTCCTTACCATAACAAAGGAGAAAAATAGACTATCATCTGGAGAACTAGACTTAAGTAGACATTTTGTAGAGCTACATAATATATAACTGTTCATGTCTCTGGAGCTTAAAGATGAAACAAAAGGCACTTTGAATACTCCACAGTTACTCATAAGTTTTAGCTCCTGCAGTGTAAAGAAGAAAACATACCTATTGTCTCTCCTAGCAAAATAAATACTTAATCTAACTGCTACAGGAAAGAAATTAATTGTGTTACAATAATTAGGTTAAACTTTTTAGGCAGAAACAGTATCTGGGATTTAAAAGCACGTATCTCATGCAAGAAAGGAAAGGTACTGAAGCTTTCACAGCATTTCTACTTGGACTTGGGGAAATCACACTCACTGGAGTGAAATAACTGGAAAGAAGTAACCATTTAGTATGTCAAGCCAACCAAAGCTAAGATAATAAATAAAAATTGGCAGTTAATAATGGAATGTATCTCATATAGGGTCAACTATCTAGGAGATATAACTGCTTCTGGACCATAGCATCAATATTTTAAATTTTTTTTTCAGACATGTAGGCATGGTACAGGTAAGTGAAAGAAAAGGATACACCCTGTGTATCCAAACACACTTCTGATGGCTGTAATTTTAAATATTACACCATAAATAAACGTAACAGACTAGATAGAAGACTTAATCATTTAAATTCACATGCCATCCTTACAGCAGCCACTTACCACTGTAAATAAAAATGGCAACAAAAGTCAGCCGGCATGGAATAAGATATTTTGGAAAACAAGGGGAAATTTTGATAGTTTGTTTTGTAGGGAACAATTTATTCACAGAACAGTAGATTAAAACATCCATTGATAATGTTCAAGAACTCAGAAACAGTGAACTTTTAAAATAGCCTACTTATTTATTAGGAAAAATATTTAGAAAAGTAGTTACTAAAGAAAATCAGAGGACACAGGTGCAGAGATAATAATTTTACAACAAAAAAAACCCCTATCATTAGTAGTCTGAAAACTTATTTTTTCATAATGCTTTGAAGATACCCATCTTGCAAGAGAGCTTTATCTCAAGGAATGAGAAAAATACACACACATAATGACTTTTTTTCATGTCCTTCCTACTATAACCACCTTACCGCTGGGATTTTACATATGAATAAGGAAAAAAAACCCCAATGTAATTCAATATCATCTTCTTAAAACAGTCATAACAAAAATTGAGTCTTTCCTGAAAGTAAGCCAAGGAAAAGAAAACTGCACTACTGGTACTTTTTTCAGCTGTTTATATCAAATATTCCTTTCAAATAGGACTGCAAATGAATAAAACTAGATTAGTTTTAGAGGCAAAAAAATAGCAATCAAGGAAGCTTTAGGGTAAAGGTGGTGGGGATCAAAAAATGAGATTCTAAAACCAGGCAGTATTTGTGCAGAAATATCCTTGTCAATCTACAGATTGAAAGACCCAGCCTCCAAGGCTATGTAACAACATTATAGAGCTATCTTAACAGCAAATGCAGAATGGTTTCTGATACACTGAAACTTTTTAATGCCATTTATACAAAGGAATGCTAACTTCAGCTATCAACAAGTAATATGCTATGAATCTTGTAGAAGCTATGATGTGAACAGTGCTGGAACACAAAGGAATCATGTATGTATATATATATATATATATATATATGAGTCTAAAGAGAGAATGGTCACCTTCCACATGCTCAAGGAGCCTTTTATTCCCAATTACAACTGGAGGTAAAATCAATACAGCCATATTCCTATGTGGCTAATCCTGTTAGACTCAACAAGCACTCACAGCCCCACTTTCTGCCCCAGCAGCAAGCACAGGACTGTGCCACCACTCGAGGTGACCCCCTGAGCACCCAGTGCTCCCAACAGCCCATGAGCTGTCAGCACATCTTCTGTGGTCTTCCTTGCTTACAACAGACTATGGCCAAATTTTGCTCTGCCCTTAAAGTCAACATGAAACAGCTCCCCAGATAGTCCACAATGAATGTTATCTGCAGACTGTGGTATTTTGGGGAAAGGGAAAATGAGACAAAATATACAAGTACAGTTTTCTTCCTTTCCAAAAACTATCTTTTTGTGGTGCTGGTTTCTAATGCATGCATTCCAGGTTTTCTCAAGCTAGTGCCACAACTGAGAGGTGATACATAACCAAGAAGATCATCTTCCTCTAAAAATACACCCTGCCACTTGAATACTGCCTACTTCTGGAAAAGAAAAGACTGAAAGGTCTTAAGGTGACTACACAGAGCATTCCGATTTCAGAGGGACTGTATGAGTTCCCTAGGCTAGAAGAGTTCAAATTACAAAAATAATTGCTATCTGAATCATATAGTCAATGTCAAGGTGCATAAAGCAGCACTGAAATATTTTCCTCCATTTGATATACTCACCAAACCTGCAATGGGGGTCGGTAGTCTATTGATCTTTTTTACCAATCCCGGCTTTATCGCATTCAGCAACCTGTTATGAGAAAGGGGTATTTTATGAGTGGTAAGTCACAAAATCCAAATTATCAAACACTTTCCCCCAGCACATAAGGATTTCAGTGTGACTGAAAAAAAAAGAGCCTTCCCCTTTCTCCCTTCTGAAAACATACATGGACACCCTAATTCCATCACTGAAATGAAGATTAGAATGAATATTCACAGCACAGTAACTCAGCAGTATTTATTTTAAATACTAAATTTATCTAGACCACATCAGTGACCCCAACAGATTTTGAGTGAATTTTGACACATCAGCCAACCTTGCCTGTAGAGTAAGATCTTACAGGCAGATCATGCCGGGAAAAGTCTGAGAGCAGAAACCCAGAAGGCATCCAGGTCTGGCAGCTTCTGCACTGCAGGAAAGTGAGAAAAGATGTACGCTCTATGGGTGGCCTGTCTATTTTTTTTACATCTTAACTTGAAATTAAATGCTGTCCTTCCATAGATCATGTTGAATGGAGGGCCCCATAAATCATAAATGAGAGAAGACAAATAAAAAGGGAGTCCATGAACCCCCTGTCTCATAATGAAAACACCATTTGGCCAGTGGTACCACAGGACCATCAGTGTCCAAATACTAACAACCACCCCAAAATGCAAGTTCCTCACCACCCATGAGCATGTTATGAGATGTGCTGACATGGCTCATTGTTAGAATACTCAAAAAAATGACCAAGCCTCTAAAAGTGGGGAATTTTAATTGTAAAATCCTGTTGCAACAAACACTGTGTCTTCACCACCCTTCCCCCAAGAGAAAACCATAATGCCTTTTATCCAAAGAAAAATTCAACCAGTTCCATTCACTGAGAAGAAAATCATTAGGTCAAGACATGGACTTAAATTTCAAGATCTTTGAAGAGAAAAAATAATGTCTGCTTAAATTTGAAACTCTCTGAAAATTAGAACAGCTCTATGGAAGAGAGGAACCTTATTTTGGGCTGACATGATCTCCATTCAAGAGCAGACTTCTCTGGAAGCTTATTGTGGTGATAAAATTATTCATATTTAATATTTGAGAGGTCTGGCTGAGAAGTTTATCCAGAAGGAAAGGATATTCCTTTGAACTAAAAGCTAACAATCTGTGATGGTTTCCAGCTCCCTACTTCTGAATTATGATAACAGGCAGTGTGCCACTACTCAAAGCTCCACCAAGAGCCATCTCTCCATAGTGGCACATTATTTGTTGCTTGATTCCTTAGGACTGTGGCAGTTTGCAAGCTCATGAAGGCATTCATCCCTCCTGGAGTGAGCATTGAAATGATCGCTTTTCCTCACCTCTTTCCCTTTGGATCTCCCCGAAGCAATACATATGTTGGGTTTCTGCAATCACTTGGACAGAACAGCAGAGTGGGAGATGTTATTCTCAGTTTTCTATGATCATAGTTGGTAAAGTTTCTGTTCTGCTTGTCCTAAATTGTACGCATGTTATTACATTCCTGAAGTTCCCACATCTCCAACACCATCATGTATTGGAAGTAGCATCAAAACCAATATGAATGATACTCTGGGGAGTTGGGGGTCTTTTTTTAACAAGTTAAAAACTCCATAACCCAAGTTCATACAAACAACTGTACTATTTATCTTCTGCTTAAGGTAGAACAGTAATATCCTAAAAACAAATGAATTAATATCACTTTTAATTCACAAATGAAAAAAATCACTTTTGCCCATTAGCAGAATAGAATAGCAATAAAAGAACTGCCTGTCTTCTAGAGCCATTATTTTATTTCAGGTGGAAAAAAAAAATTACTTTTTCCCCCAAAAAAGATACTTTTTAACCTCACACAGTAGCAACTTTGTAAAACTACTATATTCAGTTCAGCTGCTACATCACCCAATTTAAGGCAGCTTTTTTTTTTTTTTGTCAGAGGGCTTCTTTCCAAATACTGTAGCTCTCTTGAGATTTCAATCCTCAGCCTGCCTGTTCTGTCTCAGGAAAAACAGACTATATTAGCTAAAGCATCCCATTTTTTTATTACTCAAACGTGAATGTGTCAGCACCATAACCAATATTGCAGGTGCGGATTAAAAGTCATAGGCACTGATAGAAAGCAAAATAACAAGTTCTTATTGGAAACCTCAAATGCCAAAACCCATTCTAAATAAATCTTCAAAATAGCTTGTACAGACTTCCCTGTGAAATATACGAAAAGGATAAATGAGAGGAGGGAAAACAGTACAACATTTCGTATACAAATATACGAAAAGGATAAATGAGAGGAGGGAAAACAGTAGGGAACAAACAACATTTTAGGTCACCATTTGGAGGCTGAGAGAGAGGAAATGGAACGGGGCAAGATGAAAAACGCTGAGGAAGAAATTAAAATTATTAAAAAGTTTGTCTCCTGTTGGAAACGTTTCTAAGCAGCCTGGCACCAAACCCCCCAGCACTTGCTTGCTGCAGAATATGTCAAAGGGAGATTTTTTCCAGAGCAGACTGACTGCTCCTGAATTATTGCCTCATCTAGAGCAACAATCCAGATGCCAAAACATTGAGAGGTTTAAGCTTGATCTGCTACCAAGCTGGTTGAAAAGTCATACTATTTGTGCAGGGTCTCAACACACTGTGAGCCTTCACTCACAGTTGCTGTCCATCCCTGCTCCTCAAAAATCCACTAACTACACCTCTTCTGACATGCTATACACAAACAAAATTGTCTGTGCCAGTTTAGACTTTCATAGAGCACATGTCTTGATATGTAAGGTTTTATCAGCTCTGGTAGGTTTCTGTTGATATACTGGGCAAACAAGACCAATCACCATTTTTCATCGGGGACCTGGCAGAAGATCCTTGGCCATGGCCCAAGGGAAAGATTCTTCAGGTGAGGAAAAACACCAACGCACACCTTCTCCTAGAAGCAGGGAGGACAACTGCCTAAGAGTCCCACACTTTCTTGCCCCACCAACCCTAACTAAAGGACTTGGCTGCCCTGGGCCTCCTTTTGTCCCCAGCCATGTCCTAGTCTAAAGAGTTTTCAGGAGAGAAAACCTGCAGCACATATCTTCTTCTGGCAGCCCCAACTGCATTTGCAGCTCCAGCCTGTGCCCTCTCCCCCAGTCCTAATTCTAATCCTAATCCTTGTCCCATTTTGAGTGATCCAAACAATCTCATCAAACACTCAAAAGACAATAACCCAAAACAGGATACAACTAAGAATTTTCAGGCTCCACCTAAAAAACCTGAGTCTCTACATACACGTGACCCTTCAAGCACTCTGTGGGATTTCTGCCCACCACCGCTAGCATTTACATGTCTGTCCTGAGTCAGAACAATCTTCTGATCTTCTCAAAGTTCTCTTGTAATTTTCAGTCCAACATAGAGTAATCAAGGTTGGAAAAGACCTCAAAGATCACCAAATCCAACTGCTAACCCAGCACTTCTGGGGATGGTAACTCAATCACTTTCCTTTCCTGGGCAGTCTGTTCCACTGTCTTACAACCCTTTTGGTGAGAAAAGTTTTTCTAATATCCAATCTAAATCTCCCCTGGAGCAACCAGACACTCATCCTCCCTTTCCCCTGTGCCAGCTGCTGGCTTGGACTGTCCAGTACCTACTTGTTGAATGAAGCACAGTAAGACACTGCATAGAAACTAAAACTTTAGACCTGTCTTACCTGATAAAAACAAAAGGGCATGATGGAAAGTGGAAAGCATGATGGAAGTGGAAAGCTGCTCTAGTCCCATGCAGAGGGAAGCTAGGTCACTTCCTTTCCCTGATAAAAAAGAGCTCTCATAGGTACAGGAAGAATAAATTGCTCTACTCGTGCTGTCCCCAAGGCTTGGCATTCCAGGAGATAAGGTATCTCCACAGCTGGACAGACAAGCTGAAATCAGTGCTAGCCCCTGTGTGACTAACTTATTAGACCTTCCTGGGGCTTTTTATCATGAGTTAAGAATTTGAAAGCCTTCTGGCAGGAAGAGAAGGCATTTCAGACAACAGTTGATAAAAGATCTAATGAAAAACACCCATCAACTGCCCATGAAATTCTTGCAAGAAAGCCTCAGTTAAGAAAATGTTCGGAGGATGGCTGCCAAAACCCAGCCTCCAAAAAGATATCGATTCTAGGAGGAAATGGAATAGAAGCATTTGAAGAGAATAAACTTCAGAAATGGAGAAAAGGAAGGTTGAAGTGATGTGTGTTCACAGATCAATCCAGGCTAGAGGGAGAGGTATTCAACAGAGCTCTTTGCACAAGTAACAGATCATATTCCTAAAAAGAAAAGCTGACTAATGATCTGATCTAAAAGTAAAAGGGCATTTAATATTTGAGAATTCAGGAAACTCTATCCACAGTAAACCTTCACAGAGACATTTCTCTCTTCAAGTTAAGTTTTACAGACTTACATTCAAACAAGCAGCCTTTCAGCACATGAAAGCACATGAATTATTAGCCCAGACAGCTTCAGTATCCACATAATTTTAACTCATGCTCTAGTGGCAGCTCCAAAATGCCCCCAAATATTTGAAAAGGACAGAAAAATCCACTACTAGTCTTAAAGATGAACTAATCACCTTGAAACAGTGAACAATGAAAACTCAAAATATTTTGTTGAAAAAGACATGGCTAAGAAGTTTCAAAATATAAACATGTTCCTGAGGTCACAAAAATATTTTTGGGAAAACATTCTTGAGTGATTGCTAATGATACCCCTGACATCATTTGTTTAGAATCAGATGAACAAGGTGTTTTTTTAACAAGCAGGACAGAACTGACTTTGTCCTATAAAGGACTCAGAGTCCAGCCTAGTACATACAAAGTGAATAAAGATCTATGCAAATATGTAGTATTGAGAAAACAATATTCCAAACACAGGACTGCATGAATCTTGCTCTGCCAGAAACTAAAAATACGAACTAAATAGTGGTCTTGCAAACAGCTCAAGAAAGGCAACACAGAAGGTTGTAACTTCACAAGCTACTTATACAGAACCTACAATCACAAGAACTGATGATGGGAAGAGCATCTCATGCATCTATAAATTTACAATTCATGCTTAGTTTTTACACTGAATAGCAGTGGCCACGGATATGCTTCCTAAAACCACTAACTGTGTTTTCTTAAACATACACTATTGAAAAGCTAAAACTTCTCACAGGATTACCTTGCCTTGAATTTGAGCAACACCCCTTTTGAGTGGGTAAGTGCTCCACAGTCTCCTGCCCTGTCAATAACCAAACATCAGTGAAAAAGCTCTACTGTTTAGTCTGCCTAAATGCATTTTTTTTGAAACATAAATACAAAGACAGGTCATTCTGTCTATAGTCAAGCATGCCCCTCACTGGCTATTCCCCTCTTCTTATCATGGGCTTTGCATTAGGGTTTATGTTGGCCCCTCACCTAAACCGTATTAATAAATAGCTCTTCATTATAAAACAGCAATAAAACTTACAGATTAAGGACTCTGTATTCATATAAAACTGTTTCAAATGTCCTCACATGAACCTAAATCTTAATGCTTAATGAGCCTTGGGGCCCATCTCTCAAACCTGGAGACATGCCAAATTCATGATGCCGATAATGTTTTGGCTTTACAGCACAGAGCCTGAAAACCACAGGAGAACACCTATTCCTTCTCACCTCAAAGCATGGGTCACATTCAGACCTTCAAATATTCCTATGAAGCTCAAATACCTTCTAAGTTTCCAAGAATAGGAAAGTCAAGCAAAATACTAATTAAGCATAAGGGCTGGGCATCCACTGACTTCTCCACTGTTCACTACACAGCCAAGTGCTGAACTGATGCCAGGCCCATAACACTAATAGACAATTAGAATGACGTAGCTGAAAAATTCTATAATCTACAAAGACTATTTATTTTCCCCTACCAGATGACATAAGTGACATTAATTTGCAAGAAGAACGACTGAAGCACCATGTATACAGCAAAGGCTGTTCTTCATACCTCACATTATCACTGACTCTGAGCATAGAAGTTTTATTATTCCACAGCACTACACTTGTACTGATCTGGCACATAGCCAACCCTTGTTGAAAACTGCATTCATGTCAGCCCAAAGCTTGGTCAGATGTACCAGAACCAGGATGTACATCCAAAGAAATTGCTGTTTGAGAAAATGCTGCTCATTCATCATCGACAACATGAAGAACACAAGCTAAGGGGATATTTTACTAGTAGAAGAAAATCATTCTCATGAAAGAAAAAATGATAGATTCCATTAAGTAATTGTTTTTCACGATCACTTTGAGTTCCCTCAGATTTATAGCCACTTTTCACATTTTCTTTAAATGCTATTAAAATAATCTGCATGACTAATTTCTCATCTTTTTTTATTTAAAAGTAAAACCTAAAAACCTTCTTGTACTTTTTAAGAGCATATATTTCAAGAGTGTACAGCAGAAGAGAACTGTCTTTCCTATATATTGTCCTACAGGGGAAAAAGTGTAAGACTGTTTTTTTAGTTCGCTCTACATATGCAATTTTACCAAGATTACTTAAAACAGTAAAACATCTTTGTATCTCCTCTTTCAAAAAACAACAAAAAAGTTACAGAGTCAAAGAGTCACGGTTTCAAAGAATAAGCATAGTTTCTGCACATTTTACTAAGTTACTTAATGTGATGTACTAATAGATAAAATAGATGTCTCTAAAAA
Organism: Parus major; assembly: GCF_001522545.3. Taxonomy (NCBI): domain Eukaryota; kingdom Metazoa; phylum Chordata; class Aves; order Passeriformes; family Paridae; genus Parus; species Parus major. The sequence continues at coordinate 45,699,675 of NC_031771.1, forward strand.
ACAAAGAAGACCTTGGGAAGGTGCTCATAAATTGGTACCCAGAGCTGCACAGGAAAGTGACATCCATCTTTAACCACATACAGTTAGTCCCCTTTCACTTTTATATATGTATGCCATTACTTCTCAAGATATGCAGTGAAATATTTCTTAGAACTTTGATACTTGAGAAAAATCAGATTTATTATGACTGCATATACTGCTATAAATCGATTTTAAAACATACATAAACCAGACATGAAGCTAAACTGTTCTACGTACAGAACTCAAGGTATTACAATCATGATATTGTTGGGCTCTACTGCAAAACCAAATAATTTCTGCTAATATCCAACTGGATTCATTTTTAGTTCATTGTTTAAGGTCTTTTGCCCAGGATGCATATCCCAATTGTTGTTGTTATTCTTCTTTATGGTCTGGTCCTGTTCCTGACACTAGAATCTCATTACTACTAATACCAGCTTTCAGGGTGACTGGATTCCTGGATTCCCTAAAAAGCTTGGGAGAAAATACGATCCAAATTGCATGTCAGTTCTTAGAGATATACTGGGTATATATCCTGTTTGGATAATCATATCAAAGCAAGAAATTAACTCAGATTTTTGAAGTCTCACATCCCTACAGAGACCTCTTTAACAAACAAATGCCCAATGTGAAGGAAGGAATCCTGCAGTAGCAGAGCTCAACAAGGGGAAGTGGGCAGCAAGAAGAGGGGCAAAAAAATTGAAAACACATTTGCAAGGACATTAGAGCAGTAACAGCTGGTCAAGGTTGCAGCAAGACATGCATTTTTTCTTCTTGTACTAATTGTTAAACTTATTAAATTGTTAAACTTATTCTGACCATGTAATTGTTGCATGGTCAGAAATAAAAGCAACCTTGACTTCCTTACCTGCTGTTTTAAAAAACGCAACAGAACCACACAAACCAGGAGGGCAGACAGAGAGACAGGATATTCACTTTTTTTGGCAGTCAACCTGTATTCAGATGCCTGAATCCATAGAATAGGAGCACATAAGCATTGCAACAACCAGATTGAATTTATTTCTGATTAATCTTCTAGCTTCTTATGATATTTGGGTCAAACCTAAACATTAAATCTATGTAACAAGGAAGAAAAAAAACCCAAAAAACATGAACATGTGCTGGAGCAGAAATAGGGAATTTCCAGTGATATTTCCTGCTACTGGTGTTGTATTCCTGCATCATATAGCTTTCAGCCATGACCCCAGGAAGGCACATTTGCCCACCCATGCAGAAACTCTTCAGTCTTTTCATATGAGAGTTTAATTCACAAAGCATGAACAGAGCAAGAACTGCCTATTAGCTATTATATCCCTGCTGAAATCACCATCTGCACTGATGTCAGACAGCTATGCTAAAGAAAACATGAACTCATTTCAGACAAACAGAAGTCGTAGTCACTGCCTTCTCAGCACAGCTGGGTGAACAATTAGAGTCACCACTGTCTGGGCAACTGCACAAGTGGGCTTTTGAACAGCCAGAAAGAAGAAAGAGCTTGTGCTGCTCTCATCTGTCGACTTGTTGCTTTATGGCATCCTGCATTGTTTAAATATGCCCCTCAGCTCCTCAGCTGAGTGTGTCAAGCTATAAAGTTTGTACTCAGGCCAGATTGAAATGCCAGCCACAGCACAAACATTACTAGAGAGGCAGGTGCAAGGTTGGTGGGTTCCCGTGGCAAGCACACACATCTGGACTGCTCTACTAGTCATGATGGTGCTGCAGAACACATTCATCCCAAGAGCCTGAGCTCTTGGCATTGCACAGTTGCATTCATTTTCACTTATTAAAATATGTGGATTGTTGCTAGATGTGAATGAATCATTTATAACCAGTGTAGTGATGTCTGCTTGTGTTTGTAGGCTGTCTAGGACATTGAAATTGGGATCAAGTGGAGGCGGGCCTGGCATTCCTGTGTATAAGGGTCAAACATTCCTGCTACAGACAGAGACAGAGATTCCCCCTGCATCCTTTTGCACAGAACAGTCTCTTTGGGGAGTGGACTCTGGCATGGTAACTTCCCCGTTCCCTTCTGCAAAACACCTGCAAAGTCAGAAGGTAGCTTGAGATATGTTTGGGACATCCAAGGCATGCTGACTGTGTCCCCAGTCCTGATAGCAGTTTCCAGTGCTCTAGCTTCTTGGACCCCTCAGAGCCCAAACTTGCTTTCAGCCTTCCTCACAAAATATAACAGGCGAGGAAAACCCTGAAACAGTCATGTGGAAGTTGAGCACAGCTATTCCACATTCACGTGGACATCACCCACACAGGTGTCTGGCTGTGGGTTGCCAGTTAATGCCACTTGCAGTGAGTAGTGTCCTGGGGATAAAAAAAGAGGTAAAGTCTGCTCTTCTCTAGAACTTCAACAAATCAGATAAAACCTGATCAAAAGCAATGAGTTCTTCCATCTTCAGAAAGCAAGACAGCTATAATTTATTTCTTGTCTTCTGAAGTTGTCAGAGACTGAGATCAGGTTTTCACCTACTTTTTGAGGTAATCTGCAATGAAAGCACAACAGACTGGAAGGGGGTTAAGAGAAAGCTTATATACCACTACATTTTTTTCATTAGGTACCCTGGTAGGTTTCTGATAAGTCACAAAAAACCTGTCTAGAAAGACAATATTGCTTGTGGCAGCTTTACAGGGCTTCTTCACTGAGCAACAGATAAAAAATTAACTATCAGTGCTTTACTTTCCAAAGTACTTTTTGAAGTTACTCAAAAAGTTCTCAGTGTTAGACACAAAAATTTCTGTTGAGTTCTCTATTTTACAGTGGACTTGGAACCAGTGAGGAGTACACTTCTACTGCTGGTGCTATGGTTTGTTTGTCATCAAGAAACCAAATTTGAAATTCAATTTGGTGGCTTTCTCGTTAATGCTCTGTAGCCTAATAGAGTTTTACTCACTAGCCACAGCTTGCTAACCAAGAGCAGGATGCAATACAAACATCATGGCTTTTAAGATGTGAGGCTGAGGAAACAGATTCCTTTGGGCTGATTTGCACTGATCCACAAGTGGTAAATAAGGACAAGCACTTTTCCCAATATCACATAACAGTTATGTAGCATAACCAAGTGCTGTCCCTTGACCTGGTTATTACTGGAACTCACAACCTTCTAATAAATACATATTTATTAGTCTCATTAGCAAAACATTACTTAGTTAAGCCTTCCATCTTAAAGATTTACAGCATTTTAATCAGACTACCTCTGCTTACTTGCAGATAAGATTACCATCTAATCTTGAAATACACAGCCCTTGCTTTTCATGCAACACAATTCAGCCTTAACATTTAAAGAGCACTGTGAAGTGATTCAGCACACAGCACTTCCCTTCAGCACACAGAGGAGAGAGATCTTGTGTGAGAGGTAGCCCTTAAATACAAAGAGGGTATGCTCCTTCTGAGTTACACAACTTTTGATCAACAATAACAACTACTTCCCTCCTCCCAAAGCCACTCCTCAGTAAAGACATGCAACTACAACCAAAATAGATCACATCATTTCCTGTATATTTTTTTACCTTTTAAAGCTAAAGTTCAAGCTGTCTGATTAATGACACCAGTGAGACATCTAAAGTATTTACACAAGTAGGTTTCGGATCTATGGTAAGCTACCTAGAGCTAAGTTACAGGATATTAGCTCAGCTCTACTGCTGAAAACAGCTTCCAAGTTCCAGTATTTGGAATAGTATAAAACTTTATCCATAGCTGCAATTGTCCAGCTACACATCTCAGGAGAACTCCTTTATAAGTATGGATTCAGTTCTGCACAAGCTTCATCATTCTGGTGAGCAAAGACAGCTTTTATCAACTTCAGTGACAATCCTGTGTATCCAGGGAAAGGAATTGGTCCATACAGGTGATTCAGATCAGCAGATTCTCCCAAATGCCTGACAATCTGATTTTCTAAGGACTAGGGGCCTTAGGGCACATTTCCAAATTACTCTTAGAAATCACCAGCTTTGGCATGTAAACCTATAACAAGGTTTTGGAAGACTCTTCCTAAAAACTAGCCACTAGAACTACAGAGAGAAACATGCAAAAACTAACTGGTGTCTCTCATCCAAAAATTACAAAATACGTCATTGAAACACACCTTTAGGCAAAATTTAGAGGATGCTTAACCTTTCCAGAAACTATTAAAGGAGCTGTGTAGTGATGGTATTCAGATGGCTAACTCCTGACAGCATTCAGACTTGGAGGTGGTCCAGAATGCGTCATTGTAGCAGAGACATCCACAGGCAGGTGTGGAACACCGTTTGCCAGTCTGTGGTTAACAACATTAAATAAAAGGAAACCAAAAAAGCAAACATAATTTTTTTATTTTTTTTTACATAACTCAGCTAAGGAGCTGGGGTGGAGTGAGGGAACCACTTTGTAAAACCTGTTTTCTTTAAGCCACATTTCAGCCCTCACCATGACAATAGCTTTGGCACTGAAATGATGCTGCAGTGAAATACCATCATGCACGATGTCAAAACTCTCAAAAGGAAATCAACAATAGGACATACTAGCTAAGGTTGTTTTCTACTTTGTCAAGATTGTATTCAAGGCTCAAAACTGTAAGCATTACTTACTCACACAGAAGAATGCCGTTTTCTAATCCGGAACGAAAATCTTTCTCACCAAAACTTCTGCCCGTCACTTGCTGTAAAAGAGCAGAGGGAAACAAAAGGGTGAAATCCATTAGAAAGTGAACTTTACAGGTGCAATTCATAATAGTCAGTTAGAACATCTGCTGTGGAAGGAACTTTTGATCTTTACAGGCCTTGCAAAGGACTAAATCATGTCCATTTCTCCTTCCAATTCCATCAAGATATTTAATGCATAGGACAAAGTATTTGCTCCAGCCAGTGGAATTTCAGATTATAAAAGAACTGTTTTCTAGCAGTAAAAATCAAAAATGACAAAGCAAAAATTACAATTTAATCTTCATAATATTTTAGAACTTTTATTTTATAGTGCTTTGAATTTTAAAACTATTGCATTTAGACAAACTTTATATTTTTCTTGCTTTTTTTGCACCACATTAAACGTTTTGTACCAGCCTTCAGCTTTAGTCCTTATCATCTTTATAGAATAAGCAAAGACAATTGAAAGCACTGGCATGAGTTATAGCCCTTCAGACACATGCCTCAATACTCCTGGTCATATTAAAAGATATTTCACAACAGCAATTCAGCCATGAGTGTTAAGAGAATACAAACTCAGTGCAAGATAAGGATCCACCCCAGGTACACTTGGACCAGGAGGTACACTTTGCCTCACAAGCTCTTAAGCCAGTCTGTGCTGCTTAGGGATGGACCATCAAGAAACCTTCCAGGAATCCCAATCTTGCCTGAGGGTGCTGGATGCTACAAGCATGACTGAACCCCCATTCATGACTCACTACTGCTCTGACAATGTCTTATTCATCCTCATAACATTCTCAACAGATGATATGCTGCAACATATCATAACAACCACACAGCAAAGTGCATACTTTACCCAAACTCCAGTAAAAATGAAAGCTAAAAGTAAAGGATACTTTTTATTATCATCACAAAAGAGATAAAAATAGTTACTATGTTTAGAAAGCACTGAACAGAAACCATACAAAGACAAAAAAAAGGTTTTAATTGTCCTGCAGGAGGTCTTCTCTTTGCCCAGGCAAAACATTCACCGGATGCTTATAGAGTTCTCATGGCTTGTATCCAAACTTTCAGCAAGACCCTTGCTCTGGGTGTTGCTTCCACCATAGAGAACAGTGACTTGGGGACACACCTGTCATTATGTCCCTGTTTTCTCCTTGCTGTTATATTCAGATATAAGACCCTTCCCCTCTTAGTTTCCTGTCATAAAGACAGCGATTTATAAAAACTGACAAGTTTGGCACCGTCCCACAGGATTAGCAAATGCATCCGTTTCAGAATTGCTGGTTATAGCTGTGCAGTCTTGGACAGAGAGCAACACTTTTTAAGTTGAAATGCAAATGCAAAGCCTAAAATATAATCCTTCACTAAATTATATTGTTTTGTTCAATGTGAAAGAAGTTCTCCCATACTCTGAAAAATGTACCATAAGGGCATCAGTGGACAATCATATCTTATGTAAATGCATAAAGTAGAACAAGGCACCATGTTGCACTCATAGCTATGAGAAAATTCAAGAAAAATTATAGTCATCTTATTTCACTCCTCAACACCAAACGTCCCAGATATGGAGATCAGCCTTCTTATTCATTTGTTGATGACCCTCATTTAGCAGGCAGCAGTACTGAAACTGTTACCACAATTCATGTAGGACTCTACCTGCCAGAAGCTGTCACATGAGTGTTGCTGTTATTACTGATGATGTAGGAAGGTTTCATACATAACTTCTGTCTGCACAAATAAAATCATGAAATACAGATGCACAGCCGGCACACGAACTCATCCAGTGGGAGGTACAACACGCACTGACAGGAGGTGAGGAAAGACAGGAAGGTCCAGGAACAGTGCGTGTCTGTTTGAAAAGGAACTGGAAGTAAATGAGGCATGGCAAGGTTTATGCCTGCTCTAGATGATGCAGCTGCAGAGGGAAAACATTAATCACCTACAAGTCTCCTGATTTAGTCAATTAAAATGTAAAAACAGTTCAACAGAAAAAGGCTAGAAACTAAAAATAAGCACGAAGATGACATTATAAATGACAAAGATAAACCCAAAATGGGACTGAGAGAAGCAAGAAGCTGGATCCACCTTTTCCAGAGGAAATGAGAGCTCAGTCACTTGGCATACTCACACACATTCACCTCCTTCTCTGCAGGGGCCACTTTGGTCTGTACCCTCATGAACAGCTACTGCAGGCCCACAGGCCAACCTGGTGCACATTGATGAGATAACCTCTGCTCAGAGCAGGAGGAGACAAAGGGACTTTAAGCAAAAGGATTGGTGCTCTCGTATTTGCACACAAAGAATCCCACACAGCAAAGTGCATACTTTACCCGAACTCCAGTAAAAATGAAAGCGTGTGCATTAGCCATGATATCACAAAAATGCCACAGGCATCACAGGACTGTGCTCATGTTATTGATATAAGCAGTGGTCTGTTCTTACTAGATTATCTTCCATCTCAGGAAATAAAAACCTCCCATTTGCTGGATGAAACTGTGAAAATACTGACACACAAGGACTAAAGGATAGCATTTTCAGTGCTTCTACTGAGCTTCACAGGAAAAAAGGAAATTGCAACCAGGTACAGAAAACTGCAAAATGGAAGAAAAATTATTTAGCTCATCAGCTTTCATAGTACAGAGAATCGGTGTTCAGAACTGACCCTGCACAAAACTAGTCATGAACAGATGCAAGACACTCTGTATCCTGGACTGCTGCCTCCAGGAAAGGAAAAAAGAAAACTAACACCAAAACCCAAGATGCTAACTGAGAGAACTTTTGAGACTTGGCCTTTCTTTGCAAGGCTAGGTTTCCAGACCTTTACATCTTACATACTTTGGAGAGAAAACTCCATCATCTTTCACCTTGCACTCTTCCTACCTCACTGTTACAGAGCAGCACACTTAGGCAGTGCAGGAGGAAGCCCGACAGATGGAAGAGTCCCCTATCCACTCTGCAATGGCAGCATACCCTGATTCCTGCAGTGACAGGGTGCCAAAGTTAGAACAAGTACCTTAAAGACAAGACACAAACTGTACCTTGCTAATGATTAGTAGAATAGTCTCCCACTTCTTTAATAAGTTCTATAAAGCTGAGTGGAAAAAAACTGCTAAATTTTAATTTTAATTGTAAATTAAAAATTGAGAATAGAAGTAAAACAGTATCATTTATTACTGTGTGATTCATTTATGTGAGAAGGCATTGTTTTTATTCATCATCTGGATGATATTTTCTTCTCTGTGAAAATCTACAAGTGTCACAACCAGGGCAATTATTTGATTGCCGGATGCATTTCTCAGTTTCCCTCTCACTTAACAACAGAAAATGAACTTCAAATGAATAATAGAAGTTTTTCATGGCAACAACTTTAATACATATCTGCATACAGTAACACTTGGTATATATTGTGTTGCTGTTGATTAACTTTTGTTCTTTGCAGTTACACATGCTGCAAAATTTATATCATTAAGGATGGCTGTCATCCAGCCACTAACCATTACCATATTGTACAACTTGATTTTCCCAAAACTTCAGTTTACATTGTTTTCCTTGCATTTTATATGGCTGCTGGTGCTTCCTGAGATGGAGCTTTCAAAGCCTCTCGTGTCAAAACAGCTTAGGGGCATGAAAAAGAAAAGGTGACAAATTAGTGAACAGATGCTGGCTTCAGGTGAAATTTATCTAGGCCAACAAGATATAAGTAGTTGAATAAACACTTGGTCATCAGGGATAACACACTGGAAACATTTAGTTTCGTTTTCTATGTGCACATCTGAAAATGCCATGTTATGCAGGGAAAAAATTAGAGAGACGGCAAAAAGAGGTCTTTGTTTCTCATTAAGCATTTTTGAGAGCTTATGAAGCATGACAGTAAAGAGATGATGATTTTCAAAGAGTTTTATAAGCTGTTCATTTCTCTGTATGTGAGTATGCTGCCTTTCCATTTTGTGAAACCATTATTTTCCCCTAAATAATTTTTTTTCTTAGATAAAAAAATCAGGCCCTGCTACTTCACTAGGAAGATATAAAAGTAAGGCCTAAACTCTGATAAACAAGTATGCACATAGAAAGCATTGGATTGTACAAGCAACAGGAAACAAAAACCACCAGAAGAGGCACGACAGCTTTTATGGCATCAGAATTTGGCCCCTCTAGGGTAATTAATTCCTACTTCCCTGTTTCTGAGTTATAATCTGAGCTAATAAGATGAATACACAAGTTAAATTCTATTTTCATATAGCACAGGCAAGAGATTTCTGAACTAAACAACTCTGACCAGGGTCAGGGTTAAAGCCAGCTTCACCTTTGCAGCCCAGAATTGCACCAGGTTGCTATGACAGTGCAGTGACAGAGCCTGGAGACTCTTCACTGGCTCCTGGCTTGGCCACTATGGATCATGCAATGTCTCTGTCTGTAAAAGTGGACACAACACATCATCTAGGCATGAGTTCCCTCTCTCTGATGTCACAGGGGCATTTAAATCACTAAAATCATGGCAATGCAAGCCAGTCCCAAATGGATTTATTACAAATACTAGGAGGCTAGTTCATTTAGTACAGAGAAACTTAAAGATTGTAAGAATGGAATTTTTCATGGGCAATAACCACTGGTCTAATATACCTGTCTTATGGGGAAGCTGAATGATGACAAGCACTCTGCTAAAGGCCTTCCAAGGCTTTACAGTATTGAGGTAATGTACTACTGAAATCAGTAAAAGAACAAAAAAATATCTGTAGTGTTTTCTATTCTACTATTCTATTTTATTTCTAATTCTAATCCCAGGGACAAAACCAGCATGAGTTCAGAGAACTAATGTGATGAATGAATCACCTGAAATTCTGTGATACACAACTTGAAAATTTAAAGAATATATGGGAGAATGAGGGGAGATTTCACACTTGGGTAGAAAGGCTGATCTTCAAAGAAAGCACTTAACATTATTTTTAGGTCTTCCACTTCCTGGTCTCTTAAGTTTAACTGCATTTTGCAAATTTAACTACCTGTTCTGAAGTCCTTTTTGTTCTTTTCCTCTGACTATTCACCCTTGTATTATTCTTTAATGAGACAAAAAGCTGACTCTCTCTTTTTATACTTCATATAAACTTAACTTTTTCTAGCAGCAGTAAAATAAAATATCATATTTTCCCCCCATTTGCTTTAAATTCCCTTCTGCCACACTGCTGGTCAGGTCTGCTGACAGTTTGGTGCCAAAATATAGCATGGAAAAAACATATCCACTGATACAAACACACTCCCACTTTGGTGGGCTGAATTCTCATTCCTCACTAAAGGAATAATTGATTTACTGAGGGATGCTAGTCACTGCCTTTTGCTTTCCATGAAGAGAGCAACAACTAAAAAACCACAACAGCTGTTTTTTTTCCGATCCTTTGCATAGATTAATGAGGACGTGATCCTATAAATGGACACCTATATTTAAAGAGTAGACTAAACTGGCTCAGTTAGTACTTAGTCCAGGAGGCATGACAACAGAAATACTGAAAGAGTAGTACATACCACCCCCAGCAGCAGCTATTACCCTACCCAAGGCTTTAAAAATAAGTCTGGGAAGATTTTGCTTTATCCTGCCCACCACCAGAGCTTTCCACACTGAAATTCTGCATTGCTAACAGCACTATTAAACATGCAGGGTTGCCATACGTTGCTTGGATTTATGATCTTGCAGAGCCCTGTGCATTTCTGCCAGGACATCTGGTAGTATAATCCCGTTTGCCTGGCAAGCTGCTAAGGAGTGTTAAAATTTAATGATAGAGTAAAATCAGCTTCCTTTTCATCTCCTCTCCCTAATGCTGTTTGTATACATTTCCAGGTGCATTGCCAGATATTGCAGCCTTCCCTTTGGGGTGGGGTGGGGCAGAAAACATTTCAGTCGAGGTTGAACGTTTTGTGAGGAAAGAGCAAAGAGCAGGAAGGGAACTTAAAAGCGACTTCTGTCATGTTTCTCTTGGCTGCAGCACATGCCCTGAAAGCTTCACCTAGCATCAGGTCATCTGTTACATTTAATTTGTACTTGACAGTCAGTAGATTGGTATTGCATTGTTGTTTTATGGGTTCTTATCTCTGGTGTTATCAAAATTAGATTCAAGACGACAGACATGACAGATCATCCTAGGGTGTTTTTAATCAATTGTTCAATTTAGGGTTCTTCTTACTGAACAAATAAATAAATAAATCCCTTATTTCCTTTATACTGTGTACCCACGATCCTATTCTTAGTTTTAATGGGAATTAAAGAAGGGGAGAATTGTAGGTTTTTGCCACAGATTTATCAGTAAAATGTTCATCCTACTTCTTGAGTGCAGAGAAGGAAGATGAAGCACTATTGCAGTAAAATAACCTGTATTTGATGGAAGATACATCTTGCCATAAAGATACATTCTTTAGCTGTTTGCTCTTTTCTGTAAAAGCAGGACTCCATGCAGATGGTCAGAGGAGCAGAGATGAGAGGAGCACGTATGATGTGAAGTCAGCAGGGACAGGAGAGGAGAAGACAAGCATGCACCTCCTCAGTCCAAGGCCCTCATTTAATCCAGTCCTGTCTGTCTGGAGAGTCTGGCCTTACTCTCTACACTGCCTGGAGGGAGCTCCCTGCTTAGATGTCCCTTTAACTCCTGCATAACCTATCCTGCTTCGGGGTGAGCCAGTACACAGCTACAGCTCCCACACCTTTGAAGAGGAGCAGATGACTAGTATTTACTATCATAAACACCCTTTCCCACCTTCTTACCCAACCAGGCTAAATAAGCAGTCTGCTCACTGACAAATAAAGGGCTAATTAAAGTTATCATGAATTTGCTTTTTGTGTGATTCCCCGGGGCTTTCCACAGGCAGACAAGCATTCACACTGCCTTTTACTGTACCTCTTCAGTTACATATGGAAAGAAAAGTGTATACAGGGAACTAGTCTCAAAAGCAGAAACTATTGCTTCAGCTCTTATTTTTTCCCTAACTAATCCTTCTGGAAGCTGGAATCAGTACTGATGGAGGGACATTGCTCAAGCTCTGGCTACTGAACACCAATACCTGTTTGCCTCACATTTTATGACCAAGTCAAAGATGTTTTTTAGCAAAGGACAGAAAAGGGAGAAATTTTTTCCTTTGTCTCAGGTTGATTACATTAGCAACTGTCCAGCAGAACAGGAAATTTGGTTTCTGGCCATCTCTAACAGAGCAAAGAATTAAAGCAGACGTTTTCTTATCCTTTGACTCCTTTGTCAAGGTCTAGTATCCCATGTTCTGGAAAAACCGCTCCTCCAAGGTTTATGCTATGGTGTATCATCTATATGTTGAAACTGAAGCATCTGCTAATAATACCCTTTATTTTCTCTCCTCCAGCTTTAGAAAGTTCAGGCAGTTCTAAATCAGAAGTGTTTACAGCTCTGTCAGTTACAGCTGCAGAGGCAGAGGAAAACACAACACAGGCAGCAGACTCCTCACTGAACTCAACATCTTGTCTCACCCTCAAAGCAATGAAGAGATCAACAGCTCTGTAGGAGATGAGAGGATCACTGCAGTATCTAGATTTGCTAATCCCCACTTTACACTGCTTTAACCTATTTTACATTAATGGCTGCATTTATATTTTACGAGACCACTGCACTACTTCTTGGACAAGCAGTTTTTGACACCAGTGTGTTTCTTTCTGCCAGGAATGCACATCTTGGCAGACAACTTTAAAACTGCACACACTTAAAGCTGCACAGAGACAGGAATAGAGACGTATGAGATGCTCCAAGTTAGAGAGGCCCAGCATTAGAAGCTCTTCAACCTGTCATTAACCACTGTCAGAGATACTACCAAAGCTCAGTGCTATTACTGAGATTTTGCAATGAAAAACGTCTGGTAGGAGACACCAGCTTCCCTTTTTGAAGAAATTAAGTGTTCACTTGAGTAAAACATTAATAAATTTAACCAAGTATTTAAAGATGACACTCAGTGTCTTAGGTCTAAGTGAAGCCTCTGAAATGCCAATGATAAGCATCAGTAAGCACCAAGTCTACCTTGAATCTTTAAAATTTAATACCATCAAGTAGTTTCAAGGCAAGTCCACATGTAAAGTGTCCCATTTACAGTCTGTGCAATTTAAATATATATATATATATATATATCTATATATAAAAGTATAGCTCAGCAAGGCATTTAAGACTGGATTTTCCAGACAGTAAGCCTGGAAGCCCAGAGCAAAGAAAGCAGGAAACTGTCCATGGGGAATAGAGACGTGTCATACAGACACTGCTGAAAGGCGTAATTCTATCTGCTATCAATACAACTCTGCAAAACTTTGCTCCTTTCAAATAAAAGGGAAAGAGGTAAACCACAATGCTTTTGAGAACACTATCTGAGCTTCTTGGATGTTTCTTCTGTACTCTGGGTCCTCCCTTGGCACATTCTCCAGCAGGAACAGGGCTGCGTGCCATGGTTTTACAGTCACTTGCAAACAAACCGCAGAATTACCAGCAGGTAGTTCTAAACAGGAAAAACAGTGCATTTCAAAAATCACAGACTGAAGAAAAATGATCCACTTTCCTGCAGAAAGGAAGCTAACCTTAATTCAGTCATATACTTTTGAGACCTTTATTAATAACTCTTTGGAAGTAGATCTCCTTTGTCCCTGCCTCTGTAGAGACAGAGTTAAGGAAAAGCATTCCCACTCTGAATGCTTTTCCAGCTAATGCTAATGCTTTTCCAGATTTTAAACAACATTTGGCTACCAAGCATGGATAAAACTAGACTCACAAGAATGTAGGAGGGCACACAGTCGGGACAGCTGATCCCAACTGGCCCAAGGGATATTCCATACCATATGGATCATGCTCAGCAACAGAACCAGAGGGAAGGTTGGTGGGGAAGCTGCTGCTGGGGAACTGGCTGGGCATTGGCAGGTAGTTGGTGGGAATTTTTTTCTGTTGCAACACTTGCCATTTTATTTATCACTCTGTTATTTTCCTATTCATTACAATGTAGGATTATTTTATTTCAATTATTAAACTATTCTTATCTCAGCCCATGAGTTTTGTCACTTCTACCTTTCCAATTCTCTTCCCCTCATCTTCCTGGAGGGAAGGAGTGAGTGAGCAGCTGTGTGGTGCTTAGTTGCCAGCTGGTGTTAAAATACAACATAGCCACAGAAAGAGCGCTGCCATAAGAGAATAAAATCACCAGAAACTAAATAGGAAGGCATGGCAAAAGAGAACAACTATTTTTCTCTAAATTATGATGGCATTACAAGAAAACAGAAAACCCACTGCAGCTCATATTGGAATAAACTGGTTTTCTGTTCTCCCCAGCTCTTCTCCATGGCTCCTTTGACCCAGATCCTGAAGGATGGGGCAATTGCTCTGCAAAAGGGAATAGTGACTGCCATTAATGCTCCAGACAAGAGAAACACTGCAGAATGTCTAGAATCAACTTATGTCTTAGAGCACATGGACATGAGATGTTGCTAGATTTGACTGCATATAAATAGAAAAGGAAGTACTTCTGTAGGATTTCAAACCACAGCTTACTCTTAAAAAGACACTTTCAAGAGCCGTCAGCATCTTGAGCACAATTAAAAATCTCTATTTACTTCTCTGTCCTCCTCCTCCTTTTCCCAAAAATTACAATTTTCCCCAATTAAAGAATGTTTAGACCTATCTTTCAACAGATTTCTCCCACAGGAGGCTAGGGATCTTGCAGTGCATTATGAGTACTAAATTGAAAGCCATTTTTCAATCATCTGATTTAGCTGGACTAGGGCAGTTACAAATACCAGTAATAATAACCAGTAAGAGTTTTCTGCTAAATGTAATTCAGAAATCAATACTGTTTTTCCCTGCAATGAAATGTAAACATGCCATTCACAGCTCCCGAGCATCAAATCAAGACCTATTTACAAGGTTGCCCCTGAGACAAAACCCAGCAATGTTACGTGGGGTAAGTTGCTCTTTTCTCCCCTGCTGCTGCAGATACAGGAAGCCTTTGTTTGGAGGACACAGAAAGCAGAGGGAGAAGGGGAGGAGGATGGATGATGCATACAACAATAATAAACACTGCTCTTTTCTACTACTAGAGCACCTGCTGCCTCCATCAGTTCAGGCTCATCCATTATGCAGCACACCAGTCCTGACAGTTCCAGAAGCTCTGAAGACATGACAGACCTGACCAGGAAGCAAGACACAGAATGAGCACCTCTCATTATCAGATCAATGAGCCGCACTGGCGCTCGTTCTCTGCCCTGTTAATTGTTGGGTGAAACAAATACTAGGTACAATTAGATTAAGAGTCTTGTTCAAATAAAGTCAGAGCAATAAAAGAAATTTGCCTTTTACAAAATTTAACAATTTAGTTTTGTAGAAAATAAATTCCTGAAGGAAAAAAGAAACCCCTGACAATTATTTTAACTACTATCACTTTTATTTTTACTCATAATGGATATCATGTAAGGTCTGAAATGGATTGAAAGGAATGTAATTATTTCAACATAATGCTTTAATAGTAGAAGAAGAAGCTATTAAAAATATGCTTAACATTTCCAATCTAAACAATAAGAACTGCAAGTTTCAAAACATTTGCTATATTTCTACAATTCCAAGAAATCTTTTCAGTCAGCCATTCCCTGATAGAATCAGACCTGTCCCAAGGACATTTTCACTCATTCTTACCAATCCAGAGTACCCCACTCATGCCAAGAGGGCAGCTCAAATGCCACATTAAGCATGATGCACTGGCAGGAATCTACATTGAAAAGCATATTTAAATATCATCAGAGTTGGATCGCAAAGCACTTTTAAGAACCAGTGAATTTACAGATTCAGATATCAAAATGGGAGGAAAAGGCATGATTAACTGAAGTCCTTTATCAGCACATTGGTTTTCCATGTACCTCCTGATGTACACTCATGTTTTCCATGTACCTCATGTACACTCAGCAACCTCCTTCTAATTTAAAATAAAAAATCCACAGATCTTGAAACTCATCATTAATTAATGATACAACTATATAAAAAAGGGCAATGTTTTCTTTAAGTTACTTTCCTAAATACACTGTTTTCAAATTTCACATATTATTCAAATAGATTAAACTAAAGGCAAATACATATCATCAACTTTCTCTGTTCCTTTTTAAAAGCATATAGTACTGACAGTGTTCTGTAGCACTCTTCAGCAGCATTGTATGCGCAACCATGGACGAATACTGCTGTCATACAAATTGGAAAATTAACCAGAACTGTCAGAACAAGAATAGCTGCCTAATCTACAAGCAAAATTATACACAACAAAAGGGGGGAAAAAAATCAAACAAACCCTACAATTTATTTAAATAATTCAGATATTCTGTGTATCAACCACAACACTCTTTTGAGAAGGCATTCACTTATAGGAATTGTATTTCTCTCCTGTTGTTTTTTAATGTGACAACGTATCTGCATGACAGCAGGAGCTTTGTTGTTGGGTTCACATGCTCAAACAGTTTTTCAGTCCTGTCTGTCTGCAAGTGCACCAAAGCCATATTAAAACCTGGGATAACCCCTGTGATGTTTTAAAAGGGAAAGCTCAGGAAGAACCCAAAGCTTCTTTCTCTGGCTAAAATTAAAAGTGTCTCTTGCAATCAGCTGATTTTATTAGGTGCAAATTCTAAACCTCTCATGCTAAATATTGCCCAGCTTAGGCTGGAAGAAGCAGTCACCTACAGCAAGCTACCAGGGACAGCTGTTTGATAACAACCTGTCATCTGGAATTAAGGGCAGGTGTTTAAGGCTTCCCATGAGAGGGGGAAAAAGAAAAGGAAAAACACAAAAAAGAAACTGGCACAGGTTTATTTGCTATGAAAGCATCATCAACACCTCTCTGAAATTTGGGCAGTTTCACCTTAACAGTCAATCCAGTTTCTGAATGTTTGCTTATTTTTCACTCCATGACTAGGGGCTCAGCAGAATATGAAAAGGTTTATGTGGAATTGGAGAGGCTGCTGGAAACTCAATGTTATTTTGCCAAGACTGATCTGGTGAGACATTTGCGACCACCACATGCTTTAACTATGCCAGTTAATCTGTCTTAAAGCTAATTTGTCTTCTGGTATCAAGCCCACCATTGCTGGGTTTGTACATGAGAAGCACTAGGTATCTGAGTATGAGCTCTCTCATTTTATCCAAAACAGGAATATCAGCACACTCTCTGACCATCTGTTTTTCCCATACCCTGCAAACTTGGTCAAATAATTTTAAGTCCAGTACTTTTGTAGTGTTTAGTATACTCTGCACTCTGACTCCACATTTAAAAAAAACTGCTAGAAAATTTCTCCCAATTAGCTTGAAATGATACTTGCTTATACTTGTCATTCTCTGCCTTTCAAAACACCACTGATTTTACTACTCAGCGATGAAACGAGATATTTTTATGTTAAAAGAAAGTTAATTTTCCTGCTGCCTCAACACTTGGTGCATGACAACAGCAAGGGGGCAGAAGGAAGAGAAGGGCAACCACTGCTAGATGCTTTAATTGCACAGTATTGCATCCCATAAATTTTGTGCATTTCACTTTCAGATGAAGTCTGATGAATTTCTCTGGTTTCCTAAAGTTTTGACTTGGGCAAACATAAGAGAAGACACACAAGGATAAAAATAAAGATGCAGACAGAAAGTACTTTATGCATTAGGAGTTATGTGTAAGTCTGCTTGATGCAAGTTAAGTCCTACAGAAAAGCACAGTTGCTGTCTCCAAGAGTTAGAAATACCACATTCATACAAACTCTAGCAACATTAGAAGAGGTCTCACATCACTTATTCAAGTGATTTCATTTTTATCTTGATGAGCTGACACCACATAATGCAAAGGCATTTGCATTAGTACAAAATTAACAAGTAAAATAAACTATGTCTCAAGAACTAATTAACTCTTACTGCCTGTCTGAAGAATCATTACCTAATGGAACAAAATCGGATGTCTACTAATATGAAAAAAGCAGATTTGACATCAGAAAAAATAACAGTATTTTTGTATATTTCACATCCAAACCACAAGCCAGCCAGTATTCAAATTTTTTCCAAGACTAATAAAAGTTAAATTACTTTGCGGTCTTTGGTTACTGGGTTAAAACCAGATATGCTGCTTTAAAACTTTGTCTTTACGTAGCAGGGTTTACAATTTAATCCAGACAGCAGATGCAAATGAACACTGAGACATTTGAAGCTGGGGTTTGAACACTGCTCAGGACCCCTCTACCTGGATCTGAACTGTCTCTTGAGCCATTCACAAAAGCACATTCTCTCCATAATTCAGTTATGCCGTTTTGTCCCACTCCCTCTCCAGCTTTACTCCATCCAACAAGACCAATTTTGGCCACTTGCTAGAAAAACTGAAGCAGGATTCTCTAGAGACTAGTATCAGACTAAATGATCTTGTTTTTTCTCAATTTAATGGCCTTCTTTTGTGCTTCAGATAGCAGGGAAGATCGAATGGCTCTGTAAAATCAAACAGGCAAATTAACAAATGTATCATCCTTTGCTACATCATCAACAGACAGTGATATCTTTTTCAGACTTTATATGTAGAAGCAGGCTACTACATCTAGATGCAAAAACTTGCCATTTGTGTCTTCTATTTTCAAGTTAACCTTTGCAAAGCTGAGCAGAGGTGCTTACTAACATAAAAGTCAAGGTCTTCGCCCAGACCTGTCCAGGGGAGGTCAGTGACCCACATGATCACACAGCACCCATTACTCTTGTGATTTATTCTTATGAAATAAACTCCATGTGGATAATGAGGAAAAAAACCCAGTAAACAGAAAGACCAGAAATCCAAACTGATGCATTTAGATGAGCTGTCACAACTGTGCAGAGGAGATAAAACCAAAACTGAAAATACAAAGCTTGTTTCAATCTATTGCTAATGCTAATCTAACTCATGATCCCCTCACCAACACTGCCATAACCTTCTTCAAAAGCAGTTCTGGTTTGCTTTGCCATGCATGTACCATTTTTAATCATTTCACTCTTGCCATTGTGTAGTCACAGTAATACAGTCACTCTAGTTTATCCAGTTTTCTATGCTGAGAATAGAAAGGAAGTATTTCCACTCGGGAGAGAAGACTAATGTCTAGATAAATGTCTGTCTAGCTTCCATTCTGGTTTCTTGTCAGTTTTGAGTTAGGTGTGTAGTACTTGATCCCAAGGTAATAACAATTGTCCCAGCTTCTATTAAGATAAGTGAAAACAAAGCCATTCAGTTCTCAACTGTGCCTTGACCAGTTCAGCTATTTGCAGACCATTTCTGTATCAGGGTTAGAGAAGGTGCTACCTCTGCAGCTAATAGCTCCCACGCAGGGCAAGAAGGTTGAGACTTGCTGCTCCTTTCAAATGCCCTAAAATAAACAAACCCCTTTGTTCCTTCCCCTTGTAGTAACAAAAGTGACCAGATGGGAAAAATCAAACAAAGGTTTTCCTGATTATACTCATTTTATTATAAACAGCTGTTTTTTCTCCAAGTCATTGTTAGATCTTACATAATTTCTTGATGGTCTTATGCACAAAAGTCTACCAACAATAATTTTTATTTCTATGTATATAAAAGGCTTTTAAGTCTTCATATTGTTCATTTGCATTCATTCATCAGCTAAATACAACTAACAATTTAGCAGACAAGATGATCTCTACAACTAACACATTTTACAGGTTTTATCAGTTTGCAAATTCACAGAGCAGCCTCCCAGGGACCAACACTTACATGTCTCACAATCAAAACAAACAACATCTGCGGTCCTCAGAAGATACTTAGTAAACAAAACAAGGTGTGTGCTGACTACAGCATTAGCATAAACAAATACCACTATAATATTTTTTTCCCATACTTTAGAAGTCAGAACTATTTCCAGATTCTCAGGAACAAAACACAACCTGAATCTCTGCTCAAAGTCACCTTAATGCTGGGAATCAACCCCTAAAAAAGGACCCTGAAAGAGTACATTTCAGAATTTAAAAACCCAGCAATTTGACATAATCACCAAACAAGGTATTAATGAGGCTGTTTGTAATTAGCTTGGAAGAAACATCAGCAATAAACCTGCCAGATCTTCGGCTGACTGCAACCCCAGAGAGTCAGAGAGAGCTGAGAAATATTGGCAGAGCCTCCCAGCTGAGGGTGTGAGAAAGGAGAGGAAGTGGAAAGTGAAAGGGTGATGGTTTCACAGCCCCTTCCAAGGTTTTTGTCTGCAGAGTGTCTATGTGTTAGCCAACCCCCGAGGTTCTGCTGCTAACAAAGTGTGGCTCGTGTCCATGTGTGCCATGTGTGTGACATCAGGCCCTGGTGCACCATGGCGGGCAGCTGACTCAAATCAGAAACTTCGTGCTCACCAGTATCACTGGCTGCCACATCTAAGCCCTGTTAAGCAAATTACAAATGTTTAATTCTATTTTTATATTCCCTAAATCTTAAAAAACCAAGTAGCAAATTAGAAAAGTCTGAAGAACTTAACTGGTTTTGAACACTGAACGTAACCTGTACTGAAGATTTTTGAAGGAAGATGCAAAATAAAAACAAACTTAAATTTTTAAAATGTGTTTGGAAACATTTCAGCTGCTTTCCTTCCTAGTATTTCACATGTTACTATTTGTGGTTTAGCTAGGAATTTTTTAATATTCATTTGATTCAATGAACAGATGCCAAGACTTCATCTCAAAAGTCTCTGTAAGAGTTTAATTTATTTTTGAAAAGGAGGTAATAGGTTTTAAATATCTAACTCTTCTTCAGAAAAAAGCCCAGAAACAAAACTCAGCCAAAGGTCAGGCTTGTTGAACACACATATCTATGAAATTCAGATCAAAACACTGCTTCCTGCAATTAAAACATTTGCCACATTTCCCACTGGGCTCAAAATTCAGTCCTTTTGCTGTTGAGACAGAGGGCAAATTTGAACTCTTTTCTAAAACTAGGAGTTTAGAAACATCCAGCTGTGCAACTTCTGAGCTACACAGAGCCACACCAAATATATGTGTGCTCTGGAGAGGTCATCCTCCTTGTTACTCATACAACCAAGGGACGAGATAAAACCAGTTATTTGATCCAAAAGTCAGGAAATGCAATTCCCTATTAGACTCTAAGCCCAAACCCACATTCCAGCAGTTCTCTCAGCCACTGCTGGACCAGCCCAGCACTGCCCAGCACACTGCTGGGGACCTTCCTGAGCCCCTGTCACACCAGCTCCCACCACCATCAGCTCCCGCCAGGGCTCCCCTTCCCAATGCCACCACCAAGGGCTGAAAGGAACTCTGCAGCCACTCCCAGCCCGACTGTGAGGTTGTCAAGGAATCCTAGAGAGAAGGGGAACTCAGCAGGAGGAGGGCAAACATAACAGCCACAACAAGTTCCCCTGCAGTTACCATGCCTAAGGCACAGGTGTCCAAGTCCAGTTTGCATCTCAGCCACAAGTTGCTTGGTTAGACAAAAACCTCAACATATCCAGTGCATTGCACAAACCCAGATTCTTGGCCAGGATTTTCAATCTCTCTTTGCATGGGGACACCTTTTAGTTGTTTTTTTAAAATATTATATTTGATGTTAGCTATTTAATTAGCATAGTGTTTAACAAAACAACATACCTCTCACCAGCTTTTAAAATCTAATTCTTTTTCTGGACCAGTCTCTCATGTAGTACAGTTACTTTATACAAATCAGGCCACCCAATTTGCAGGTATAAGCACTTACATATTAGAGGTAGAGACACCCTTGACAACAAAAAAACCTATTCAAATCTGTCAGACTAAGCAGGACATACAAAGAAAGGAATGTAGGAACCTTGGACTAATAGTTCTGTAAAAACAAATGCTAAATCTCCTCAAATGTGTTATTAATTAAAAATAAGTCACTTCTGAAAAGTGAGTATTTATTTGGAAATTCCCTAAAACTACAGAAACAAACAGAAAGATTTCTCTACTGTTAAAAGTTAACATTTCTTTCCCTACATAGAATACACTGGTCATTTTGTTTTAAGAAATTAACGTATGATTCAAAAAAACTACTCTCTGTTCCTGAGGCTTTTTTAGTTTTTTTAGTTGTTCAGCTAAAAAACAGGCACAAAAAATACATTTCATATGCCAACTTGCAGTTGCCACCTCAGTTACTCTCTCCAGAGATCAGCTCTTCTCTACTTCTCAAATCACAGACAGCGGTAGCCAGCTTTTTTTCCTCACGTTTTTCCTCCTCTCTTCTCTCAGAACAATTCCCACCTTCTGCAATAGCACTTTTCAGTCCTTCAGAAAACTATACAGAAATTCAATTCAGTAGGTTCTCAGATCAAGTCACAGCTGATTACAGCATCCTATTTATCCTACTGTGTCTCAATACAGAGAATATTCTGGTTAAACTTACATAAAATTCAGTAAACTGGAACCAAGAGATGTAATGGCAATCTACACATCACCTTTTGAAGTAAATGTTGTTCCAAGGAATAAAAAAGAACGTAAGTTTTTCCTCCTCTACTGTCATGGCAATATTACTTTATCTTGTGTTATTCCCAGATGGCCACTTGTGTCATTTAGAGGATCTACTGCAAAAAATCCCTCATGTTTGGAAAGGCCCTTAGAGGCCAAATAGTTTCTGTCTCAAAGTTGAATCAAACATATCAAATTCAAAATATTTGAAGTTTATTTAAAATAAAATTCAATAATATTAAAATATTTTTACATTAACCATTGCCAAGAACACCAGTCAACAGCAGTGGTCATTCTTCCCCTAGTAAATCCAAAGGAAACCAATCCAAAAATAATAATTTAAAATATAAAGAAATAAGCAGCTTTTTCTGCAATTCTGCTCTAAGCTTCTGTACTCTCAGGGAACTAGCTCTGAATATATTGCATTTTGTTTTATCAACCTAAAAACCCCACACAAGCAGTTATACTGATGCAGAATAGCCTGAAATCACTTTACACTGTCTTTGAAGGAGACCACAGGAGGATGCATAGCAAGCACAGACCACTGAAGATCATGATTCCTTGTTCAATGACATGGAAACCAATAAACAAGCTTTTTCTGTATCAGCATTAGATATGGATTTATTACTGACTCTGTTAAGAATTGGCTTCTATTCTACTTGAAAATCTCACACTGAACTAAATGAGCTTTTTTTAAAAAAAAATACTGTTATGAAAGAAATAACGTAGTGTGCTGTATGTGGGAATTAAAAATTAGCAGACACTAAATCAAGTGTGTACATCCAAAGACAGCTACCAGCAAAATGCCAAGACCACTAAGCCCCAGGATCAAAACACACACATTTCAACTATAGCGTGAAAAAACGTCCCCAGAACTCCTTGAGCTTTGAAATGTTACAAATGAATACGTGATACAGCAGAATGCATCATCTATGGAACTCCATTTGCATAATACAGGACTTAACAGGTTTAAAAACAACAACATAACACCAACTAACCACTGGCTCACCAGCCATCCAGAACCACATAAAGATGTGTGTTTCCCTCAAAAACTCTGGACTGGAGTTAACTGGAGTTTAACTTTAAGACCTACTTGTTCAGGGATGACATCTAAAATGATCCTTCTAGAAGCAGATTTTAAAAACTGAGGTACATACAAACTGCTGTCCCTTTCTGCCTATCCTTTATACACCTTTAGAAGTTGAATTTAGCTAGTCTGTGTTTGCAACTGGAGTCATAAAAACCTTATGCTGAAAACTCTGTGGTAAGGGAGAACAGTTCTTACAGCTGAATATACTCTGACAGTTTATTTGAAAAAGAAAAACAAAAATAGGGGAAAAAAAGAGATAAAAAGGCCAAGTTGCTATTTTTTGTATCTCATGCAATTTTTATTTATGCAATTTTTATTTCTCCTTCAATTTTTTTGATGACCAATGAACTCTGCAAAAAATTTTGGTGGCTACTTTACCCCTCTATTCAAGCCCTTAACTTGCAATTTACTAAAGCAATTATAATTAGCTTTGGGAAATATGTACCATGTATATCTGAGTGACTTGTTATTTGTCCCAGGGAAAGACCAGTAATAGAGCAGAATTGCTCCATGCAGTACAAATGAAAATGAAATAATATCTGTTTAGCACCAAATACATCAGAGATTCATGTTTTTCATATGACAACCATGGTACAAAGTAGATTATTAAAAAAAAAAAACAAACAACCCAACAAACAAACCTATGCACTTTCCCCTTTTACTTTCTTTTCAGAAAATGTTTGCTAATGCATTCTGTTTATTCCATGTCAGACAAAATCCAAGCACCTAAAGACAAATATCTACATTTTTATTTCTACATTTGTGAAAATCTTATTATTTTGTTCATCCCAAATGGATAACTAATTCCTCTGCCTTAAAGACAAAATAATTTATATTCATTCAAGCATCCTAAGTCCTATTCTCTCCATCTTAAACAATACATTTAAAATTTTAATTTAATTTTTTTCTCACCAATATTGTTTCACTTAGTTATGACACCCTAAATATTACCTGAAGTCAAACCAGCCTTTACTTTACTCCCATTCATTTAGTGCTAGCTTTCCAAAATTCATGCAGGTGGCTGTCAGATAAAACAGACAGGACTCCTTAACAGAGGCCCACCAAGCATTCAGCTGCAGACCATGAAGTCACAGGGAAATTTCCAATGCCAAGCCAAAAAGAAATATCTTTTCACCCTCTCGTCAAACTATCAGATTAAATTGCATATTTTGCAAACAATCTTACACAATCAGTATGTCACCAGCATGCTTTTGTTCTATTACTTGAGGGGCAGTACAAAAGATTTATAAATTTCAAATTGTCCAGCATTATCTCAGCCTGGCTAGGCACATCACAGATTTTCCAAAGTATTTTATTTAGAAGGCAATGTTGTAAAATGTACTCTGGCACCTTCAACCTACTTTTCACACTTCAGAGCAACACTAAAAGGATTAGAGGATTTTACCAGGATGCAGAGATGTTTACCCAGGAAGCAGCAGCAGCAGTATAAAAAGACTAAAGCTGTGCTCTGTGTGTCTGTGTGTGTGTTTTCATCCTTCTGAACCTCCTTTATTTATGAAATTAATCATCCCTAATAGTAACTTACTGCTGAACACGAGCTGCTCTTGACAACATGGGAAAGACTAGTGTCTTGATCCTAAGCATCTGTGATACTCCACACTAAGTGGATGCCCTTTCAGTAATGACTAACTCTTCCCTTCACCAAACAGACCGGGGGTGGAGGGTGGAATGTGTTGCTCTTTTCTTCTTTCTTCAGGCAGTTCTGCTGGAGAAATGCTGGAGAAACATCATCTTTCTCATCAAGCTCTCAATCACATCATTCTCTCTAAGTAAATTGCCTACAACTGCTTTAGCTTGCAAAATAAGCACTAAGCATATCTCAGGTAAGGATGTCATTTAAAGCAGGTAGTCTCTATAAAATAATGGAATCGATTCTGAGTATTACCAGCTTCATTTTGTATCATGCTTACACTACCACTCTTTTGATGCATATAAAGGACAAGGTATACTTCCTGTATAAAATCTGTCATTTGGCACATAGCACCAACTACTTCATTCTGTTTTCTCCAATTAGCAGTGTTGCTCTCCATCCAATTAAAAGAAATTTAATTGGAGAGAGCAACTCTGTTATTAATTTAATTAATAACAGAGTATGTTTAGTTTATGGACCATGCTAGCACAGCAAAAAACAGTTTTTGTGATCAGTGAGAAGATTTACAAAGAATGCACAGAACATAATATTTTGCATTATGTATGAAATTCTGGATCATTAACCTCTTAAGAAGCAAGTCTTCCACACAGCTTCCTTTGGACAGAGATTCAGACAAGTCTTTCTTATCCACACTAAAAGTAAATTGGATCATCACCTCAGGAAGCAGCCTGCCTACCAGGGAAACAAGTTGTCAGCCACACATATGAGCATCAGTCCATCAATAGACAAAACCACAGTTGCAAGGCAATAAATACTGTTCTTTACAGTTCATGCTGATTACAAGTAAACATAAAGGACAAAGACAACTCCACCTCCCAACAAATCAAAAGCTGGTTCACTGGCTGCTGAAAAGTCTTGCTGTATGAAGAGTCAGGAAATGAAGGGGTTGGTATCCACAAGCAAGATAAACTGAAAAGCAAATGCCCTTGAAATATAATTTCAGAAGAAATGGAAATTATATTGGGAATTGGAAATGGGTATGTAATCAATTTTTTACACACACATGAAGTCTTTAATGGTAATATATTTTCAATTATATTTCAGGGATGGCCTATTTCTGGTTTCCCATTACAACCTGTGTTAATAATTCTTCAATGAGCCTGGGGCCAAGACACTACCTTTTCCTACATGGAATGTATCACACTATAATAATTATACATCCACTCATGAGTTCAGTTTTGTACTTTTCTTTTTTTTTTTTTTTTCATTCTTTTTCATCAAAAGATTCCCAAGGCAGGACTAACTGCTAGCTCACCCAGAGAAATTGTTTCCACTCTTAACTCATTCAGCCTCCTGTTCTTGAGAGTGTTGAGCTACATGACTGTTAAACATTGAGGAGCATTTGGAACCAGGAGAGTTTTAAGTCAAAGAACAACACTGACAGGAATAGGTGCAGTTGTAGATGCAATCACTGGTAGATGTTAAAAATATATGTTGAGTTTCTCATCCTCTCTAGTCTTGCATAATGAGATCTCTCCACTAAAACTTTCCTAGTGCTGACAGCAGCCAAGATTTTGGCCACATCCATATACAGCAAGCTTCCTCTCACGACTACTGTAGACCCATGAATTTGTGCAGTGCTCTTCTGTGTGCCTGTGAAAACTCTGAACTGCAACACACTGGGTTTTGTTGGTAGTATCTTAAGTCTGAAATTCAGAAGTGAATGAAGATACAGTCATGCTTTAGGCTGTGAAGCACAGTCAACCCCACTGCAGAGCAAAGTCTAACAGGTTAGACAAGCTAAGAATAGGTCCAAATCAAGGCAAATAGCTATTTTTCTCCTATCTGAAATCACATAACTGCTCAAGTGTGCTGAAACATAATAAAAAATACAAGGATGAAAACCAATAAATTAACAACACTGTTTTCATCAGCATGTTTAGATACTATGCAATAATCCTGGAGTACATACACACACCAAACAAAGATCAATACAGCTGCCCTAGCTCTATGCATCTTATACATTGAAAGAGAAAAAGATCGTCGGAAAAAGAGAGCCTATGATTATGAAGGTAAAGATCACAATTTATGCTGCATCTTAGAAGACCAGAGAGGCAGACTAAGTACTAACACCAGCTTTTTAGTGCTTAACTTCAAATTCACTCTATTTTTTTACTACTGCAGTGCAAGCTATGTAGAAATATTAAATATAATTTTAAAGACCTCTTATGAATGTAACGCCTGTATTAGCATGTTCATTAGAAATTAATATTGGTAGGTCTTGTTTGAACCACAGCAGAATTTGCACACAGAAATCTGAAGTATTTGATAATCCCTAACAACTGCAAGAAATTCAATAAGCCCTAAAACCTGCAAGCTAAATTAGGTGAATAATTAATTCTTTGTAGGTCCTTTGAGAGCAGCTCCTACATACAAACACATAGCCCCCCAATTACTTCTGTATGGAGTGCTTGTAATTCTAAGAAGAAATGTCCAAAATAAGCACACATTTCTGAGAGTTGCTCTGAAATGCCAAGTGGACAGCCCATGTCTAGAACAGGTAGTTTAGATATTTAGAAAAGCAAATATGAGCTACCAAAGAAATCCTCAATTCCACAGCAGTTTTGCTCCATGAGGGACAAAAGTGTTACATGAAAGACAATGTGCAAACATAGCCTGAATTGCCAGATCTTAGATATCATGTTCCTTAGAACAGACAAATTCTGCTCCAGGCAACTCTAAAAGTTGATTTTAGTCTTTAGGTAAAAGAAATGGTGTGCACAAATAATGAACCTCAAATGCTTTACTAGTCACAAAAAACAAAGCTGTGCTTCAGGCAAATGGCAGTAGAATAGCTGACAAAGTACATACCTTCAATGCATTTTATGTCCCATTTTGTAACAAACAAAAATCAGTATATGACATCACTGTGGATCAGTTGTATGTGAAATCACTAACTGATCAGTCATGGATCAGTTTACACATAAAAGTGTGAAATTTCTTTTATGTTTTATCAAAAAAGATTACAGTAGGCACCACATTCCCTCTGATTTCACATGTTTTGGTGCTTATTCACAGTAGAGAGGAGTGGAGAATCACAACCTCTAGAAAATTTTTACATGGAGACGATTGCATAGACCAAAAAGGTCCTGACCAAGCAGGCCAATGTAGTCAGACAATCAAAAGTCTTTGTTGCAAAGCTCCATGATCCAGCTCACGCAAGGACTCTTGGCCTCATCTCTCAGATTCTTAAACTGACAGACTGAATGCCCTGCTCTGCTGTTGGAAGACTGCTAAGAAAATCTTGCATCTTTCACTAGTTCATTCTTTTGCACTAGTCATCATCCAACACATGCAGCAGCTGGATAAACAAAAGTTTGCACTGAACAGAAAGATTTCTTTTGATTTGCAATGAAAACCATTACTGGCCATAACAGCTCACCTGATATGGAACCAATAATAGTTTTAAATGTCAGGCATCAAAGGAGTCTAAGCACGGAATCCAGCCTGAGTTATGGCATTTATGCCTCTCAAGACACATATTCAGCAGAGAAATACTTCCCACTTTGCATGTGTAAGACTTCTCATACCTGTGTTGCAGTCCTGACTAAAACAGGATCCAAAAACAATACTAGCCCTAGGCAAAGAGTTAGGGAGCGGGTTTTTGTTTTGTTTGGGTTTTTCCATGAGGAAGCAATGATCCTCCTTAATAGGAATGCGCTCTCTTCCCATTTCCTTTTTTCTGGGGTTTTATTACATACCTAATGGACAACAATGGGCACTTGACATCTTCAACCATCTCATTCTCAATTAAAAGCTTAAAGGCTGCTTGTGGACAGAAGCCAGAGAAACCATGTTCTGGACTTTATGGTCTTTCTTATCATCCCTTTTTGCCTCACAAAATAGGTGTCTCTAACAGAACCAAGATGTGTAAAGTAGCTGTGAACCTACACAAGCCCAGCTAATGATAACTGCATAAAGTTGATGACAGAAGTGAGTCAGGATGGCTTTCTATATAGCATGGCACAAACAGTCAGATCCATTATATACATCTTCCTCTGCATTTAAACAACAAAAAAAATAATTAAAACCATACCAAACAACCAAAATGATCTCAGCAAAACACACTATGTCCTGTCAAAGTTATGAGGACTAAAAAGCAATGTAAGTCCACTGCAAAGCAAAGGGCTGTGGACACCTGCAAGATTTACAATGAAGCAGAAAGCAAAATTCTAAGCACTAGCATGGCTCATGTAAAGGAAGCTGGCTGATTGCCAACAGTTGCAAGGGAAGAGGAGCAAGCATGGGATCTCAAATGAAACAGTGTTAAGTATACCTGTAGGTGGCTGGATGGATATAGTCAGGATGTCCACAAACTTCCTGACAGAAAGCAGCATTGCCACAAATCTAGGCAGATACCTACAGAAAGACACAAGGGGTGGAAGGACCAGCCTTGGTCACAATGTGCATCTGCTGAAGAACACCAGAACCAAATGGCCACCAAATGAACTTAACAGTTACTAAGCTGTAGTCTTTCTGTCCAGTATGTTTTCTACCTACCCAGCAGACTTCAGTCAATTGCTTTCTAACTTGTCTTAAAGAACACTTTGGGAGACAACAGCAAAAATCAAGGAAAAGAACATTCACTGCACTGCCCTTATCCACTGAGCCAGTTATCTCACTACATAAGGCAAGCAAGTTAATCAGCCAAAATTTACCTGTGAAAATTCAAACTGACTATTTCTAATCACCTCCTCATTCTTCATATAGCCTCAACCAGCTTCCAAGATAATCTTTTTCTGCCATAATCTTCCTGCAGACAAAGGTTAGGTCAGTCCTCCTGTGTCATTCTCCTTCAGATCAGCCTCTTACAGGATCACTCCTACAAGTTTCCTGAACAAGCTGAAGTCTGTTCTTCTGAAGTCCAGTTGGTTCCTTTATTATTCTTCTTTTCACTGACAGTTTTAAATGTCATCATTTCACAGCTGCAGCTGCCAAATCTGTCATCAACCCAAAATCCATTCTTAATTACTCAGGAGACGTGGGTCTGACAGAACAGCTCTGCTAGTCAGCTTGTTCAGCGCCAGTGTCAAAAGACTCAGAAACAATCACCAGGGATAAGGGCTGCAGCTTCCAGCCAACAGTTTCATCATGTGGAAAACCATATTTTTTTGTGTAAGATCTGGTGAGCTGACAGTCAGAAAGCACAGCATTCTGGCTTTGCTCTTCTCTCATGATGCACAGAAGAACCAGCTTTATGGAATAGAGGATTCAACACAGAATATTTCCTGGACACAACTTCAGGCATGACTTCCATAAGGGTCCAATACTTTTAGCAACCATCTGAATTATTTGGAGGCTGAAGGCCTTAATTTAAGTGCATCAGGAACATGCACTTACATCAGTCTAGCTCTTCAGTATTTTTAAGAAAATGGAAAGAAATTAAAGAGGCAGTCATGGAATTTGACAACACAGTCTTTGTTTATCCTTTTGAGAATCTCAATCTCTGGCACACACAGAATTTTCAGAAGGATTTGACTGTCACAGAGGGGAACAGGGTCCAGATGTCCACTACGCAAATAACAGAGCCAGTGTACAGTTGTTGGGAAGACAGAGTGAAATAAATCTGGTGTATTTATGTTCTGTTTGAGTATTAAAATATGATTGTTTCAAAAGAAAGCTGAATGAATGTCTGGATTTTGACAACAGAAAGAAGGACTCTGAAAAACTGAAGACTGCTGAAAAGCACACTATGTCTAGACTAGTGTTCAAGTACTTTTTTTTTTTTAAGGTCAAGTGTAGCTCAAGCAAGGATAAAATATGGAGGTCATCTTCTATACGAAGACCTTCACCAGGAATCTTTTCCTCAAGCTATTCAAGTGGCAGAGTTCTGAAGTCACTGAATAGGTCATCTCTGCTTGGATGGACACTCATACTACCATGGGTCACATAATTGTGATTGAGGATCCTACTGAAGGCTGCAGCATTTTACACAGTTGCTTTGGGCCTTGGTGGACAACACGGTTCAACTTCTTAGGGCTTCTGCTCCCTGCAAAGCTGTCTCACCATTACCTAGGAGCAGGCTGTCAGGAGACATGCACACTCCTTTTCCAAAGTGGCTTCATGTCTGCTCTTTTGGTAGTCTACAGTACAGACCATTCAGCTGAAGAGAGAGGTTTGGCAGTATTATTTTTCAGTCAATTCCTTTCCCAACTTAATGCTGGTAGCCCTAGCCATGCTTTGAGCTTACTTTCCAAAGCAAAAGAGCTGTATGAGAGTCAAAGGTGAGAAATAAAACTTCATACCATCCTCTGCATGAAACATTGTATGAAAATGCTGAATCATCCAGTTTGAAGAAGTAGACCCAACAGAGAGATGCACCCCTCCAAGAGGACTTCTGGAGCAGCTATGCACAGAAATACCCTTTAGCATTTCCCAAGCTACCTTCCCGCTACTAAAAGTCACTCTGCATTTAAGGTCCAAGCTGGAAGTTCAAAGCAGACTGCACAGATATCAGTGACAATTACTGAGAATTTCAGGAATGCATAATCTTTATTGACACCTGGAAAAACAGTTGTTAATGCTAAGACCTAGAAATCCTTGCCAAAGAGGCTTAAAAATAAATAAATAAGGAACTTCAGTCATCTGACGTGCATTTGCAAAACTGCTGTGGAAAAAAACAGAGTTGTCCCTGTGTTCTGTTCTCACAATGTCTTCTACAGCATTGTAAGAATTGTACCAGGCCCACAGAATCACTGCAGTTTGGGTACAGGTCTGGAAAAGAAGTGTAAGAAAGAAAAAAACTGAATGAAGAGAAGGAAGGCCTGGAAAGCTTAATAATAATGCCCAATAATTCAGCTAGGTTGTAGCAGAGAGCTGAATCAACATAATTAGTGAGTAGAGCTGGCAATATTTTTCATACAGCCATCTTGCCTGACCCCCAGCATGTGATAACAGTTCTGTATGTTCTTGGTCTTTACACTTTCCTTAAGGCCAGAGTAGGTTTGCAATTTATACTCCCCCTTCCCCTTCCTATACTCCACATATTTGGTCATTAAAGTCATAGATTATGAGAGACAAAGCTCTGTACATCTATGAAGGTCCATCTATAATCATGAGGACACAATTCTGTTCAAAAGATACGTAACACCCTTCATATGTTTTTCCTCAATAGTGTCCCTTCACAGTGAGGGATAGAAAGACATGGGCTTTCTTCTACCCAGTGACTGTCCTTCATCCCTCATCTCACACAACCACCTCTATCAAGCAGTATTAGCAAACAGTTTCTGAAACTTTCCAGATCCATTTACAATCACAAATACTCTTAATAAATAGTTACAAATGTGTGGTCATAAAACTCACAGAGAATGTTGTGAAGGGATTGGAACAAAGGCATCAAAACAAGATGAAAGGCTACCAAATATAAAGGAACTTGAGAAAAAAGTTTCCTCTCATGCAAAAACAGGGAGGACTTTTGCAACCGCTGTTATCACTAGTTACTGAAAGTCAGATAAATAACATATTTAATGGTATTTCATCTTTAAAATGACATTCTATCTGCTCTATTTCATCTGAATTTGACCTGTAATATTAAACCAGTTGTATGTTTGAGTCAAAAGTAAGCATTCACAAACTTGAGAAAGAGAACCAGTTCTATTTAAACTACACAATATTGAAAACCCCTTCCACTGTTGGGGAAAACCTACAAGGACTTAAGATTTTTAAAACAAGAAACAAAAATGTTGCAGTTTCCTTCATTAGGAAATAGAATAGAATTTTCTGAGACCATCTTTTCATCTTAGTTATGACTGTAACATTTTCCTGGCTTATATAGTCATTCTGATGTCATTACACAGCCAGCTGCCTGTTTATTTTCATTTAGTTAAAACCAACCAAAATGTCTTGAGGTTGTTACATTACCAAAATGCACACATGGCACAGGAGAAGGCTTCATGTGTATGCACAAAGAAAACAAGAAAATTAAAATAATTAATAGTTTAAAAATTCATGCAGTATCATTCAGAAATGAAAAATATAAATCTTCTAATTACTAAGCCATCAGTACAGCGGACAAAAATAAAAGACCAAAGCTCAAACACAATTTGAATGCAACACCTGAGAACTATCTGAGCTTTACCCATAAATTATGTAAACTGTATTGAGAAAATGCTGTTAGAATCTTTTGATGGCTAGTTAGCAATACAAACAATGTATCTGTCTCATAGACACAGCAACTTCTATAAAATGGCAGAAACAAGCTATGCCAACACATGCCCAACTTCAAACAGCCTAAGCTCAAATCAAGGGAAAGTCAGAACATATTTATTTGGATTTAGTAGGACAAGACTAAAATATCCACTTTACATTGAAACACTGTTCCTTATTTTTACCCCCTGTGAAAATGTAAGTGACTCTAAAAAGCCCCAAAACCAAAAATGCAGTCAATGAGTTCTTTGCTCCCCTCTCCTTTCTGCTCCTGCTATGCCCAAGACACAAGTCTTTCACAGCATCATGCACACAGCCTGATGGATCCCAGAAAACTAACCTCTTCAAAAAGCTTTTCCAAGAAATGTTTTTGGCATACTAGTGACAATTTCCTTTTCTTGACAAGCACTCCCTACCCACAAAAACTCTTGTTTGGTGCACAACTCCAGAGAACACCTGTGCTTTTTGCTCCATCCAGCAGATCCAATACTACATTCAGTCTCAGTGGCCCAGCCAAGGTGTACTCAGAGGACAAAACAGCTGTTCCATGATTTTCTTCCACATCATTTCAGGTAAAATACACGTGAGAATCAGCAGGTGTGAATTGCAGATTAAAAAACTCAAGAAAGGGTTTCTAATGAATCTCCAATCTTCCTATTGCCCCGAAAATGGGACTACTGAATTTAAAGCAAGCACCAGGTCTCAGCCTTAAAACTAGATTTAGGACTAACAAACCATACATTTAAAAAAATACCTGACACCAAACACAGGATTAACATGTGGACCAAGGTTTGCCCCTATCACGATGCAAAAACAATGAGCAAGCTGCAGAGAAAATAGGTTTTCCTCAGTGATGTTGTAACCTTTACAAAATTAACTCTGACAACAAAATGAAAAAGTTTCAATTTGACCAAGACTTCCTGATGTCCATATAACAGTCTCAGTTCATGCTAGCTCGAAGCTGAAAGACTTGAAGACATGCTACACACCAAGACATATGTGAACTGAGACTTTCATAAAGTTTTTCATTGTTTATACAGTTGGTAACCATTTACTGCTAAAGGCAATATGCAGTAAAGGGTTTTTTGTTGAGGTTTTCCTTTTTTTTTTTTTTTTTTTTTTTTTTTATGAGTTGATACCACATGTTTTTGCAGACAAAAGAAAAAAAATTCTTTAGAAGCCAAAGCAGCCAGATTCATTTTGGAATGAAGCTTGCAAAACCCAATGAACCACATCTGCAGAGTAACTGCAGCAATGATATAAAGTGATTCTCATTCGTTCATAGTTCTGTGTACTAATGTAAAAGTTTATCCCCTTGTTTTAACACAGCACTGTCTCTGAAAAAGGCTCTTCCTGCCTTGGATACCATCTAATTAGCTCACTCCATACCCTGCTAAAACTGGTTAAACATTTCCACTGCATCCACCAAACCAGAGTCTACATCCCATGAGATTCTTTGTTGACACCTCTACAAAATTTAGTAACTCATATGAAACTGGGGCAGGCAAATGAATCACGAATAACCTGTAACTCTTGCAGTAAATTTCACTGGCTTGGAAAATTAAATATCTTGGACTAAAGCAGTTCCACAGTGACTTCAAGGAGTTGCACAAAAGTGCAACTGACTCCATCTCCCAGCCCTGAGCAGTTAAGCTGTCTCATTTCAAAGCAATTCCACAAGCTGGCTCTAGCTCTAAGCATTCCACATTTTAAGAAGTGTTGGGGTTTTTTAACACAAGCCTGCAATAGGAAGCCACACATATTCAGAAAGTGAACTCTGAAAGTTCATGAAGTCTGAAAGCACAGACTTGACCACAGACTACTCTGAACCAAAACATGGGAGTTTGACAGGAAAGCACAGTCTATCCCTACAAAAGAAGGGCTTCAGTGTCTTACCAAAGAAATCCCTTGGGAAATCCAAGAAGCCTGTTTTGTCTCTCACTTCATCTGCTCATTGTAGGGGGGGAAAATTCCATCTGTGCATAGAAAGTTCTCAAATCCAGCACTACAGACTGCATGCTGTTAAATTAGTGCATTCATTAGTAGTGTCTTGGAAATGTGCCTATACATTGTGTGGGGAAGAGGAAGGATCTTTCATTTTTTAAAAAAATAGAGAGAGACAGAAAAAAATTGCCCCAAGCTGGTCTATCCTAACATCTCAGCACCACCAAAAATTATCATAGAACTTCCACTTATGAGCTTTTATACAAAACAGATGATCTCAGGCATCAGAGTAACTGGTAGCACAGTTACAACTTGATCATATGAGGTCTATCACCTGAAAAAAAGAGTATGTACTTCAGCATATTGTTGACTTCTTTGCTTTCCTTTGAGATCTTTATTTAGCCTGGCACAAGTATGGACAGGTGTCCTTTGTAATGGATACATTACACAGAATAAAGCTAGCTAGCTTTTACATTTTCAAAAGCAACACAAGAAAGCCCCTTCTCAGCACTGCCATAGGTACCTGACCCTAGCTGCCTTTCTTATTGCATTTCACCTATCGTAAAAACTTCTGCTTTTTACTCCTTGGCATAAGGAGTCACTTCTGCAGTTCTTTTCATGCTTATGAACAATTAATGGTTACTTTCTTATACAGCCATTTAAAATAACTGGTGAATTTGGGTTTTGCTACCCCTGGGATTTGTATCCTCTTGGTTTTTACTATACTGGCTGTGTTTTGACACATGGCAAGAAAGGTGATCCCCACCAACTAGCTTTGCCACCTAACTTTAAAGGGTTTTCCATCAGGAACTCAGCCTAAGGAGCCCAACTACACTGACTTACAGGCTCCTAAGAAAACTAATTATTTCCCTTTCTTGATGCACTGTATAACTTAAGGCATCTAATATTGCTTAGCTTTCATTCTTCTCTCTCCAACTTTAAGACCTGACACTATTGATGCCCATATTTCTATATGTATAAATATGCTCAAAATCTAGTTTTATGTTATTTGTATTTCAGCCTCTGTCTCTCCCATAACTTTAAAACTCCTGCCTACATCTTCCATCTGTGGATCCGAGTTTAAAGAAGATGAAGCTCATCAGCAAAGCACTACCCAAGCCTGAATCTGCAAGCACTAAAGCACATAATCAGTTTTCCACAGAGATAGAAGTCCTCTGAGTGCAGCAGAACTACTCGGGTGTGTTAAGTTTCTTATGTACTTAAGCACTTTAGGATCTGTCTTCAGTTTTTAAAGCAAGTTTTCTGCCAAAATGGCAAGGAGTTCCACAACAATCAGCAGTTCTTGGGAGATTTCCTCTTCTTGTTCTAAATCTTATAAGAACAGCTGTTCTGGAGAAAACTTGGCCATATCTGAATGTCCAGACAGGCTCCAAAACCACAGGTGCAGGCTCCAAGCCAGGGATGCATATGTTAAGTCTTTCTGAAATTCAATGAGCTTCAGGTTTTCTCCTTTCTCTAAGTACAAAGCCACCCACTAAAGAAGGCACAGTGATCAACAATAAAGCTTCAGCAATGGACATGTATTTGCTGCTCACATGGTACAGAAAACACAATTAATGAGATTTAGAGCTGAGACAGTTCAGCAAGACTTTTTTGCACTGCTCTCACTACTGACTTGTCCTGTTGCATTAATCTTAGAGTGTTTTAGTACTTCAGGTCAGTAGGGAAACTAGAAAACTAGACCATCCATTGTGTGGGAAGGGTCCTCTAGGGCAGAGGGCTACCTTCTCTATCACTAAAATAGGCACTTATTCAAAGAATTACACAATATTACACGTGCTGTAATCAGCAAACACTGGCCAGAACAGCCCTGGGAGTAATTCCCACTGAAGATTTTGTTCTTTGTTAGCTTTACCAGTTAGCACTAGACATGAAGCAGACACTCCACTGACATTAAGGTAATTCATAAGACCTATACAGCTTTCTCAGTAAAAAAACTAGGCTCTGAAAAAAGAAAAAAGACGTGTTCTCCCCTACAGTTGTAGCAATTCTTGTACCATTTTTCAGCATACCTGTCTTTGATCTCCTGCAACAGAAAGTTTGCAATTAGTGAAACTTTTAACAAGCCAGGCAATTTTTTCCTGCTATCTACCTCTGAGAGAAAATCTGGATGGAGTTCTTTAAATCTTTCTTAATTCATTTATATTAATTTGACAAAAATACTATTAATTTGTTCATATTACGTTATGCATGTGGTTGTAAGACTTGAAACCACATATTTAGTTGCTTATTTGAGTCTTCTACCACAAACACCTCTCTAGAAGTCACCACAAATGTATGTACACCATTACAACCTAGGAAGTGGAAAAGGTGAAACAATTTTAGAAACTAAAGTTTATGTTGTGATACTATTGGCTCTGTAGCTAAATTGTTCTTTAACCATTTTTTGCTCAGTCAGCTCAGGACCAAATTTGAATTGGAGAGTGATCTTTATAATCTTATTATTTTACAAGACCTCTCAACTATGTTCATAACACTAAACATCACCAACCATGTTTTATTAAAGGCTGAAAAAATATTCTATTTTATGCAATACTACTCAAGTCCAACAAACAGAAGATATCAAAATGGCTTAATTTGAAATAACCATTAAAGATCAACCCTGATGAACTCTTTACTCAAAATTTGAACCTGTCAGGATTGGAGAATGGCAGGGAAAAAAACTCAAATTGATCAGGAAAATAAATTAAAAATACTCTCTAAGTCACATTTCATCAGCTACAGATTATTCACTCCTACAAACAAACCATTTTGAACTCCCAGGTAGCACCAAACTCCAATACTACAGCAGTGCTGTCTTCATAACACAAGAAACAATTCCTAGGATTTTGCAGCATGTAAGGTGCAGGTGGAGAACATAAAGTGGTCTCTAATGCTCAAACATCCACCTTAAATTCCTTGTCTGTTGTTTGCTTGTTGGAGGAGTTCAGTAATCTCTAAGGGAACAACTTTAGTAAGGATCAAAAAAACTCAAGTAAAACATGGAAGTTTTCCATGACTTTAATTGTGCTTTGTCTCCTCTAAGGTGCAAATTAATAAGATCATTAAATGTCAAGAGAAAACAAGTTCTTAACTCTCTAGAGCTAATGGGTTAAAACAAAAGCTCAGCATTCATGGATTACTAGAGAAGCAGCAGAAAAATGCATTTACTGACACCTCTTTTCTTTGATAACTCCCAGTCAACAGTGACTGGCAATGGACAGCAGCTTTGCACTGTATATGCCTGGATTTGTCATACCTAATTGCAGTGGGCTTCCCCTGTCATCTTGTAGGTGGGACCTAGAGAGGAGACCCAACATGGCATGACTAATTAAATTAAAAGGTGTCCAAACAGCCAAACCATTTGTCTTGGCCATTACACACACCAAGCTGATTTTCAATCAGTATTTTCCTGGCTTGCAGTTTTCCTCCTCTGCTTCACAGAGGCAGTGATAATGGCAAAGAGCACAACCCACACAGCAGGAAAGTAGCACAGATACTGCAGGTGGGAATGCAGGGCAAAACCCACTTCCTTTCTAAAGGATAAAGGTTTTTTCAGGAGGTGTGTATGTGCGTGTACCATTTCTAAAAAAGCCTTTATCATAAAACTTCCATGGACTCAAGAACTCATGAAGAGCTACAGGTGCAGGTTGGAAAGCAAATGTCTTTAAAGTCAAGAAGAAGCTTGGTTTTCCTCTTTGCTGATCAGGAGAGCACAGTTTGCTATCCCAACACAGCCCCCAATTATTTTGTCAATAGGAAGAGCATTCCATTAAGGATGAATCTGATAGAAATAAATGATACAGCAGATTATGTCATCTTTAAGCTTTACTGCTAGGGAGGCTGAGTTTGTTTCCATACAGAGCTCCAATCACTCTTTCAGAGCATTAATTCCATTTCTCTGCTTTAGTCTTCTGTGTTAGAAACAAAACAATGCCACCCACCAAAACTTAGGCATTGGTCTCATTCTAGACCACAATGAAATGCTGTGGAAACACAATGCTAATGGGATGAAAATCAGACAGCTTCTTTCATAATTTGGAGGGAAAACAAAAAATGCAGACAGAATTGCACTAAACTTTTTTAAGAGACACAAAATTCAAAAAATATGTTCATTCTAGCATTCCCAAAGGTCATCCTGATATGTCTTTTGTTTAAATACAAGTAATACTGGACAAGGAGAGAGCAGAAAGGAAAGTGGACATACCATATGGATATATCTACAAGTGGCAACACTCCCAAACCTGCCATATAGATTTATTGCATCATCTGTGGCTCAGTCAAAATTCATTAGCTCCATATGACCATATGTGAGTATGGGAGAGTGTGCGTGTGCATATTCACACATCTGCTTCCAATCCTTACACTGAGGAAATCCTACACGGTAGACACATGAAATGTCTTTACAACCTGTACCAAAGTGTGAAAGAGACACAAGGAATGTAAGAGAGGGAGAACTTTTTTCTCCCAGAAGGAGGACTGAGCTACAAAAATGAGTCACTACATACCAAGATTGTTTCATATTTCTACTAAAGCGTCAGTAAAATTCTGGTTTAGGGACTGAAAGCAGTATGTTAGGATGAGGTATACAAAAAATAGGTGGGGATTTTTTGTAGGAATTTGCAACTCCTATCACACCAGCTTCTTGAGAAACAACTCGAAGCTCAGTTCTGTTAACCATGTCATCAGTGAAGACAAGTGTGACATGTGATGCTATGTTCCATTGCAAAAAGCAAGAAGTTTCGATTTTCTATATTCAGCTATGACTATAATAAGCAAACAGAAGGTGTAAGGGAGTGGGAGAAGCCAAATACATAACTCAAAATCTGAAGACCTAGAATAGGCTCCAAAGGACTCTGCACTCTCTATTCACTGAATCTTGTGCCACGTAATGGGCCAACTCTAGTTCAAGTGTCAGGTACTCCAAGGACCTAATGAAAACAGCAGTTCCCAGCTCCAATCCACCTGCCAGGGCTCTCTGCTCTACATGAAGCTCCACCAGAGGTACTGAGTCAATGTGATTCAAAGAAATGTTAAATGAACATGGCCAAAACAGTGCCTACAATTGTTGCCTTTCACAGAAAGGCTGCAAAAGAAATAACTACTTTGATCACAAGCAACCTGCAAGTCAGAGACAGTCTTTAACTTCAGTCACAACCTTGGTGGCAGGGGCATCCTACCCATAGTTCTTACAAAAGAGTCTGGTTAGATAAACTGAAAGAAAACCACTTTCATCTCTCTGTAAGTCATACAAAAGGGAGCACTCCTCCCTAACTTTAATTCTCCACACAATGGAATTTTGTAGTTGGTAAAATGTCAGAGAGCTGTCCTAGCTCTATATACATTTAACAAACTTTTGCATTTCTGCCCCAGTTCTGGTTTTGAAACAACACACATAGGTCTGAAGAAGAATACAACATATGCAAGTGGTATTTTACACAGTCTTATTGGACCAAAAATAAATTTTGAAAGACAAATAGGATTCTACAAAATAGTAGCTTGTATCTATGGATATCCATGGGTCTCTTTGCTGTTGTTTCTTATATGAACTGTGTATTTAGCATTGCCAAATCTTTTCACATTTGCAGTTCTTTTTGGAGAGCTTCTATGCCAACTCAGTTTGAAGATTAACATCATAAACTACTTGGGAGGGAACTTTTAAATGAAACCAAGTAAGAAACAGTAGACATTTTCAAAGCTACTAGAATTCTACAGAACAATATTCATACAAACATCTCCTCAGCCATTCACTCTTGTGAAATAGCTTTAATTATTAAAATTTTCCTGGCAGAACAACACTCCTCCTCTAGATGTTTTCCTGTCTCATATAAGTCTTTTAGGACAGCAACTACAACAACTAAAAATAATCAGTGTATATTAAATTCTAGGAGTCTGGTGATTATTCTAGTTATTTGCCACTGTGGGTTTTTTTGTATTTTTCCAAACACTTTTCAATGTCATGCAGAGATACATTTTCATACAGAACACTTAAAATACTGAAGAAGAAACATAGTAAAGCTGCTGAAAACTGAATACTTCCTATCATCCTCGTTACACACTGTTAGTAGTTTCAGACAGAAATAATGCCACCTAAAAACTGTTATCCTGATAATAAGAAGCTGTCACATTTTTCTGTATCACAGTGGTTTTTTTAGCACCATTAAAAAATTCTTTGATCTTTATTTCCATTTATTCTTTGAAGATGCAAATCAATATGCCAAACAGGGAAGTGAAGAAAAAGATCTATACATTTGTATGTATCTACTGTATTACAGGTATTTTAGAAGTGTGCAAATAGGAGTTATTTTATAGTAAGAAAAAGGAAGTGGGCAATTTTAACCTACCACTTGAAAAGTTCTCCCACAAAAAACTCTGCAGGTAGTCATTTTGCTTGACTACTTTAAATGGGATATTCTTGTCCAGGTCCTCTATCATAACACCATTCAACACAAAACAAAGTCTGTCTTTCCAAACCTGATACTTGTCAACCACAACTTAGGCCAAAATCACACTTTTATCAGCACTGCCATTTTTCCTGTCCAATGTAATTTCCTGTCTCTCCCCTAAACCTGGGACCCTTCCTGCCAACACATACTCTGACCTGTAGAGCTGAGGAAAACCAATATACCAGCATAAATTTACTGATGGCTTCTCACAGCAGTCATTAAAAGATGGAGTTGGAGTATCCAAGTACACAAGACCTCCAAATTCTTTTTCAGAGGATTTAAACCATTGTGTTACAGCTGATCAGAAATGCTGGTAAGATACCGATGAGACAAAATTTCTGGAAAGTCAAACATCATCACTACTCCAAATTAAAAGCTTGTTTTAATTTATAGTCAGAGGCAAATATAAATCTATCATTTACTGTTTGGCTACCATTTTGCCAGCACAAGACTGCACAGTGTACTGCAAGAGACCATTCATGGTAGGGCCATGAAGAGCAGCAGAGCATTTTTTAAAATTTTTTGAAAATTAAGAAGTGAGACAGGTCCCTAAGTCCAAAGGTCTGAATTTCCAATGACTCCTTCCCTTAGAGTCTAGTGACTTTGTTGCAAAATTTGGAGTATATAAAATTTTCTTAGGAAATTATGTTCTTTGCTGTTAGATCTTTGTGTGCTTTCAGGTCTGATCAGCAGGAGGGAAGATTTAAACCTTGAAACAGAGAGTAGATAGCAAGCAAGCTCTAAGTGATGCCTAAGTGTTAGAAAAACAAATTACTTATTGGTAGAACTGTCTTATTATGGTTAAAGGCTTGATGTTTCCATGATTTCAGACCTAGGTGGAGGTTAACAAAGCTTGGGAGGAAGGATGCCCACAGATGATTGAGACAAAGAATTCACAGGCCACAAGGATATGTGGCAGAACTCCCAAGATAAGGAAGAAACCAATAAAGCCAACTCAGCAACTGTGCTGAAATCAGCCCTGACTTGGTAGAAGATAATTCTGGCAGGGGGAGATCGTCACCACAGGCTTGTGACCACCAACCCAAGAAACTCATGGACTCAAAAGAAGAGAAATACTGAGCATGGGGACTAAATGTCATGAGAAGCAAGTAGCCAATGAACACTAACTCCTTTGTTTGCTAAAATGTATAAATACTAAAAAGTTTAATAAGAAGTTGGTGTGTGTGGTTTGTGGAATACCCGGGCTTGCACAACTCTGAAAGAAATAACCAATCTCTCTCTCTCTCTCAAGCGTGTAATTATTGACTTGTTGCACACCAGGTAACAAATCTGATTTTTGTGAACAATACTTTGAAAAGCCACTCAAAGCTTTCCCTTGTGTTAGCACACACTTGCTTCTCAAATCAACCAGCCTCTACCTGCTGCTGGCTTACTGCTATGTTTTTGGTCACTGCAATGCAGAAGAGAAGTCACCATGATCCATGCGAGGCAACTGGCAATGCCAGGACTGCCCTGCCTGGGGGTGTTACATGTGAGCTGGATTGCCTGCTCAATGCTCATCTGTACAGTGGGACTCGATGTCAAGAGCAAGGTTGATAGGTAGAATCTGTTTTATAAATACAGCAGCCTTCAGCTTTAAAAAAATGAGACAATTCAGCATCAACACGGCTGTCCCAAAGCCCACCCAACCTTCATTTCATAATGCAAATGCATTAATGTCGTGATTTGAAAAAAATACAGTAAAATTTGGTTGCTAGGAATACCCTTTAATTGATAAGCCATGTAAAGCTGAGAGGGAAAACTGCTCTTTTGAAATGAGTCTATTACCAATTTCTAAATTAATCAGTGACAACACTTCTGTGAGATGGCTGGCACCTGTATTTCCTACAGCTGTAAGATAGATGCATTCTTCCAATAAAGTGCTAATACTGAACAGTAAACAAAAAATAAA
The DNA here is from genome assembly GCF_001522545.3 of Parus major. Taxonomy (NCBI): domain Eukaryota; kingdom Metazoa; phylum Chordata; class Aves; order Passeriformes; family Paridae; genus Parus; species Parus major. The sequence goes on from NC_031771.1 coordinate 45,742,963, forward strand.
ATAATTCTTTTGTCAGTAAATCTCTGAGCAAGACCTTTTATTTCCCCTTAGATTAAGGAAGAAGAGTTAGAAAGCAAATGGATCAGAGAATCAGCCACAGAGAGAAAAACTGCACAGCAGTGAAAGCTTTCAACATCCCACAAGAAAGCAAGCCAGGAGAGCACAGGGACATTTAAGCAACTGCAGCTTAAGAGTGCTTTTTCACATCACAGACTCAACACAAATGCTCATTAAGAATGCCACTTAGCTCCAAAAACCTAATCTACAGCCAGACTTTTCAAATTTCTGAAGGATTTTTTTAGTTTTTTGTTAACAAAGACTTTAGCATCTTGTTCTGCAAATAAGAAATGTTTGCTATCTCAGTCTTTCAGTACCATATGTGCATGATTTTGTTGTTCTTAGGATAGAATATTAAACCACTAGACAGGTCTATAGGAATAGGAGGGGGTTTAAAAATGGAGGAAAAACTTGGGGGGGTGCAGCATTCCATAGATCAAATGGTATCAAAGATATCATTGTGCAGCCATTTGTTCTCAGTTCTATTGCATGCCACAAGCTACAAGCAACATGATAGCAGTTTCTAAATTTGTCCAAAAAGAAGCAGCCATTTGGACATGTTGCAAAACTTAAGGATAGAGGACAGAAAAAAAAAGCTCCAAACAATAGAGTTGAGACCTGAAGCATTTTGAAGACCTCCCTGGCAAAAGATAAACAATACCCTTTGCTACCAGATTAATTCCACAGCTAATTGAGACAGCTCAGCCCAGCAGCTGTAAGCAATGTCACACGAGCACACCACTGGACTTGGCACAAGGCAGGACTACCTCAGCTGCCCTCTCTGGCACTGACAAAGTAGTTTAGTGAACATATATATATATATATATATATATATACATACCAACAAGCAACAGAGATTTGAGATACCCTTATTTTACCAACAGAAATTCAAAGACAAGGAAAGCTGAGGTTTTTTTCAGTAAATTTAGGCAGACTGCTTCAGGAACATTAATCTATCCTTCTTTGCTATTCAGTGATGAAAATGAACTGCACACATCAACTGCATATAAGAATGCCCAGAAATGCCAAGAATTTCATAATTGCCCCTCAAAGGGGAGAAAATGAAAGCAGAAGAAGGGAAAAAATAGAAAGAAAGACAAAGCCACATGGAAACACAACTTTACAATGCCACATACAAATACAGATTCCAGAAGGGATGGGGAGGGGAGGGTGTTGATTAAGAAATCATAGACAAATACAAGACCAAACCCAAGAATTCCAAAATGTGCTGACCCTGTAGAGCATCTCTTGAGCCCATTACAGGAGCTGACTTCATTGCAAAATTTGATTCCCTGAATATATATCACCTCTAAATGATTGATGTGCAGAAGAAACTGAGTTGTTTTGTGAAGACAAAGCTGTAGTTTTCAAACTGTGTTTTCCTTAAAAATCTGTATATGACAATCATCACCCTGCAGTCCTTGAAGTTCCAGGTATGGATTTTTTTTTTCCCACACAACTAATTTTTTCTCATCTTTGAACTAAACAGAAAAAACCTGAGAGCCCACTTGTGGCCCCAGGAGCCCTGCACAGAGCTGTGCACCACAGATGTGCACCTCAGCGCTCTGAGGTGAACCTCAGGGCTAAAGAAACACCTGACAGCTCATTTGAGAGCAGCCACTTCTTTTAACCACACTACCACTGCAGCACAGCCTTCACCTCATAGCTCTGAGAAAGGTACGACTTAATTTAAACACAAAAACACTTAAAAAATACAAATTTATGTGGCCTTTCTTTGTGCCCATTGCCCCTGAGAAACCTAGAGGCTTGGTCAATAATCCTGTCTACAGGTTCCTTCTTTGATGCATAGCATTACAGCAGTGGAAACAACCAAACCAAATAGCAGTTGCAATGGAATCAGGCATTAAATACACATTCTGCTATATTTTGGCCTATTACATCACCTATTACATTTCCAGTTGACACTTTTTCAATGATAAAGGCCTGTCTGGAGGGTGTTGCAGGGCCTGCTTAGCATTTGAGTGGACCAGCCCACCTCTAGGATAGGTTTTGGCTGGGCTAGAAAGGTGCTGAAGAGAGTGAGCATTCTACACGGCATCGATTCTGATGGCAGTGTGGTTAGCACTTACAAACAGAGGGGAAGCACTGCAAGTCTCATGGTCAGGAAGGATGGCTGACACCAGGTCTTTTTTGAGGCCAGCAAACCATTTGGGTGAGACAGAGGAGGAGGGAGAGAATCAGGATCTGAGTAGAGAGAGAGGAGGAGGAGGGAATTCCAGGAACAGTTGGACATGACAGGATATTTGGTTTCAGTGTATGTTTTAGAAAAGGAATGGCATGCTTGAAGGTGGCCACAGGTGTCAATCAAGCTGTGCTCTCAATATAGCTTTCCTCTTCCAGAGTATTCCCCATTGAGCTGCATCAGTGATGCAGCTGGATGAGTCTTGTCACCAAACTGACAGGCCAGGCTCTGCACTGCAGGCACTCAAAGGTCCCCATTTACTACACAACATTTACTGGGCACCACAGCTGGCTAACAATACCCCATCTCATCTCAGATACTAGTTCAAAAGTCACATTCTTGGGTCCAGCTGGAGACAATACCATTTACCTGTGTGCCTGCCCTAGAGGCAGATACTACACAGAATTCTGGAGAAATACAGCTGTTCCCATACATGATGCTACTGGTGCTGTTTGGACAGTGTCAACCAGGTACAAGTGTTCCATACTGATTATCTGGTTAGAGTCTGTGTACATACACCATGGGGTAACAGTTACCAAGAACTAAAGGACTGCTTAGCTGGGCACTAGGTCCTGTTTCCATTCTAATATGAGCTAAAATCTACAGAGCTAGAGACAAGGAAAAGGTGGGAAAGAGGGGTGATTCTCACACCAGAGGAAATTACCTCCCAGAGGAACCTGCCTAGTAACGCTCTTAGGGGTCACAGTTGCAAGCCCCAAAAACTGACAGCGTGGAAGTAGGGAAATACTGCCACAGGGGCTCAGTGGCTTGGGTGGAAGAGCTGCAGGCAAAAGATATCCTTAACCTCACTGAAGCATCAAGAGTCTTAAATGTGCTATGCAAAAACAGCACCTGGGGACCTTATGAAAGCCAAGTTAGGTCAGAAATCTGCAAATGCCCCTGTTAGAAGATAAGCATGTTCCCATGTTCAGCAATGATGAGGAGGATCTTTGCTGCAGAGAGTTAAAAAAGAAAATCCAAACAGGCTATTTTCCAGGATGCCAGCCAAGTACAATGGAAAAGGATGCTGGCTGTGCTCAGACAGCCTCACCTCATAGCAAAGGCCATCTCTGAGGTCAGCCCTCAGAGAGACAGGTGGTCTTTTGGCTAGAGCTGAGGACCAGCCCACATCAGGTGACACAAGCTGCCACCAGCTGTGTGAAGCTGGTCACTGTCTTCATTCCTCTAACCTCAAGCCCTTAACTGAATGTAAGGGGGAGGGATGAAATGGGCAGGTGTTCTGCACCTACACATATACAACACTGTGTACATGTCTAGATGGAATAAAACCCAGCTGAAGACTGACAATCAAAATCCTACTTCAGTCCCTGTGTGTCATCCTGACTCATAAATGCACGTGAACAGTTGTAAAATGAACTTCAACTCAGTTTGTCATAACATTGTTATGTTGAAATTCATTTTCCCCTGAAATAGAGATGGTGATCCTTCTCGTGCTGGCAGTCACAATAATCTCCACAGGAACTGAATTTACAGAACAAATTTAAACTTTAACACCATCTTGCCCAGGCAGAAATTAATATGCCAAGCAAATAGTTTACATAAAGCTCAGATATTCAGTTTATGTGAGACAACAATCTAGGTTTTGACAAAGCCAATGACGAAAAAGTCTATCTTTAAATTTTTCATTCACTGCCTTTACTTAAGCACTGGAAAAAGAGCCCACCAAGTTCTTTAAGAGGTGGTAAGATATTACAAAGTTCTGAATCAACTTTGTTTACTCAAATCTACCACTAAGAGTTTCTTAGAAAAACTTTTTCTATGTGTATATGTCTGCTTGTTTATTTCCCCCCAATTTATATTTGTTTGCAGAATTTAGGGTCTCAGTAGCATCTAATGAGTGAACTGAGTATCAATAAAACACCAATTTTTTTACTCAAAATGCTTGATTTTATCCTAATACCACATTAAACCAAACCACAACAGGACTTTAAAGAGTCATAAGACTCTCAGGCAAATGCTGTGAGACCCTATTCAGAGAAATTACGGGAAAAAAGGTATGAATGAGTCTGCAAAAAGATATCCTACTACCCAAAACTTCAACCCTCAAGTTTTAGAGTGACTAGATAAGCACTGGTAAATTGTGCTTGTCTTCCATAAGGCTCTCTGCAAGGGCACCCAAGAAAGCACCTGGGGAGTTAGCCAGCTGCCCACTGCCACCCTTTGCAGAATACACAGCCTGATTTTCAAAAGTGGTAAACATACGGTGCTCACACATAATTAAAGAATAGGAGCAACAAAAAAGCTCCAGATAGGATTATCACACTTTTGCCAGCAGGATATAAGCACCTTCTTTACTTTATTTGAGGTTTTATCTAGAGACCCACAAGATAATGTCTGGATCAAATTAGTACATCAGGCACACTCCAGCCTCAAAAATTCTCCTTTGGATTCATTCTAGCAGCTCCTCCCTTTACTTCACAGTCAGCTACTTTGGGAAAAATGGTATATTTTCAGTTTTCCAGAAGCCACCTGGACCTACAGGATTTAACATCAAAAGGCATTTTTCTTGGTGCCTGGTTATCAAGTGTCTGCCATACAACTTTCCACATTCTCTTTGCCATCAACAGAAACCTGCACAAAGCTACCTTGTGCTAGAATCTCAAGTTTCTTCTCTTTTTCCACAAGAGACACTAGCTGCAAGCATTTTCCCAGGGTTCCAGCCAAAACTTTTATTCTGCTTACCTGTGTCCCCATTTGGGAGCCTGTCCTCCACTTCTACCCACTGTCATAGTGCAAGTATTGTTCTGAGAGATGATTTCATGCCAACGCACCAAAAGAGACTTGTATGATGTAGACCCTGTGCTTCAAAGACAGACAGATCAGGTTTCCTTTCTGATCAACACTTATCTTGTAAAAATGGTAATAGGAGTCTTACAAATGGCATCCTAAAACTTAACTTAAATATATAGCTTTCTGATTCCCTGGAGATTTTATATCAGATAAACCAGCTCATGTTACAGTGACAGCACAAAACCAGATGCAAGCTCCAAGCTTTTATCGTAACATTTAAAGGGTTACCGTGTCCTTTGCAAATAGAGAAATTTCTTTAAAACCCAAAAGTTCTCCAAGGCATGAATGATTTCACCAAGATGAGCCAGAAATTTCCCTTTTACCTGAATGTGATACTATCACTTTGCTGTCCCTAAAGCCTTCCAAGCTACAGAGAAACATGACATCACTTGGACTGCATGGTTGGTGTGCCCATGTGCACATTTAAGATGCACTTTCTCTTTAAGTCTCCCAGTTTCATGAAGAATCACCAGCTAGTGGGAGCTGAGCTTATTGATAGATAAGATATTTAATATCTAAAATAGATATTTTACAGCTGAAGGGTGGTATGAGACAGTGCTGTCCCTGCAACTGCATTGACCCTTCCAGGTTGTAACAGGACTCATACATGCTCAAAAAGTCCTATGGAGTCAAGAAAAGCAAAATATCCAACTACAGTTTTTTGGATTATTTTGTACCATAAAAATAAAGGATCCTTTAGGGATCCTTTATTTTGACAAATACCCACTTTCTATGAACATTTAGCACATTAAGCTCAAAACATTATTGTATTGTGGTTTATACCAGACATACCACCTAGGCTCTAAGTCATCCTACTTCTATGACACATAATTGGTTTATTGCTTAGCAGTATTAAGTCAAATTTATTATGGTTCCTAGTCAAATTTATTATGCACCTTTAATTATAGTGCAGTCCCCAATATTACAGATAAATTCATTAATTTCTCCTTTAACCACTATAAAAAATATATATGCATTTATTTATAAGTGTACAAAACAGCCTTAGGCAGTTTTTACACCATTTAGCCTGATCAAAATAAGAAAATGAAATTTGTAGATTTTAAAATTTAAAAATAAAGATCCCTACTTTAAATGTGCCAAAGACAGATATTTTAGATGCAGGAGAGTTCCAAATGAATGCTATTTAATTATAATAATGGACATTGTGGGTATTGTATCAATTATTTCCATTTGACTTTTCATTTTAATTGCAGAAGTAACCTATGATGTTAGCAGATAAAAGATAAAGCAGATTTAGAAAAGCATAGCGACAGTAAGCAGATTCACTACCAGGACAAACTGGCAAAATAAGCTCCCACAGCCTTTGTGACAGAAAAATTTTGATCTAATAACCTTCACATGTTGAATTTCAGACAGAAATTCAGACAATCTGAATACCAAGGAACAGATGACGGTACACAGTAGGACAGATGTTATGGGCTGGCCTCCCCAGCCCTCTCTCCTACCATGTCTTTTAAAAACTCCTAATGTATGAGCTACTAATTCATCATGACTTCTTACTTCCAAAAAGTGATCATAAGCATGCAAAATGTGAAATGTATATAGCAAGCCAGAAAATTTGTGCTGGATAAGCTCCTCAATTGTCTTTATCCAAGGAGGTGAAGACAGAAGATCTGCAATGCTAGTCAGAAAATTACAGCAGTTTATCATCTATTAGCAAGAGAAAGAAGTCACTAGGACTGTATCCTGATAAAATAAAGAAGGGTTTCCTAGCTAGGGGCATTTCAGCCCCACTTCTTCCCTGTTATAACAGCCCCAAGCCTTGGGATTCGACAGCACCCACAACACTGCTCCTTCATTTTGGCTGGTGCTTAGTTTAAAGCACACAGTCCAGTGAGGCAGGAGAGTGAAGGAAGTGAGAAGACAGGAGAAAAGGAAACTGCCTGAGAATTATTAAGAATAAAGAACTGATTTTAAAACAAGACAAATTTATTATGTTGCTTCTATCGCAGAAGACCGAGATTGAATGCCTTAGGGACCAGCATTTCAGGCAAGGACAATGGTATTTCCTTGCCTGTATAATTTGTATGTAGGCAGCAAAAGCAGGAAAGAATTGCAGAGGGTTGAAAAGATGATCTTATATTTCAGCCAGCTACATGCTTGATCTGAGATCCGAGTACTGTCCTGACTTATGCCACTGCATCCAGTGGTGTCACCAGTGCAATCAGTGATACCAAGATTCGATAGCTGATTACTGGGCACACAAGGCTCGTTTGCTATGAGAGCCATAGCTGTGCCTCTATAATGCTACAGAATGCTAAGTACATGGCAGAGAATACAAGGTCTTAAGAGTCTCAAATTAGCATACAGTCTTGAATCAACTTCTCTGTACCGCAATTCTGGTACTCAGAGTGAAGGCGTGAAATAAGGTTCATGGTCGCATAGAACTTTTTTTTGCAAAGATACTTTAGTGATGAGCACCACAAAAGTCTGAGAAAATGATTCCATCCTCAGAATTTGGTTTGAACTGCAAACAAAGAACATGGCATAGGGCTGCATGTTGAACAGTGAGTAGAAAATGAAACACTGAATAGCTGTTCATTGAGAGCTGTGCTATTCATTCTGTGCACTAAAGAGATACTCAGGAGAAACACAGCAGTGACCACGTATTTAATATGCATGCCCATGAAGGGGAGCTGAGCTTGCAGAGACAACACTATTGTGTTATTTTAGCAGGCCTGACCTTGCAAATTTCATCACGCTCTCCAAGACTGAAGACAGAAACATATTACTGAGATAAATCTTATTTCACTTGCATTTAGCGTCTTCAGCAAAGTCAGGCTCTGGGATGCTGGGTGCCATATGAGGGGGATAAAAACCTGCCTGTTTTCCAAAGGAGAATACAGCACACCTCTTGATAATTTAACATTTTTAAGTTTGTACATGTGAGTCAGTCTAACAAATGCTGCAAGCAAAGGTCAGGAGATGAAGTGCCAAAGGCAGTCAGACAAAGTATGATACAATGTATGATACAAGTTGAACAATGTTCAAATGGAAAGTAGTAGTAAGAAAACAATTTTAAAAGCCCAGTGGAAGAAGGTTTGTTGTGCTCTCCTGAAGCCAAACAGTTTGCCTGTGCTCTAGTGAAGGCTAAACCTCCAGCATTAGCCCAGAAATATCCTACATATACAGGAAACCATCATTTGGATTAGTATTCTCTTGTCTTTTTACAAGCTCTGCAGCTCATGAGGGTGTGAAGCTGGATTTTCCAGTACTGTACAAAAGAAAGCTCTATTGGTGTGGAAAGTAAGGTATTCTCGGAGGAATGCACAGAGTCTTCTCCTCAGCTCTCTGCCAAATTATACCAACAGACTCCTGTGGTATTGGAAGCTATCATAATGTATTTTTTTAAAAAAATCATGAATGTACTTAAAAATGCAAATAATTTTGTTTCCCATTTGGAAGATGAAATTTACTTCTGCTACCTTAACTTGTGTGCTGAAGCCACAAAAAAAGATAGAAAACTGACTAATGACAAGTTACTCCTAGTGCATTAAATTTTTAATGTGAAATTATGTCTCCTGTAAAAATTTAGGTCTATAATCCTATGGTAACAAGAACTACCAAAAACCAGAAGGACTCACTCTATCTAAAGTTACAAAATTTACCCTAAAATCAGAGTGCTAGAAAACAAAACTAATTAGCATCTGGACTCAATAAGGAAATGAGACATTATCACCAAGGGTGAAAATATACAAAATATGGTCTTTCAAGACACACAATTATGAAATCTCCCAACCAGGAGCTAAACAACAAGATCATCTTGAGCTACAATCTTGACTCCAGTCTGGGCCACTTTCAAAGGCTATCAAATTCCAAGCAGTATTTGTAGTACAAGTATTACACAGCAATCTTTGTAGTCTGCTTTATAAAAATGAAGATGGAAGCCAGCTGATGGGCGTTTGGGCACTGATGGGCTTCAGCTTTGTAGGGCATGGCTGGCAGTTTTTTACTTTAACTGCAAAAACAACAAAGGCCCAGAAAGTTCTGTTCCAGTCCCACCTCCAACAATCTTAGCTGGATTGTCTGCTTGGTCTGCAGTGTGTCCCTAAAGCTACCCTTGGGATAGCAAAGTACAACACAGTAGAAAGAGAAGGAATGGGATTTTAAATTATTTGGTCTTTGAGAGAAAGATGGATATATATAGATTGATTCTCTTGCTTAAAAAAAAAATGTATTTCTCAGTACTTATCTAGTAAATCTTTCTGCTGATGATATTCAAGGAAGCAAGTAATTTTTGACAGTCTTGAGTTTAAAGAGGTTTTCTGATTACAGTCATCATACAAGGAATTTTATACCTTTTATACTATTTAACACTATTGTGTCCTTCCAAAGACAGAATTCTGTTGTGCCAATTCATACTCATGAACACACTTGCTTTTCCAAAGATTTTAAACTATAAATTGGGCTGGGATTCAAAATTAATAGTGTCTTAAACCAAAGTCTAAAAATATAACATACATCAGCTGAACAGAGTGTTAGAAATTAATGTCCAGTTGAAAGGGATATCAGTCCTTTTGCCTTTTTGTTGAAGACTTTGTTCTTTTTAATAATTAAAACCACCTTTTTTTTCCTTTCATGCCCATGAGTGCTCTCACCAGAATCACACCAAATTCATTCAACGCCCTCTGGTAGCAGGACAAATAGATGAGCCAAGGGAAAGGGTATAGATATGATACAAATTAAGGGCTTATCACAATTATTTCTAGAATTACACCAAAAGTTATAGATACAATATGTGAGTAGGTGGCACTAGAGCTGAAATTGGATGCAAACCATGAGAGAGTAACACATAGGCTTAACATTCTCTTCATTACTCAATCAATCCAAGGCCAGTAGGAAACATTAGTAGAGAAACAGATGTTCTGAGAGCATGAGACCCAGTCATAGTTCTTCCTTTTACCTGCTTAGCAGCAATAAAGAAGCCTGCAGAGGGAAACAGCTTCTCCATCCAGTCTGGACCAGTGCCAGGATAAACTAAGCTACAGATCCAAAAGAGAACTGATCCTCTATTTTAATTACAGGAGGATTGCTTACACATTAGCTTAAAACTGTAACTCTCAAAGCATAAGACAAGTTCCTATCAGGTGACTGCCAAGGAGCAGCGAAAGAAATGGCCATTCAAGCACCAAGTATCCACAAAAAACAAAGCACTTGCCTCTAGCTACACCCAGCCCAACTGTGCTGGCCAAGAACCACTGCTGCCACCTCCTTGAGAGGTGAGGACATCAGGCTGAAAGGACACCATGTGTACCATCAGCACTGGCAGAAGGAGGCAGCACCAGTGTCATCATTGTAAGGACTCTCTTCCCAGGATCATGCTACCCCATGTGACCAAATCTGGAAACTACAGTAATCATCTTCAGAGAGTGAACAATGCAAAAAATGCTGGGTGACCTTCTTGTTGCTCATGGACTTCACTCAGTGTTCCAGGAACAGTTGCATACAGCATCCCAAGCCCACCCATAGTACCTGTGTCACCTCAGGAAAAAGCAACTCTTACCAAAATCTGGCTTTTCAAGTTTTGGCTTGAAAATATTGTGGGGAAGGGGAACAGGTGGAAAAATGAGGGTATTTATAGTAAATTTTTATTCTTTGCTCACAGGACAATTAAGCTGGAACTCTAAATATGAAGAAAGTAGGGCAAATTAAAATATTTAAGCACTGTGGAATTACTGGTTTAATAGTCTGCCAAATGATGGCACGCTCCCAGCATAGAATTCTGGCTGCAGAAAGCCCTTAATCCCAATGAATAACTAACTGGGAATAATGTCAGCAAAACAGCTGTCAGGATGAACTGCTGTTCAAGTTGACTAGAGGAACAACTGCCTAGAGTTGGAAAGCAATATGTTCAACCCAACCTCAAAGCAAAACCAGGAGCTCACTCACTCAGGGCAACTCACTCTAGTCAGAATTGCTATCAAATATTTCCAGTAGAAAGAGCTACACCTTGCCTGCAACATGATCAGGGCCTGAGATCCCCACTCCAAACAGGACTTTGTGGGGAAATGGAGATTTTACAGTGGATTAGACATGCCTGATCTAGCTTCTATTCTCTGAAGTGCATGTTACAGGGTGTGTTCTCTTGAAGCTCTTTATCCAGACTCTGTTAATTCTCATTTCTTCCCATCTCGTAACTAAATTTCTTAAATTTCTTTATTTCTGTGCAATTTTAGAAGAAAAACCTTGAAGTTATATGCTCCAGGAGATGAAGATACAAGGGGCATGGATGACCAGCTGCACATCAATTACTCAAGAAACCTCACAATAACCATTATCTTATATAAAGATATCTTAAGCCCTTAAGGCACACAGGAGGCAGAGAGCTGTCAGAATCCATGTGACAAATGCATCAAGTGAGTGCCTTTTGCCACCCATATTTCTGTGCATTAACAGATGGATTATTGGGAAGTCATTTACAGATAAAAAAAATCCCCCAACACTGCCCACACAAGAAGCAAGTAAAATGGTCCAAAGCACTTCAGTCAAAATCCACATTTTAAGTTAGATGGGCTGTTGATGAGCAAAAAAAGAAAAAGGCATTTTGCTTTACTAGTAATTCTTGTAATTCTCCTAAATTGTATTAGTTCAAATATTCTGTCACTTCAATGGGAGTGAAAGAGCAATAGTTACCCCAGTCCAGAAATTCCCAAACGTGCTCTTTCCCTCCAACAGTCTCATTAGACTTCTGGCAGGAAGAAATCATGGCTCTGAGGAATAGGACAAGTGCACAGGTCAACACACGTGGCTCTCAGCTCAGTCTTCCACAAGATATTTTCATGGCAACCATAAATGCAATTGGTTGTGGAAGACTTGTCAGACAGCAGCTCTGTTTGTCTCATGCCATTGTCCTAAGGAATTCTCCTGTGATACACCTCTGGACAACAAAGGACACAAATGTGCACATTTGAAGTGACCTTCTGCCCTTGCCAGCAGCTTTCTACACTGTAGAAGAGCCATTTTTCTAACTTGCTTTTTGTTGAAGAAATAAAAGCTTATTCTCAACAGAGAAGCAGCAGGAGTTTTTGACATGTGGAAGCATCTCAGCTTTGTTGACTCTATCACATCTGTTTCACCAACCATTTACAGCTTTCATGCTGCTGTAGTTCTAAGTTTAAAGCACTCTCCCTCCTCACCAAACATAAAAATAGGAGCTTATGTTCTGATCTCTTCATGTGTTTTTGTGTATGAAATGCTTATGTTTTCCCTCTCAATCCTACAAGAAAACCTTGACCTGGTTGAAGTTGCATGCACTGAGAGTTGTTCACTGCTCACAGTTAATACTGACAGTCCTTTCTCCATGAGCACTTTTTCCAACAGCACCTATTTCCTGGGTGTACTGGAGACCAGGTCTAGCCAGGGAAAATCACTGCTTTGATGCTTCATGTCAGAGCTCCTTGTCCTGTGCAAAGCCTGCCCCGGCTGCTACTTGTGAAAATCAGCACCTTCTACTCACATAGCCCTGCACCCCAAGCCTGCAGTGATGGCATACTCCCCTTTCTCTACACAGAGACCCCCCTCATGGTCCTCCTCCTCTTGGGAGATGCCAAGAGACAGGAAAAAGGCAGAAAACAAAGGCTTTCAACACAGTTTGAGATTGCACCACTTCCAGCAAGTCTGCTCTGGCTTTGATCTATTGATTTGAAGGCCCTTAATGTGGGAAGCTGAAATGCATGTTTCTTCCACACTATTTATTAAAAAAAAAAAAAGAAAATAGAAAAAGAAAAAAAGAAAACTAACAAATATTGAGGGTGGATGTAAAAACCACAAATATCAGATCTGCCTATAACCAAAATATGCACTCAAGAGTTTTGGTTGAAATCCAAAAAATAAAAAGTGCAGAATCAAAGCTATTATTCAGCAGTGCAACAGCAGAGACACTGGAGAACTATAATGAATGGAAAATATTGGACCAAATCCTGCAAGCACTGGTAGACACGTCTTTTATTACATATTTTTATTATATCTGGAATGTCACCCAGAGCTACCCCTGTGAATTTTCATTTAATTTTCCCATAGCTATCTAAAACAGTTTTGCTTACTTTCTCCTCTGAAGCTAATAACACAAAGCAAAATGAGTGAAAGGAATAAAGTTACAAAGCATTTAGTACTAACACGCATTTTTAAATAAAAATAGGGATCTTTTCCTGTTTAGGGTACTCCAAGTAGGTTCTCCCACCAATTGCAGTGCATCCTTCATAAACTGAATATCATTCACAGATCTGTTTTGATTATTATAGTTGGAGGGCATGCATAGCAAGTGAACATCTGCAAATCTAACTGAGGATTGCTTCCTGGGAGAATATAATTATTGAAAGACAAACAAGGGAGGTAAAATTACTGCAACTTCACCAGCTTTATTTTTAACACCCTGTGCTCCATTTATGTCTCCTCACAGGACGTATCTCTCCCTTCTCTGTGCTGTGCCACTCTGAGAGTCTCTGGATGTCAGGAGCCTCAATGCAACAGGTGCCTCTGCTGGGAGCACCAGTCAGCCAAAAAGAGCCACCACCTCCACTCTGAGCAGTGGCCATGGGCTGTCCTCAGAGCTGGGTGCAGCCCTGCCTGCAGCCCTTAGTGCCAGCAGGCAGAAGTTCCTGCCTCGGCAGAAAGTGCCCTTCAGCCCAGCACCCTCAGCAGAGCAGTGACATGGGCAGAGTGGCTCTAGTCTGAGGGAAGGAGAAAACAAGGTCCCAGAAAGACTGACATTCCGCATGTTGATAATTAAAGTGGTTTTGCTTCCCTTTGGAAGGGGCAAGATGTTTCTAATAAAGGATCATTAAACTTTGTTGATTTTTGGTTTTTAACACGTTATTCCAAAACTGAATGCCCCCATGTTGAAATAAAAGTTGGTTTTGGGACGGGGTAGGATATTAGGCTAAGGTTTTATCTAATTTCTCTTAACTCAGGCAAGATTCACCTATGTGACTCATTGATTATGACACCTTATTTTCCCTGCAAGCATATTTTTTTCTGGAAAACTAATTATTTTCTTGACTATCTTTAATTGATCCAAACACTGTTAGAAGACGGACACTGCACATGATTATTTCTAAATCTGTGCTTCCTTTTCCCAAACCACAACTTAAAAAAACAACTCATCAGAATCAGGAAAACAGAAAAAAAAAATAAAATACTTACATTCCCTTTTTTATTTTTCTGTTTAGACTACACAGTTACATTTATGCCTCTGGACTGAAAAAATTTCCAGAGTTGTTTTTGTTGCAGCAATATATGTGAGTTAGCCCACTGAAATGAATCACAACAATCGCACAGAAACAAAGCCAAGGGATTCACAGCTGAACATCCTGGCACACTGGCCATCCCTGCCTGCACCAGCCTGACAGAGACAAGGCATCCACTTCTGCCTCTTCTCATCTCTCCCCCTTTCCCAAACAGCCATAAATTGCTCACTGACAAGTAGCAGACTTCAGCTAACATACCATGACTAAACTGGAAAAAAAAGAAATTGGATAATACAAGCAAAATTTTCATCAAAGGCATGAAGTTAATATTCAAAACTAGGAATTCAGGAAAAAACATGGGGAAGAAGACTTCAATGCTTTTCCTCAGGCATGGAATCTTTCCTTCTCTGACAGCAGACTTAAAAAAAAAAAAAATCTCTTTAGAATTTTTCTAGATTAGTAAAGTAGACATTTGGCCAAAGGATTTTCAGTATTTGTTGGAAGCAGAATTGAAAGGGAGTGTCCAATACACCAATATCAGATATAAAATTTGCACAAGAAATTAAATCATTATGAGTTTCACAGTTGCCTTGAATATTTATGTGCAGATGAAGACTGAAGTAAGAGATTTGGATTTGGGAGTTATATTTGTTTCAAGACACATAGCAAGATCTCTAACCTCCACCAGAGCCACAACCTGCTGTGATACAACAGCATAACTTTGCACGTTTCATGGAGAGCAGTGCTGGAAAAGCCTCACAAAGAGATTTTTAACCTCAACACCCCTGTCCTCTGTAGCCATGCAGGCATTCTGCTCCCACTTGAAATCCATTATTTACGGGCATCAGCCTCTGCTTTTGCAAAAGCAAGGTTGTGTTTTTCAAGACAGAGCAACAGTTAAAACTCTTTGTGCCAGTCTGTGACCTGAATGCTCAGCTACAAATTACTTTGAGTTTCTTGGCCTTCTGGCTTTATGGAAAGATCATTCAGAGCTTTTTCCTGGCACTCTGGAAGTACAAACGTCCCAAACTGGAAGACCATAGTTTTCTTCATCCTCAGTTCACAACTCCTCCTTCCAAAAGTCATGTCAAAAAATTCAGATGATGCAGTGCTATCAAGCATTATCAATAGTTTACATAAAGCCCTTGACCTGCATTTTTGTTGAATGTATGTATCAGAGCTAAACTAAATTTTTGGAACCCTTATGTATTAATCTTTCCACGGATTTTGCTTCCTCATTGTTGGTGCGAAAAACCTGAAACACTGCAATGTATCCCTGAGGAACTGCAGGTAACAGCTTAATTTACTTTTTAAATGATACTGTAATCCACCCAGACATTTGATTGCTCCCGATTGCAACACTCTATGGAGATCTACCAACACCAAGAGGAAAGGAAACCAGAGGAAATGTATTTACAGGATCAGGTCTCCTTGGTTTTGTGCATTACATAGAGTATGTGCAGCCACTTCCCATACAGCTTGGAGGTAACTGAAGGGTTGGGATTCATCTGAAGACAGTGGAAAAGACAGATGGAAGTAGAGAGAATTGGGTGTTGCAACAGCATAAGGAAAAAATCATCAGAGAGAACTTTTCCTTTGACGTTCTTCCTGGAACTCACAGTGGGGTCACAGATTGCAAAAATCCCTGTCTTATTTCCATCATGAACCAGGGGGTCATGCAGAACACCACTCTGTGAAGGAGCAATTAATGAAGAGCATTTCTCTCTTACCAAACTCATTCATCCATTCAAAGCAGAATTAAAGAATTGCTTCCCCTGCCTCCACCATGCTGCTCCTTATCCTGTGAAGTGCTCTGTGAATCACTGGCAATGATGCTAAAGCCAAGAAGCCACAGCAGTATTATTTTTCAGAATCTTAGCTTGTCAAAGTTGATTTCAAAATCAAGCTGTCTTTGGTACTAGGCATGAGACCTCTGAACAGCCAAAACCAGCGAAATAGGGTTTCACTTCAAAGGAGCAAATGAAGAGGATTTTCTTCTTTCCTCATCAAACAAGAATTCACTAGACTACTTTAAGTCAATTTTAACATCAGATGCAAGCTCTATTATTAACTCTGTTATTAAAGCTAGACATTTTTCAAGGTTAAGCATTGCTAGCAATAATCATCATTTATGCATACAATTAAAGAAAACCCCCAGTCAGCAGTAGCAAGTTATACTGGAACTGAGCAAAGCTACTATCAAGGTAAAGGATTCTTATTAACAACTAATACCACAAACAAAAAGCCTCTTAAGGATTTAGCATCTAAATTCTCAAGAATTAAGCTTGTATGTCATCTTCTCAAGATCTGGAAAGGAAGGGAAATTTAAATTCCTTAATGGTCAATTATAACAGTGCACAGTGAATTAAATAACAACAACAAAAAAAAATTAAAAATTCAACCAAGCCAAGAAAGTTGGTCATTTTTACAGTTTCCTATAATAAAACAGGTTTAGCAAAAAATAGTTAGATTAGAAGCCAAACATATTTCACCCTGTCTTGATGAGTTTCTACAAAGAGAACTCAGTAGCATACCCTGAAGATGACTGCCATAAGTCATAGCAGTATTGTTTTTGTATAAAGAAGGATCTTGCTTATATAAACAGGCTCTTCACTACAATAACACAAGTGGTCTATAAAGTAGCACTAAAAATAAAATTAAGTGATGCTTATTCACCCACTGTCAAGGAGTTACAGATGCACAGAATAATGAGGATGGTAGAGACCTCAGAAGGCCTCTAGTCCAACCTCCTTCTATGTGCAAGGGCAGCTCTTGCATCTGACCACTCCATTCCCAGCTTTGTCCAGACAGGAACGAAACATTCCGGGGGTGGTGTTCTCCCAGCATCTCTGATCAACCTGCACCCATGTTCAGCTGGCTCATGGTGAAGAAACTTCTCCCTATATCAAGCCATAATCTTTCCTGTTTTAATTTATCACAGTTGTCTCATTTTCCTGTCACATACCTCTGTGAAGTGCCTGGATCTGTCTTCTTAAAAACCTGCTCAGTTTTTTGTGATGCTGCTGCCATGTCCACACAAAGTCACCTCTCCTGAAGAAGCCCAGGTCCATCACACTCTCTCTCATGGCAAGTATGCCAGCCCAATTCAGCCTGGGGGCTCCCTGCTCCATTTCCTCTAGCTTATCAATGTCCTTCCCACACTTTGGGCTCCAAAACTGGGTGCAGTATTCCAAGAAGGGCCTAGCAGGTGCCAAATAGGAGCAAACAACCACTTCCATCACTACCAGCTCCGGAAGATCATGGAGGGGTAGGCTTTTCTGCTGCCAGAACACCGCAGGCTTGTTCCTAGCCTGTCTTCCCACAGGCTTCCCCAGTCCTTTCCATCAGAGCTGCTGTCCCAGCAGGCAGTCCCCACCCAATCCCAGGTACAGCAAGTACATCTATGCTGTTTATAAAACGCAAGGCACTAATAAGCAGGGATTTCTTCATTTTAAGCTGTGGAACATTACTGTTCTGTGTCCATTCTGACAAGGCTGTCTCAAGGACACAGGCTACAGCCCTGTCACCCATCTCAGTGATTAACATAGCTGGGAGAAGTTTCAGCAGTCAATTTTAATGTCATGTTCCTGCTGCCATAGTATTTGTTGTACTCATTGTGTACAACACAATGAGGGCCTGAGTGAAGCAAGTCTTCCTTTAAGTGATAATATTGGATGGAGGAGGAGGAGGAGGAGGAAGAGGAGGAGAAGGAGGAGAAGGAGGAGAAGGAGGAGGAGGAGAAGGAGGAGAAGGAGGAGGAGAAGAGAAAGCTTAGATCTTCATGGTGTGCATGCCAAAATGTTCATACCTTCCCCCATGCAGCTGTCCTTTTAAGTGACACTTTCACCCCATAAATGGCTTTTTCCATTAAAAAAATTGTTCTTCTTGGAATGTTTGCAGAAAATGAATGCACAGAATTTTTCACATATGGATGGAAAGCTCCCAGACTGCTGGATTTTCCAAACAGAAGATAATGCAGTTTTTATAACCTGATAAATCAAAACATTTTAGAAGCCAGAAAATTCTGCTGAATCAACCTACTATATAAACTCCATACATGGAAAAGATTTCACCTTCCTTTCTGGAGGGCCAAAATTTGCCTTAAAGAAAAATAATTTTAAAAATGTAGTTACTAGCAGAACAAGCACAGTGACATTACATACCTGTGCTAGCAGGTCACCACCAACTGCATAACAGCACCCCAGACTGGTGTTATGATCAGATTTTTTACCTATTTTAAAATTTCAATACTGAAAGTAGAAATTAATTCAGGTTTGAGACAATTAACAGTTCAGTCCTGCATTTCCTGACATTATCCCTTCATCAAGAGTATTGTTGTTCTGATTATTTTCACCCCTGTGCCAAGTGCTACTTGTAACATGGCTTAAACAGATCTCATGACAAGGGAACTGGGTTTACATATACAGCACAGGAGATCAGCTGCCAGGCAACTGGAGTGGAAAAAATTTCTAGAAGGTGGTAGTCTGACAGGGTCAGAGAGTTTGGGTGGGTTCTTCCACCACCATTAAATCAATTTAGCTCTCATTCTACCGAATTACTAACTGAGCCAGAATGAAGAGCATCCCATCTGTCCTGCCTGCAGTCCCTAAACGCTGCCCAGGAGGAGATGCAGAGATAGCAGTGAAGAATTCCTCTCCAAGTCCAGTCACTGTAATCACAGTAAAGTTATCCTGCATTCACATACATCTAGGGCCAGATATCAGCCACAAACCTTCTGACTCTTCATGGTTACCTTACAAACACTGCAGGAATGATTCTTTCTCGCCTATACTTCAGCTTGTCCACGTATCAGGCAAACTTGCCTAACACATTTGCATAGGCTTCTTCTAGTCTGAGAATACGCTTGCTCACTTTAACAAATTTATTCCCGATACATTACATAAAGTATATAGGTAAGACACTCTTGCAGCAGAAGAAAAAGAGCTAAAAGAAAGAAAAACTAATAAATTTGATCTGCAAACACTGCTTGGAGGCTCATTCAACTACTATTCTACAATATTTGATTAATAAAGCCACTCAGTTTTAGAGCTTTGTGCAACATTCTGCACTTAAGTGGTTGTATTGAAATATTCTCGTAAAGCAGTTAAACTGAATTCTCTGGAAATGCTTGCTAGAGAAGATGTCTGTTGGATTTAATGTGTTCCTATCCAAATAATAGCATGACTGTAGTGGCACCCAAAAGTCCCAGTTTGACAATAGGCACCATCATTCTAGGAACTGTGTAAATGTTCAAAGGAACTGGAGTCTGTATTCAAGGATTTTAGAATCAGCTTCACAGAAGAGCAGATGTCTACACGTTTGGAAACAGAAACTCCTGCAGGTCACTCGTATACTCAGTGAATCAGTCAGCTTCCCCAGTACATTTCACCAAAAAAGCTTTATCTCTGGTGTTCCTCAAAGATCATGCTGCATTCCAAAGATCATACAAACAAACCCGTGTATTACTCAGGTTCCAGGCCACCGCTACAGATACTCCGAACACACCTTACACCATTAGGAAAGACTTGCTCAATGAATTACCTTCAACTCCTTTTAAGTTACATTTTTGCAGTGGGAACCTCTTCTCTCTGGCTGAGAGAGACACCCTATAGAAACCTTGTTTCTAGACTGCTGCCTCAAGCAATCACATGGAGTCTGTTTGCCGGAGTCTCTTTCCTGAATTGGTGTCTCTCATAGTCTTCCATAGAGAAGGAAGTGCAGGAGTGGCCAACCTGTTCTGCTGTATGTTGTGACATGTCCAGAGCCACTAGGGAATGCACATAGTTCTACAGCTTCTACCAGAAGCAGCACCACAGTTACCAACTTAAAACACCACCTTAAATACACAAATCTAAAAGGTGATTTACTAGAAGGCAAAAAGAAGCCACAAGGCACCCAAAAAACTTCTCTGGCTGGCAAATTTCTCCATAACACAAGAATTCTCATGAGGAATGTATATAGGAAAAAAGCAGCAGATTATTAGAGGTTGATGGTGTTTAGCTTGCACACATCTAGAGGGAATGATAAAGTCCAGCACTGGTCATAATGGACAGAAAAACACAACCTGTTTATTATTGCCATGCAACTATAAATGAAGTATTCTTATCAGCTGGCAAAGTTTCTAAGGAATACAAATCTATGGAAAAGCCATCTCTAATTGAACCAAGTCTCAGCAACGAGGAGAGAGCATATTAATGAGGCAAGGCTAGGAGGCACGATGAGGAGATAACAACACCCTTAGGAGTTACACCAGTATTAAATGTGACTTTATTACCCTGTTTTTCTCCTATGAGTCTTTACAGCAAGAATAACTCGGTTTATACAGATGTTCTTTCAACCACCAGCTATTCCAGATTAAACACACAAATGGAGAACTTTGATATTTTAAGATTACGGGCCATCAGATTAAATTAGATTTGTTATTTTGCTGCAATATGCCACTAGGCTTTACAAGGTTGATATACTCTTTCAGTGAAACTGAGATGAGTTAATTGAAATGAGATACCACACCTTTAATAATGCAGACTGATGTAGCTCTCTCACAGGGTTTTTCATTCAGTGTCTTTATTTTAATTCCTATGAGTGCTACTAATAAGGTGCATTTTATCATTAAGAGGGCATTCTTCACTTAAGTAGTACATGCCAAGCTAAACTAAAATAATGGACTAGTTTGCTGTTACGAGATGGATGCACAGTTGCTATTTATGAAAAATTAAGAAAGCCTGAACTCTGGTTTCCTACCCAAAGAGACTCATGATCAAAACTCCACAGAATTCCAAAATCCCACCTTCTGCAACACAGAGACCAAATCTATTACCACTTGAAATACTCTCTTACAAAACACAGATTGTTAAAAATCTAAGCAGCCTCGGCAGTAAGTCAGAGCTCTGGCTATTTTCCCTGCTCAGGTGAATACCTCAGTGCTACTGGGTCAGAGCTCCAGGGAGAGGCAAGAGGATTCATACAAGAAACCACCAAACTGTAGTGTAATTTAGACCACCCTACACTGCAGCATCCAGATTAAAGTAATGCTAGCAGAGAAAAAGGAAAGCACCCAGAAGACCATCTCTGGTGAGAGGTGACAGACCCAAGGAGTAAAGACAAGACCCCTAAGACTTCTCAAGTAGTGGAACGGAAGTTCCTTGATCCTTGCAGATCTAAACATTCATCACCTAATGTCTTGGCTGCCCGTCCACAAGAAGAGGAAAAGCCTCCCTTTCCAGTTCCACCACAGGAGAAATGTACTGCAGACCAGAGGGTGGATTTCTGCAGCCCTGCAACAATAGTGACAGCACTCACATAAGGGTTTAAACTGGATGAGAATCAAACAAGCAAGTCACACAACTTAACTGTTAGAAATAAAAATGCACAGTAAACTGAGAGAGTTTTCAATCTGTCCATTTCTACTTTAATTTCCTTGTATGGCACTATTTTACAGTCTAAGACAGGTTTTAAGCTGTTTTACACTGTGTCTGCTCTGTACTACAGGTTCAATAGCCCTCCTTGCAAACATAATTTCTTTTATTTTCATTTGAGAGAGATGCAATTTTAAATGGTCAGAAGGGAGTTGGAAGCCACAACACACTGGACATTTGCTAACATCTCTAGGCCAGAGAATAAACTTGTGAAAGACAAGTACAGAGCCAGCTGAAGCAGATGGACTTAGTAGCCAGACACAGCATGACCCTCATTTCTGCTTTTCATGCAAATTGATAGGGCTTGGCACACTGGAAGTGTTTATCACTTCCTAATTTTTATTTTATTTCTTTTGAAGACATTGCTTTTCAATAACTTTGTACTAGCATATCAAGTTCTGCATCATTCAGTCAGTTCAAATCATCCGGATTTAGAAGGGAGAATGCTGACCAGATATTTGGAAGAGGTAATAACCCTCATGCTCCAGAGCTTAAACCAAACTGGGATTAAAAGGAAATACAATGTGTTAGGCAAATTAAGCCACATTTGCTTCACTGGCAGCTTCTTCCTTCTTTCTCTTAGTGGGAGCATCAACTTTGGGCATGGCTGGAAAGGCAGATGCTTCCCTCTCACACCACAGCCGTGGCAATGCTCCAGGCTCCTGACACATTCCCCTCAGGCAAGGGGAGGGCTGCAAAATTAACAGTACATTACAGTTCTGTTGTTCATGCATCAAGCAGATGATGCTTTAAAAAGCGGAGGAAGCACAAGAAGTTATTGACAGCTTCCCCTGCACACATGGAACTCTTGGGCTTGCATTGAGGACAAAGTACTTAAAGAGCCCTCCTGCTCTTCTCACCAGGGCCTGCGTGGCACAAGAGACACACATGAGACCTCCTGCCACAGTGAACTGTGGAATAAAATGATCAAGACAGAAGTTTCTGCCTGAGCCACAAGGTTCTGTTCTAATACTGGAAGACTTACAGTCCCTTAATAAGTATTGTGCCTGGAGTGGCTGATGACAGCTTTGTTATCTACAGAGAACTGCTTCACCATTGAGTTATTGACCTCATTGGCAGTCAGTAGGACTCATGGTCACAAGGTATTTTTATGCCATATGTATGATGGAGTCACGTGCCTCTTTGCTTTGGTCCTCTGTCATAAAGAAGGCTATACAGAAACTGCTGTATTCATCTTCCCAAGGCAAATGGTGTTTATGTGCTGCTGTTTACTTCACTTTTCCAAGCTGCATGGTCACCTTTCCTTGGCACAAAAACCCTCCTTTTCACATTCATCGTGGTTCCTCTGCTTCTGGTCCTACACCAGCCAGATTCATGTCATGTCAGGGCCAGTTCCCTGAAGACTGACACAGCATTACTTTTCCAATTGACACTGGAGTAAAACACCACAGTCTGAAATTCCCAGGGCTTCAACAGAATCTTAAAGTCACAACGATTTTTACAACCTTTTGCCTAGTCACTTTCAGAAAAGAGAATCCACTGAGGCTTTCTGAAAGCTGCAGATTAAATTCAAAGCCCACAGCTGAAGGGAGCAGCTACCCTGGTATCTGGATTTATGCCACCTTCACGCATGTTCTGTACCGGAAATCAGATGGAGAGCTATTTTAAGCATCTCTATTGGCACATGCCAAAATATTTAACTATTAAATTTATCCCACCACCTGCCCATCTTTCCGTTTTACGGCGCGAGCAAACTGCAAGCACATCTATTTTATCTGCCCTGCTTGAACAGCCAGACTAAATACCTCTCCTTGGTCGGCTGAGGGACGGGAACAGGGGCAGCAGGGCTGTCCCCGGCCTCGCAGCGGTGACGGCCCGCCCCTCCGCGCACTGCGGAGCGCTACCTGCGCGGCCGCCAGGCCGGCCGAGGCGGCGGGGAGCCGGCGGGGCGCGGGGCCGGAGCTTTCCCGGCGGGGCGGGGGCCCCTGGCCGCCCCCCGGAGCCCCGCGGGGACGGGGCAGCGTCCGCTCCGTAGCTCCGCGCACCTGCCCCGCTCATGTTTACGGCCGTCCCGTTCATCCCAGCGCCGGGGGCGGGGAGGGGAAATGCGATTAGCAGATTAAGTTTGGAAGAGACGGAAGGGGGGCGGGGGCCCATCCAAAGGCGCGCACCCTGCGCGGGGGCTGAGTGGGGGCTCGGTCAGCCCCGGCTGCTTTCCCCGCAGCGACGAAAGCTGAGGAGAGCGGCGGGGAGGCCGGGATGGAGATCAGCGTGGAATAAAACGCCTACAGTCCCCGGGGGGACAGCGACCGGGGGGCGGGGAAGGGAAAGGACACCGGGTTGCTCCCTCGGCGTCCCCGATGGGTCAGGAGCCCGCACCCCTGCCATCCCGCGGGCTTACCTCGATCCACTTCTGAGCTTCGGTGAAGGCCAGCTCAGGCTGGGGGGGCTCGGGAGGAGGCTGAACCTCTCCCAGCTCCAGCCCAGGACTGGCCATCTGCAGGGCCCCGGCGCGCCGCGGCTGCGGCGGGGAAGAAGCCAGGCACCGAGTCGCCAGCCCGGGGTGAACCGCGGCCGCAGCGAGGGGAAGCCGGAGGCCGCTGCCTGTCTCTCCCTGTCTCTCCCTGCCTCTCACTGCTCGCAGCCGCCGGGGCGGGAGCCGGGGGCGGCGGCGCTCCGCAGCCCGGCTGGCTGCAGCTCGCCTGCGGTAACCTCTCTCCGCCGGTGCCCCGTCCGTCCGCCCTCCCTGCCGCCTCGGTCCTCCCTCGCCTGCCGCCCCGCCCGCCCCGCCGGCGGAGCGGAGCTGTGCTGCGCTGTCCTCAGCTGCCAACTAAAAATAAAACAGACGGGCGAAGCCGCTTTGCCTTCAGCCCATGCAAATGCCCGCGCCGCCGCCTCCCCGCCGCGAGCATCTCATCGCGGGCGGCGCTGCGACCGGGGGGAGGGTGGGCGGGGGACGCGGGACCCCGCGTGGGGACGGGGACCGTGATGCCAAGGCACTCCCCGCTTGGGGAAGAGCCGCTCCCCTCAGCCCGCTGCTCCCGGGGGAGGGGAGGCTCTATGGCGAGGCAGTGCACCCCCTGCTCTGGGGGGCAGCCGGTCCCCCACCCTCAGCTCTCGGAGGGCACCGAGCCTCGCACGGTGAATTCCTGTTTGCGGCTGCTGCCTTAAACACCTCATTAATCGATGCTGCTACGATGCGCCCCAGCATCTCCATCCCCGCGGCGGGAAAGCGCGCTGCTCCTCGCCAGTCCCTCACACACCTGCCTGGGGACCGGGGGCTTCTGCACCAGGAGCGGAGCACGGCAGCTGCCTCTGGCGGCACTGCGGAACACCTCGGGCTGCTGAGGGGCGACACTGGCCTTGCAAAAACCCGTGAGGGTCAGCACAGGGCCGGAGTGCGTTAGCTTTCCTTGAAAAGGGGAGCAGGCATCAAGGTGTGCTTAAAAATATACACCATGGGTGAATACTTCCCGTTTTTCTCTTAGTGTAGAGGAAGAAATCCAACTCTGTCCTGCAGAGACATGCGTGCCTAACCTACATGGTGCGAGTAGTCCTAGCTCAAACAGATGCTTTTAAGCCTAAAATTAAGCACAGAAGTTTCTAGAAACAGAAGGAAATTTTTCTTCACTAGGCCTTTTAAAAGACAAATCCTAAAAATCTCCTCTCACGAGTGTTCAAAAGATGAGCCAAAGTTACTCGCTCATATTTCTGCAAGCACAGAAAGGCATCTGTGTGCTGGAAATGCAGGTGTGTGAACCTTAACCCCTACTACTAAAGCTTTTTTGAAAGGGGTCATAACTGGCCACTTCTTCAGCTTGTGACAGGTGTCAGCAAGTTTTGACAACAAGCAAACTCTAGGACCTACTTTTCAACATGCCCTTAGTTTGGGCCTTATTTCCCCTCAGTTCAACGGCTGGGATTTTGAATCTTGTTTATTTTGATAATCAACAAAAATTACCAACTCTTAAAATATAAATATACCACAAAAGTGCATATATTTAACTCTGTTTCCATTCCAGGAATGTGTCCTTATTGTTCACTACCTTTTTTTTGGTCTTTGTTTATTGCTTGAAATATGCTGGAGTAACAAAGGGCCTAAAACAGGATATAAAGTTTATAGGGATTTTTCTGAGAACTGCAATTAGACAAAATCTAGTTTAATGGGTAATCTAATCTCAAATATTTAAAGATAAATAATAAGTGTATTTTGAAATACTTATGCTAACAATCTATTTTCTGATTCTTGTAATATTTAAATACCATTGATGTTTATCAGACAACAATTAGATTCATTCTCCTAAGGGCAGTGAGAAACTAACAATTTAAAATAATTATCCTGCCTTTTTTTTTTTTTTTTTTTTTTTTTTGTTACTGTGGAATTTCAAATGCATGATTTTCCTGTCTGGTGATCTCAACATCACCTCTTGGAGAACTAGAAGAGCTGGATTGGGCTGAGGTGAGCATCATACCACACAGAGCAGCATTCAAGACATACACCATCACCCCAGACCTGGTCTAGAAGTGAGGGATTGACATTAATTTCCCATTTATACAGTCAATTTTCATGGATCATTAAAGAAAACGTGCTCAGATATACACTTCTATTTATATGCTTACAGTCAAGCACACACAACTTTTTAAATTTATTGAATCCCCACAGCAGCACATGGATATAGAGTTAGTGCCATCTTTAAAGAGCCCTGTTATGCATTTAGGAGTGCAAAAGACACTCTGACTGGCAGTAGGAATCTGGCCACTTCTTTTCTAATCCTAATCCTGAACCAGCTTCTCATTCGGTCAAGTACAAGGCAGCATCCCTACCTCCCTGTTCCCATGGAAACACACTTCTAGCATCAGCCCAGCTTGCTTTTTTTTCAAATCACCATCTGCCTGGAGAGTTGCAGGGCTTGCTCTAAGCCCCTTGAATACCAGTCACAGGTTTTTCAATGATTCCCCTTTCCTTATTACAACCACCCTGGCAACTGCAGAAGACCATATATGAAAAATAGAATGTTATAAACTCCAGCAAGGTTTTTCCAAGGTCGCTCAGTTGCTCCTAAACAGAAACGTTGCTAGAAACTCAGTGGTGGAATTTGTAGCAGCAAAAAAATAGATTTTTTTTCTTGAAGTTCTTTTCAAAATTCTCTCATTTGCAAGCAAGTGCTTCAGTTTGACTTCTTCTTTTTTCTTTCCAGAAAATAACTCAAGCTGGCACTTCAACAATCCTTACCAACACACTCTTATCTGTATTTATTAAACAGGAGCTGCAACCTATGGGGTGGCAGGTATCAGTGTCAAACTGCATATCTTTGCCCAGGTTCAGTTGCCCTTCCCAAAAGCAGACAATGCCTATGCATAAGTAAAGCAACTGTAGAAAAATGCATAATATAGTGGTAATAGGAGAAAGCAAAAACAGAGAAAGAGCGTCTACTCTGGTTTGCAGGGATCTTTCTGTGTCTGTGCAAAAATGGGAAAATAGAGGCTTTGAAGAAGACACAATTTTAGGTTCTCAGCTTTTATTAATTGATTTGGTCTTCTGTCTTGTTTAGTTTTCCTTGTGGGAAGAGGAACTCTCCTGCTCCTTTTCGTCTTCAGCTAACATCTAAAATTGCTAAGCCTCTTGAGTAGCAGGAGCAGAGGTTTAATAAGGCCTGACTGCTGTTTGGCAGGCCTGGTCTTATCCCATGGCAGCAATGAACAGCTTGCTTCAAGGAAGCTGAGTCCTGAATAGCTTCTGCCACTAAGATCTGTTTCCCTGAATGAACAGGTCTGGTGTTCAAGACCAAGTTCTCAGCAAAACTACTCCTAGATGGCATCTTTGTGCTCTTGCTACACTTTCTGGTTATATTAACCTGACAACAAACCTTTTTCTTCAAAGGCAATCTGTCAGAAATGCTTCCAGCAGCACACACAACCTCCATTTGAAATACATTTCTTTTGCCAAAAAACATGGCATGGAGAACAAATGGGTGAAACACCCAAGGATCATATGTTTCTCTTTTACCTTGCTCATTAATCTTTGTGTGCTTTTACCAATGTGCCTTAAACCAGCAAGGCCCCTGGGCTGTTTAAGGAAGTTATCCTGTTGGCATCAGGGCTTTTCTACCTCTTTCTCTCCTTCACAATCTGCCACTCCGGGCTTAAATTCTCTGAGTAGTACTTCTTTTTGATCCAGACCATAATGGTGATACTTTGGGATGTTGCACAGTCCTGGGCCAGACCTCAGAGAAATCTGAGCTGTACCATAAGCATATTGTTCTGGCTAAGTATCTTCCCTATTGTTTGCTCAAGGACTTCTATACATTTCTTTGGTTTGCTTGTCTTTTTTTGTGCCTTTAAGAAATCCCTGGATATCATGCAGAGAACTTGAGGTTGTATGGTATTGTAAAAATTCTGCTTGGAATTCCTTCATTTTCTAAAGCATAAGCCAGGGGTAGGCACACCCAGCACAGCCCTATTTAACCTCCAGACCAGAACTGACATAGGCCTCACATTGTTGCAAAGAGCAGCATGGGTGCCTGGTGGAGCTGCAGGAGCTGGACAGCTCTGGCATAAAGATGTTGGTATTAATGCTTCTCAACAGGTATTAACCCTGCCAGAGAGGATTTGGAGATTTTTTTTACTGACTTTACTGATTTGACTTGACTGCCTTTACTGACAAAGGCAGGTTGTGCATTTTCACAGCCTGTCATATGTGGAAGGGTGAGCTGAGAGGTGAGCTGAGTGAGCAGATGAGAAGAGCCCTTAAAGCAGCATCTTTCAAGGCAGAGGTGGGTGGTGAAGATGGTGACCAGGAGTTCAAAATTCTCTTCTTTGGAAGAACTAGATTCAGAGACAGTTCTACTGTCAATGACATGCAAGCTATCTTGGAGAGAAGGCTGGTAATAATATCCATTTGGAAGCAAGACATAGAAGATCCCTACTTTTGAAAAATGACTCTTAAAATGAGCTTTAGTTATTTTTAATTCCCATGAAAAATCAACGAATCTGTGACCATGAGAGCATGTTGATTTTTTCCAACCACTCAGACAAATGTTGTGACTTCACATTTTATTTAATCAGGGCATCTGCTGTGGTATATTTGCAGTGTTCAGCATTTGGCTGACAGCATCTGTTTGTTTATCCCGGCCATGCTGTCTTCTATCACAGTCACTTTCTCTCTGGTACCACTCATTCAGCAACATATTGTCAGTCTTGGCATTGATGTTCTGTGTCATTCTGGGAATTACAGGAGTAGATGGATCGTCTGAATTTACTCTTTCCTGGGAGAAAAACAGGATTATCCCTTCTCACACTGTCCTGGAAGAAGGTGAAGCCCTTTTGAGAAGCAGTTTTTCTCTATTTTGGACTTTTATATTGATTTTTGAAAGCTAGTACAGCCAACTGTCACCTGGTAGCTGAGCACCATTTGATATTTTCCTATTTTTCTGTCTTTGTATTTAATTCAATTTTTAGATATTAAAAGCTGTTGAAAATCCAGGATTGGATATACCCCATATTGCTATTTAATGAACTATAAGCCTAATGAATCAGAGTGTAGGTGATTCAAAATGAGAGCTCACATGCATAAATGCATGTAAATATTCAATGTCATTTAAAAGCCATAATTTTGAGGGGGTTCACCATCCTCTCTGCTCTCTGCCTAAGAAATCCCTGATGAATATCATTTTGTTTTAAAGGCTGCTGTGCCTTTAGTTGTGAGGTTTTCCTGCCTGGTCTTCCTTTCTGGCTTTAAGGCTTGCTTCTGCCTCTCCTGGAGGCCTCCAGATCCCAGGCTGATAGCTCTGCTAATGGCACAGAGCCTGGTTTAGCTTCTCCTTTCATCCACAGCCATGGTCAATTCTACTCACCCAAACAACCATTTCCTTCCTTCTTTTTATTGTTCTCATCAAGACCTGCCTTTCCTCTGGAGTAGGAAATTCCTATATCCAGCCTCCCCTTTAACAAGCATATTTTTTTTCTCTGTGCTTCTCTCTGCTTTCTTTTGTCCTAGCTTGCCATAATCTTGTGTCTTTTTCCTCCAGTACATATTTCAGGTAGTCCTCATTTCCTCTTGTTCATATGTAGTATGTGGATGGAAAACCCAACACATAAAAAACATGAAAACCACTGGGAAATAAAAGCAGAGAGAAAGCCCATGAAAGGATAAAGATCACAAATAAGTGATAACAATTTACACAAGATTAAAAAGTCATAAACTGGGTTGACAAGTGAGCAGTAATATAAAAAAAGAAGTGGAGGAGTGATGAAAGGGAAGTGAAGCAATCCAAAATAAATAGGTACCAAGGGAAAGGGAAGAATAAATCTTCCGGTGAACCAGTGAACTTGTCAGAGTATCCTTTCATTTTGCATTCATAGCTACCAAGCATTGCAAGGTCCAGGTCCATATATGTTCTTTCCAGAGCCTCTCATAAAATATATGCCAGATTACAAGAGGAAAATATCCACATGCCCAGACCAGAAACTGCAAGGGTACTCTGAAGGAATGTATGGCTCTTCCACCCTGCTCTCTGCTCCCAGATCTGCATAGCTCTATCCTCTTGACAGGTCAAGCCTGGAAAAGGATGTGGTAGGACAATGGGTCTTTCACCTGCTGTTATCAAGGATCTTTTTAGGCCATTAAAACAAAAGTGCATTGATGAGGAGCGGATGCTCATAGGTTTGTGTACCTGCCAATATGGCATCCTGTTTCTTTAATGTAAAGACAACAGCCTTCACTCCTCTTCTGAACTGGAAATTGGTACAGAAGCTCGAAACAGTATTTCTCCTCCAGCGTTCTTTCAATTTTGACTGCTTTTCAGCTACTTTCTTAAAATCTACTTCATTCAAGACTGGAAGTGGAAGTGGGGTGTTCTTGTAAACACAGTTTGGTCTAGAGCAGGACTCTTCACTTCCAGGATGTATCTGCTTTTGCACTCTGCTCATTTGCATGAAGCATCTTCCCCTGCTGCTACACACCAGGTATACATATTACCTGCTCCCTTTTACCATCCAGAGTAAATTGGCAAGCACATAGAGCTACTCAAGATTTTCTCAGTGAGGAACATGCATAGAGGGGTTTTAGTACCCTCAGAGAGATGTTCCTCAACACATCTTTCATAGTGCCACCACCAAGGTAGAGGGTCTTTTAAGTCAGCTAACATGCTTAGAGAGCACATGAACTTCAAGTTCCATAAGTGCAGCTGAGTCTGACTAGGCTTAATCAGACAAGGAAAGACAAGGAGCCAGAGCAGGTGGTTCAGGGGTCTACAAACCTCTGCAGCAAGCCATGGCTTCAAACAAGTGCTATGGAGTTGTGGTATTTAAGGGAAGGGAAGGGGTGTCATGTATGAGACAGAATGCAAAGAATGCAGTCAGAAATTTTTGCCAAAGTGCTGCAAAACAGGATGAAAATCAAAAACTGGGGGGAAAAAAGTGATTTGAAAACTGAGTCCTAGTTTCCAAAGTAAATTCCTGGGCTTTTATATTAACTTTTTTGGTGTATAATAAATTTTATGTAGTGGTGGCATAACCATGCAGTTCACCAAACCACATTATTTTTATCCAATGTGCAAAAAGAATAGCAAAACCTCCTCTCACTGATGTTAGAACATATATTTGCTAGGTAGCTGCTTGTGAAAGTTTGAGAAATATGGGAAAATCCAATTTGTTCTTGTTAGCTGTTCAGGCACAGGGCAGCGTTTTCCTCCAGCAAGCAGCAAGGTGATTAAAGTTGCACTCCAAGGAGCGCAGCAACCCTGAGCAGGCAAAGGAGCATGGCAGAGCAGCTCGTGCAGCAGTTTGTGCAGGCAGGGCAAGCAGGCAAGGTTGCAGGTTTCACTACTGCTAGTGAGGTCTTTTGTTTGTTGTTTCTGTTGGTTGGTTGGTTTGGGTTTTTTTTATTAGTAATGGTTTTTACAGGATCAAAAACTGCAGCTAGTAGAAGTGTACGTAGTCAAGTAGAACCCCCCCAAAAGGATGTGTCTGTCCAGACCCAGTCCTGTGTGGAGTGTTTGAGCCCATCAGTGGAACCAGGGGGTGTTGCAGAAGCAGCCTGCCCACGGTATGGACAGGTGAATGATCTCCTTTTGCTGGTGGCCAAGCTTAGGGAGAAAGTTGAAAGACTAAGGAGTATTAGGGAAAGCGAAAGGGAAATGGCTTGGTGGAGTTCCACCCTTCCACCCTTGAGGGAGGCCCACCAGGAGCCAGAGGACTCCCATGCCTCCCACTGTCAGGCAATAGGAGGACACATGGTTGATGAAGGGAAGTGGAAATAGATCCTTACTTCAGGAGGTAATAAAAGCTCCTCCCAACCCCCATCACCTACCAGGTGCCACTTCAGAACAGGTGTGAGGCCCTGGATCTAGAAGGTCAGCCAGGGACAAGGAAGAAAATGCTCTGCCCAGTGGGCCTGGCAATTACGCTTCATCTGTAGGATGGACATTAAAAAGAAAAAGAAAAGAAGGGCAGTTGTAGTGGGTGACTCCCTTCTGAGGGGAGCAGAGGGTCCCATATGTCAACAGGACCCATCCCACAGGGAGGGCTGCTGCTTCCCTGGGGCCCGGGTATGGGATATCACCAAGAGACTCCCTGGGCGGATTCAGCCCTCTGATTATTACCCACTGCTGATACCCAAGGCTGGCAGTGATGAGATTGAAAAGAGGAGTGTCAGGACAATTAAAAGGAACTTTAGGGCACTGAGTTAAATGGTTGATAGGGCAGGAGCACAGGTAGTGCTCTGCTCAGTCCCTTTGGTGACTGAGAAAAACGATGAAAGGAATAGGAGGGTCCATGTTATTAACAAGTGACTCAAGGGTTGGTGTCATCAGCAGAATTTTGGGTTCTTTGATCATGGGGCAACCTTTTTGGCACCTGGCCTGCTGGAACTGGATGGACTCCATCTCTCTCTTAAGGGCAGAAGGATTTTAGCTCATGAACCAGCAGAATTAATTGAGAGGACTTTAAATTAGGTTTGAAGGGGGAAGGGGATGCAGCTGGGCTCTCTGGAAGCAGGCCAAAGGACGATAAACCTGAGTTAATGGTGAAATCAGTAGCCCAGCTGAGGTGCATGTATACCAATGCACACAGCATGGGTAGCGAACAAGAGCTGGAGGCCATGGTACAACACCAAAACTATGATATAGTTGCCATCATGGAAACCTGGTAGGACAACTCACACAGCTGGAGCACTGCACTGGATGGCTGCAAGCTCTTCAGAAGAGACAGGAAAGGGGAAGAGGTGGAGAGGTGGCCCTTTATATTAGGGAGGCTTTTGATGCCATGGATGTTGGAACTAATGATGATGAAGTTGAGTAAGAATTAAGAGGAAGGCCAACAAGGCTGACATTCTGCTGGGAGTCTGTTATCGTCCACCCAGCCAGGAAGAAGAGGTGGACAACTTATTCTATAAGCAGCTGGAGAATGTTTCAGGATCACCAGTCTTTGCTCTGTAGGTGACTTCAACTTACCAGATATCTGCTGGAAACTTAATACGCAGAAAGAGGCAGCCCAGGAAGTTCTTAGACTGTGTTGAGAACACATCCTTGTTTTTGTTGCAGATGATGAGTGAGCCTACCAAGGGAGGGACTATGTTAGACCTGTTGTTTGCAAATATAGATGGGTTGGTGGGAGATGTAGTGGTTGGAGGCTGCTTGGGGCACAGTGATCATGAAATTATAGAGTTCTTGATATTTGGTGAAATCAGGAGGAACATGAATAAGACTCTTACATTAGACTTCCAGAGGGCAGACTTTGGCCTATTTAGGAGACCTATTCAGAGAGTTCCTTGGGAAGAAGCCTTTAAAAACAAAGGTGTCCAGGAAAGGTGGGCATGT
The DNA here is from genome assembly GCF_001522545.3 of Parus major. NCBI lineage: Eukaryota > Metazoa > Chordata > Aves > Passeriformes > Paridae > Parus > Parus major. Next base: position 45,776,432 of record NC_031771.1, read on the forward strand.
TTCAAAACAGGGGTCTTGAGGGCACAGGAACAGAGTATCCCTGTGTGCCGAAAGATGAGTCAACAAGGCAAATGTCCAGCCTGGATGGACAATGAGGTTTCTAAGGAACTCAGGAATAAAAAGAGGATTTACCAACTTTGAAAGGAGGGTGGGTCAGGTCTCTCAGGAATTATTTAAGGGGGTTTCTAAGGCATGCAGGAAAAAAATTAGGGTGGCCAAAACTCAGTTTGAATTTAATTTGGCAACTTTTGTAAAGGATAATAAAAAATGTTTTTGCAAATATAATAATGGCAAAAGGAAAGACCACCCTTTGTTCTCTATTGGATGTGGGAGGGAACTAACTGCAGATAAGAAGGTGGAGGTGCTTAATGCCTTCTTTGCCTCAGTCTTCAGTGGGAAGAAGGCTTGCCATCAGGACAGCTGTCCTTCTGGGTTGGTAGATGGTGTCAGGGAGCAGAATGGTCCCCCTGTTATCAAGGAGGAGGCAGTCAGAGAACTGCTGAGACACTTGGATATTCATAAATCTATGGGCCCAGATGGGATCCATCCCAGGGTGATGAGGAGCTGGCAGATGAGCTTGTGAAGCTGCTTTCTATCATTTACCAACAGTCCTGGCTCACTGGTGAGGTTCCAGATGACTGTAAGTTGGCCAATGTGACACCCATTCACAAAAAGGGTGGGAAGGAGGATCCTGGAAATTATAGGCCTGGCTTTTATAGTTAGCCTGCCCTCAGTACCCAGTAAGGTAATAGAACAGTTTATATTGAGTGTCATCATGCAGCACATACAGGATGGCCAGGGTGTCAGACCCAGCCAGAATGGGTTTAGGAGGGGTAGGTTGTGTTTGACCAACCTGACCTCCTTTTATGACCAGGTGACTCACCTGGTGGATGCAGGAAAGGCTGTGGATGTGTCTGTTTGGACTTCAGCAAGGCCCTTGACACTGTCTCCCACAGCATTCCCTGGAACAGCTGGCAGCCCATGGCTTGGACAGGAGCACTCTGTGCTGGGTTAAGAACTGTCTGGATGGCCGGGCCCAGAGAGTGGTGGTGAGTGGGGCTGCATCCAGCTGGGGCAGTCACCAGTGGTGTCCCTCAGGGGTCTGTGCTGGGGCCAGCTCTGTTCAGTATTTTTATTGATGACATGGATGAGGGCATTGAGTCCTTCATTAGTAAATTTGCAGATGACACCAAGCTGGGAGCGTGTGTTGATCTGCTGGAGGGTAGGAGGGCTCTGCAGAGAGACCTGGAATGCTTGGATGGATGGGCAGAGTCCAGTAAGAAGAAGTTTAGTAGGTCCAAATGCTGGGTCCAGCATTTTGGCCACAAAAACTATAATGTTTGGCAACATTATAGGCTGGGGACAGTGTGGCTGGACAGTGTCCAGGCAGAAAGGGACCTGGGGCCACTGGTGACAGCCAGCTGAACAGTGTGTGAGCCACCAGTGTGCCCTGGTGGACAAGAAGGCCAATGGCCCTTGGCCTGTATCAGAGTAGTGTGGCCAGCGGGAGCAGGGAAATCATTCTCCCCCTGTACTGGGCCCTGGTGAGGCCATACCTGGAGTGCTGTGTCCAGTTCTGGGCCCTCAGTTCAGGAAGGACATTGAGACACTTGAGTGGGTCCAGAGGAGGCAACGAGGCTGGTGAGGGACACAAGCCCTGTGAGGAATGGCTGAGGGAGCTGGGGTTGTTTAGCCTGGAGAAAAGGAGACTCAGAGGTGACCTTAGCACTCTCTACAACTCCCTGAAAGGTGGATGTAAGCAGGTGGGGGTTGGTCTCCTTCACCAGAAAGCAACTGACAGAATGAGAGGACACAGCCTCAAGCTGTGCCAAGGGAAATATAGGTTGGATATTAGGAAAAGGTTTTTTACAGAATGGGTGATAAAAGTATTGGAATGATCTGCATGGGGAGGTGGTGGAGTCACATCCCTGGATGTGTTTAAAAAAAGACTAGAAGTGGCACTCGGTGCCATGGTTTAGTTGAGGTGTCAGGGTTGGGTTGGACTCTTGATGATCTTGAAGGTCTCTTCCAAACCTGGTCATTCTGTGATTCTGTGATCGCATTTACCCTTTAATTTTAGCAGTGACTTGCATCATCTAGAAAGAACTGGTGAATAATATCTTCCCTCTCCTTTTCTTAGTAAATATTCCTGTGGAGAAGATCAAAAGGGAGAACTTGTACCTGAAATTAAACTGGGCTTTATTCAAATTTGTTTGGAGTTTAGCTGGTTCACAGCTAATTGGAATACCCATTTACTCAAGATAAAGAAATAGGCAAACAAAAGTGGAAAATGGAAAGGAAAGAGAGGAGCAGGGTCAGAGAACAAGAAAAGGAATAGAAGACTTGCCTCCATGCAGTAGGACAACAATATATCTTGTTTAGGAACAGTATGATTTAGTTCCATGAGACAAGAATATTGGGGGTGGGTTTTTTCTCCTTTGATTGAACATTTAAAGGACAGAATTTAGCAGAGGATCGTGTTCAACCAGGAACAAGAAGAAGCAGTGCAGTGTAGGATATAGGTGAGGCTTTTTTCTCTGTAAGCAGGCTCTCTTTGTCATGACAATCCTTGCAGAACAAGACATTCATCAAAGCCTGTGAAAGTGCTTTTATACCACAGGTACTATTTCTGGGACAGATGTCATCTGCTGTGCCATTACAGACATGAATGGTCACATATTCATAAGAGTCAGGGCATCAAAATCAGCTATCAGTCTAAACTCTATTATGTTTTCTTTATTATGTTTTCTTTCTTTTGTTCTACCCATCATTTCAAAGGCTGGAGTATAATTTGTAACCCTGCCTAAATTACTGCTGTGAACTGTGAGATAATTACACTACTTAAACACACATACCAGCTAAAAACTCATTCACCAGAGATACTGATGGTGAAAAATGTAAATCTGACTGCAGATACAGAATGCTTCTTGATAACAACGTCCAACACTTACTATTAAAGAAGCAAGAAGTACTTGTTAATATCTGTTGAACCTCCTTAATACCTTTCAGTGCTCTAATGGAATAACTTCCTCTGCTGTCTTCTGGACCTCTTGGGGATCATACTGGACTTCAATGAAACCCACAGAAACTTTTCTGGATGTAAAGACCCTATCCTGCAAGAGTGTGGATCCATCACAGCCTTCCACACCTCTCAGTGCTGGAAGGGTTCATCTAAGTTTTCCACTTTGCTCTTTGGACCCAGTCATAAGATGATTCTGCTCCCAGCTGACCAGATGTGAGCCACCTCCAAACCAGTAGCACCATTCAGCAGCTCCAGTCAGTACCACTGACCCTGGCTTAACAAACTGAGCTTATGTACTCAAGCTCAAGTACCATGAAGCACGTTTTGGAGCAGAGTTTGCTCTTTTCCAGCAAAATGGATGATGTAGGTCTGCCTGTTGGGCCATAGTCCATGCTGAAAAATTGTCAGGGGAGAAAAAGGTATTACACTGTTGAATCATTGTCTGAGCTGCTAACTGATTTATTATCTAAGGGCTGCCCACCCATATGGAAGCAGAGCTAACAAGATTGCCAAGAAATCACTACTGTTGAGTGTACAGCCAAAAAGGATTTATGAGCATGGCCCCTAAAATAGCAAAATTGGGGTGGGGTGGGAGGAATTTCTTTAAAGTAATTTACATAACTTTCTTTTACTGTTACTTCTGTAATTATGTCTTTTTGTCCGGCCAAGAAAAGGGCCTGAAGTTTTTTCCCAGTTTGGAAGCCCCAGTGCTCTTCTATGTGCCTCCACAAGAAACCCAAAGGTCAGGAAAATCTCAGATAATCACTCAAGGGAACAGAAAATACTTTCTGATAATCCGCATTACTGAAATGGCTGCTGATACCTGTTGACTCTTATTCTCAGGCACTTTCTAGCTTCTGGTGGGACTGTCTATCACAGGAGCTCCTGATCTAGCCAGAAGAAAGGACAGACAATCCACAGGTTGCAGAACTGTCATAGTTGTGGCTGATCCAAACTATATTTTTTCATTAATCCTTTCGTTTTAGAAGGGCCGTATTTACTAAGCATTTCTTCTTCTTGAAATACAGTACTCATTGCATGTATCCTCATTGGTCCACTGACTTGATGCTTCTTGTGGGTCCCTTTCAACTCAGGATATTCTGTGATCTGTAACTGTGTTGATGAGCCATGTCCAGGAAACTCAAATCTCAAAAATTAATGGGGTCAAGCCCCTAAGTACCAATCAGTTAAAGAATTTCAGTCCTAAGACACTGGTGACCCCATGTTTGCATAGCATGCAGTAGGTGAGCAGAAGGTCAAAATGAGGGTGTGTCTCTAAGTGACATGAGTATTATCATTAAGGAAGCATTTTAGAAGTCATGGCAGAAAGTTCAGGTCAGCACAGGGAGCACTAGGGTAATTAATAATTTGGTAGACTTCAGAATCAAGGTTTTCTAAGGGACAAGGGGTCTTCAGTTAACTTTAGGCAGTATGCAGGGTGATGTTTCTCTGAGAATTAGTGCTTTAATCAGGTTTCTTTGCTGAATTAGAATATGCCAAATTTGTGTCTGCAAATTACTTCCAGACTTTTCAATCAAGCTTCACTGCAAATGTTTCTCTTTATAGACCACTTTGCAACCACAGTGTAACAAAGACTGTTGTGCAGGAAGAGATGATCAGCCTTTGGAGAACCTTGTGAGACCAGTCAGCATCTTACATGCCTCAGTGAAACTGGGAAATCATGAGCCTGTCAGGAATAAAGATTCAAACCTTGTTGACAGTCAAGACCTGTGGGATCTTCATCCCCATGTGTAAGGGAAGTCATGCAAATGGTTCCACAGAGTGGAAGGTTTTCCAGCTGTACAGAGGGACTGGGCTATCAGCTGTGGGAGCTCTTGAAACATGAAACTAATTCTACTTTGAGGAGGCTGGTGTCAGCATTGCACTCAAGTTTTCATGATCTAAGCCTAGAGGAGGGAGAGATGTCTGCAAGGAAAATGGAGTCTCATGTGTGGAATGTAAGACATCTTAGAGGAACAGTGGTTCTTCAAGGCGTGTAATATGTCAATTTGTGGTATGTCCCAGCACCATCAGGTGGCTGTAGTCTTCCCTTCCTCTTTCTACAGCAGTTAATTTCTCCAGCTTCTGAAACGCTTTGAAAAATGTTGAGTACAGAACACTGAAATTGGCCTAATAGGAGAAGCCAGCTGGAAACCATCATAGTGTGCCTAATCACATGCTGGAGAGCTGTACATATGCTCCATTAAACCTGCCACTTAGGGCTTCTTTGTTGCAAAGACTGTGATGACTCTTATTTTCTAAGGGCTTGAAAGTGCTGTGGCCTCCAGGAGCAACGCAGGGGAAAGGAACACACTGTAAAGAAACTCCAGCCCTGGGGCAGGTGAGGAGCTGTGAGGGAGGGAGAGAATCTGTGTTTCTGTAGGTAGATATGGAACTCTGTAGTCTTTTACTAATTCTGCTGCATTCCCCTTGTGAACTTGGCAAGAGCACATAGACTTTCTGAACACATTTGTGTTTTTCAATGCTTGTGACTGTGAAACCCACAGAAGAGAGAGAAATGAGGGTTCTGCACCCCATTCCAGAGAGGAGGCTGGACAGAGGGAGGATCACATTCTAACTTCTGGGATCAATTTCTTATCTCACTCTAAAACTTCTGGTCTTGCATGCCTGAATTGAAATTAATTTAAATACTCTGCATTTAAGGCTTGTGATAATACAAAAAACCCATCCCCTGACTCATCTCTTCTTACTTAGAAACTTCTTACACAGAAACACTGTGCAGAAGCACAAAGTATGGAGGGAGATGTTTACATCAGCAGATATCCTCAGTTTATAACACAGTGAATGATTATGAAACTTAGGACTGACATTCCAAACCTGTTTCAGTGAGTGTAACTCAGTTAACACATCCTTTACAGAAAACATGCACAAAAATAAGGAAATGAATGCTTAAACACACAATAAATCTCTTTCTCTCCACCAAATAAATACACTGTGCTTATCAGGTATAAACCTTGGCCTATTTCTTCATAATTGTAACCATAAATCTGGCTCAGTTGATGTATACATTCTACTATCTATTTATTTAATTTTAAAGAATACAACTGTAAATTTCCAAAAGATAAAGATATTATTTTTTTTTCATAGATACTTACAAGTTATTGGTCTGGCTAATAAAAGCAGGGGAACTGTCAGAAAGGAAGTTACATAATGACAATCCACTCTAAAATTGCATATGCAACTAAAGTTGCATCTGAGATTGAAAATGCAATTTGATATTGCTTTTATAACATTTATATAATATATATATATATATATTGAGGTTATTGAAAAAGAAGCATAAATTTTTGGGGACCATGATTGAAAGAGTTATGCAGAAATATTTCTTTCATAAGAGTTTAAAAGTGAATGGTGTGAATGTGTAACTACTTGTTACTTTGCTTTCAGAGGTATAGCATTTGTTGGTGCCACAGTAGCTCTAAAGCTATATTACACTTTAAAAAGCCACTTTGCTGTAAGATGAGCTCCATGTCCTGAGGAAAAGCCAAGCTTCTGGGCTGTCCCTGCGGATTTCATGAAGTGTTTTGACTCAGAATCAAGGTTAATTTTTGTTGATAGCCCTGTAAATTTGATGAAAATCAAATCTTTCTATAGAAGTTGCTTTCATTCAATGATATTTTTAGAAATGTTCTGTGGTTAAAAACAGAGTTTATTGATGTATTTGACTGGTTTTAATGAAAATGATACTTGCTAAACTACCAGTGAGCACTAAGGATGCTGACAGTGCCATTTATTCGAGGCAGTGTTGAGACAGAAGAAGTTATGTGCAAAGAGAAAGATAATGGAGGGAATCACATATGACTTGTCATGTGTGAGCAGTTGTTTTTAGTTAGCTCCTGCTCATAATGATAATCATTTGCACAGTAATTGCTTCAAATGTCTTGCAGGACATTTGAATTTATGTTCTCTCTGGAAAAATTCAGAAATTGTGTTTCAGCCAGAACCATCTGATTAGCTATGGATGTTTAAAGTTTATGTGGGTGCAAAAGCAATTGAAGAAATTCTCTGATGAAAAATCTATCAAGTACCACTATATGTTTAATCTCCTTTTACATTCTACCCCAAGTTCACGTAAATGACCATTCACAGATCCTGAACGAGGATGCTTTTTGATCAAATCCCGTGAAATGCTCTAATTATCCTGAGACTAGAAATCACACCCGTGATCTGAGGTGCATCTCAGTGTTACTGATGGTTTCGGGGGATTTTTTCACCCTCAGTATGCTTTTTGAGATGGCGTAATGCTGACAGCATCAGGAAAACTGTGGGGTGGGAAACAAAGCATTCGGTAGGTTACAGCGCCATCTGTAGAACGAGCACAGCGTCAGCTGCAGACTGGGTCTCGCCGCCCTCAAAAACCTTATCTCCAACCTTCAGCAGCCAGGTCACGGTGTCAGCCATCTAATGTGGGACTAAACATCAAATCCAACAGCAAACTCTGAGCACTGCACTCAGTCTTTGGGCACTACTAAAATCCTCCGAAAATTTGTTCAGCTTCCCTTCCTAGTTCAGCTTTCTTGCCTTTAGGCCACATTTTTCTACCAGTGCTGCTGCAGTTTTGCATTTATTTTTTTCTAGAGGGTCTCCATCTCCTGGTAGCACAGAATTTCTTGGCTTTGGATTGCTTGAGTTAAGGGTCAGGGCACTCTTAAACTCAACCTTCTTCTTGCCAAGTGAGTAGGCTAGTAAAGTACTTAGGTGACGCTTTGCACAGAACAGAATTGACTAAAGTCTTGTAATTCTCAGTGAACATCTATTATCACCTAGAGGGAAAGGCTGTGATAGGAGGTCAGGGGTCTGCCTCCATCTTCCTGTTTTTTCTGCATCTGATGCCTCTGTGTTTTAGAAGCTGTATACCACCAGCATACTCTTAACTTTTACAATAAATTTTACAGATCTCTGAAATACATTTTGCATAAAGAAACTGGATATACATTAGGGTAATGAGAGATGTTGAGATGTTGCCCTCATGGTAATTAGTTAGAAACTGGTGTGAAAGGGTCAAATCCCTATTCCAGTGACTATTGACTGCTTTCAAAAGGGGGACCACTACACAAAGAGAGAGCCATTCACCAGAAAGTGCCAGATAGCTTAGTAGTTAAACTTAGTTGAACATAGAGTGATCCAGTGTATTTTTTTGGCAGCAGAGCAGAAGAAAACACCTAGCCAGAGAAGTGATATAACCCAGGACAGCCTATCGTTTCTCTTTCTCTCATTCAAAAGGGCACCTAAAAGTAGGAGACTATTCACTGTGAAAGTATTAAGGAGGGATAAATATCCCCTTCTTGCCATCACAATGTGTTAAGTCCTTTTGGAGATAAACTGTGTCTAGACTCAGTATTCCCATCACCTGGTTTAAGCCATGCCCTCCTCTGTAGGTTTACAGCTCTGTGCACCCCAGCCCTAAGCCCCTTGTTCCCCCCACTGGTTTTGTAGAGCATCATGCTGCCTAGCTGGAGGCTGAGATTTCCTTGAGTGACAAAACATGTGGGAGCAGGGCTTTGCTTTGTGCAGTTCGGTCAAGAGCAGTGGTGGCAGAGCAGGGTGTTGAATGTAAGACTCTGGTCTGACCACCCAGCCCTCCTGCTTTTTCTACCACTTGTCCACAGTACTGTGGCTTGTCAGTGAGCATCCTCATTGCTTCAGACAGTAATGGCTTTCTTGCCTCTTAGAAGTCTGTAGATTTTTGTTAGGTGAGTAAAAGAAGACTCAGGATCTAAGCAGTACAACATGTCATCCCAGGGTGTTTTGCCACCAATTTCAGCTGGTTTAGGAGTTGGGTTTATGACCCTGAAGGAACTGGATGAACTGTTCTTAAGCTAAATGAAAGGAATGCTTAACTCCAGTTACTTTTTACTGTCTTCTTGCCTAAACTTGCCTCATTCAAACCCTTATTCTGTAGGACATTAAACTGGAAAAAACAACTTCCCTGAGCAAGTTAATTTCTTGTGCCTATTTACATCAGTGTGGTTCCATTTGCAACACTGGCAAAAACCTGCTTGCAAAACAAGTCTGAGAAAATGAAAACAAAAAACCACAAACCAAAAATCAACAGATGTTTCAAAAGAAAGAGTTTTAAATCTTTCACAACTGAAAAGTACTCTTTACCTTTATTTGGTATTCAGGGAAAAGGCTGTGTTATCTTTTCAAAAGCTGTAGACATAGGTTTGGAGAAAATATTTTGAATGGGCAGGGGCAATCAAAAATTTGTCTTCCAGCAGCATTCATGTTTATGATCTTGGACCCAAGGAGGTAAAAAAATCACTGTTAAACCCAAAATCTGACCAGCTGTGATGAGAGTCTATGTGCTGCCATTCCAGAAACACAGACCTGTACTTCTTTCAACTCTGACATTTTTCCTTTGCCTATCATCTCAGTGAATACTTTCTTTTTCAAAATGTCCACCAGGCTATAGCCTGTAGTTGATACTCAACAAGAACAAGGGTAGGACAATGCCATTGAGATGAGAGTTCCATGAAATCTCTTGAGCAGAGGTATTTTTTGCACAATCGAGAGAAGCTGTCACTCTTTGAGATATGGTGGGAATAGAGAGGATATTTTAGGACAGAGACCTTTCTGGGAAACATCCCCTCACCAGTGTGTGCCAGTTAAAACTCCAGTAGAGTGAGTGTTTTCTGGCTGCTTCAAAGAAATGCAGACCTGGGCTGCTTCTGTCCAACTGCTGTGTCTCACCCTGAAGGCTTCCAGACTAGCACACTTAGAGATGTACTAAAACAAACACATCTGGGACACAAGATGTAAGTGAAACTCATTACAAATTCAAGTTCAAAGTCTGTATGTTTTAGTGCAGTACACTGCTACATGAAAGGACCACTCCAGACCCTAAACATTTTTTTCAGATTAGCTACAGTTCTAAATTAACTATAAAAGGAGAGGCCTGGCCTTGTATGTGGGCTGAAGTTTTACACCTGAATACCATGAGCATGCATAGGCTGTAGTTTGGGAAGACTTTTTCCAGTATTCCACTACAACATTTTCTCTGTCCTTTCTTTTTTTAATGCAGAAAGGTCAGCTATAATTCCCTACAAGAAATAGCATGAGTTTCAGACAATTTTTCCCACACTTTTTTTTCTTTTTCCAGCTTACGAAGTATATGCATGTTAGTATTTGCAGAAGTATCTTCCAGCTAGTTATCTTATAAATTCTGGACAGAGCTTTAAGGGTACCACCATGTATGCTTTTGTTTTGTTTTGTTATAGATTTCACTGTCTGTGCCTTATTTGCAAACAAAATGCACAAGGATTTATTTTCCCCAGATAAGAATAAATATAAATAAATAAACAGGTGTTGAAAAGCCTTTCTAGTGCTTGCATCTGTGATTCTCTTCTGAAACAAAAGTTATTCTGAAAGCTTTACTGAAAGCTTGCTTTGAAAGTGAGTGTTTTTGCAGACTGCTGACTGCAGTACTACATTTGCTAAAGAGATGCAGTCACACAATGGTTTGCTCCTGTATTATCTAGGTCATGGGCCAGAATTCTCCTGGGTGCTAACACTTTCCATTAAGCTGAATTTGTTGGTGCACAGTGCAGCTATTTTCCTTTTTAAAGCTGGTCCTAAATGGGAATGCTGAGTGGCCTGCCTAGTTTAACTGGTTTTGATTCCACGTAGAGTCAAGGGGTGAAGTCCTTCCCCTGAGGGGCTGGCCACTTATTCTGCCATGTCCAGGCACTAACCAGGCATTGAAGTTCCCTAATTTATGCTCCCCACCCCACACTTTCATCACTGTTGATCTTGACAGTGTTTGTACAGTGATCCCTGAAGGGTTTGCAATCATCCATAAAGAAAAGTAGTTCAACAAAAAACAGCTAAAGCCAGACTATTTGCAGAAATTTTATGTAGCAAGAGCCTGATTTCAATCCTAGAAATGAAAACCCTAGAATTTAAAACCTAGTGTAATTCAGAAGTCAGTGTATGATAAACTTCCCCTAAATTCAATTGTTCTTATTTTTGTTCCTAATCCTCTTCCTCTTACATGTGAATGTGCTTGTGAGCAGTAGCACTGTCTCAAGCATTTTAAAGAATTACCATACAGAATGTATTAGCTGCATTTAGGTTTTATGATTTCTTATTTAGCCTCAAAGTTTTAAAAATAATTCTCTTTATTATGATGATCCATAATATATGTATTTTTATATATACTATGATGATCCATGTTGGATGATGCATATTTTACATAATGTGCATTAAATCTGTTATGTGTGTAAGAGAAAATAATGAATCTGTGTCCAGTCAGTGGTTTGTTTAGGGCAGCACAAGAAAATCTAAACTGTGTGACTGGTTCCAGCCCTCATTGCTGCTAGGTTTGCTCTTTTCTCTGAAGAGAGAGACTTTTCTTCACCTGTTGGTCCATATTGTATGTGAGGTTATTGCACAGATATAATAACTATACCTTGGCCTGACTGCTGAAATACTGAAAGGACAAATATTGAGATCCTGCCATAGACATGAAAAATACTGTGGGACTGGATAAAGCATATCCAACATGTTACTGTTTTATTTCTTAAGCAGCTTTCCAGCAGCATTCTTTTGGGGGAAAAAAAAGCCCAGTGAGAAGGAAGCTGCTCTGTTGGTGGTCACTGCTGGTGAAAAGTCCAAAAATCTTCTGTCTGAGAATGAAGGCAGAGACAGCCCACACAGGTCTGCATTCTTCTAATATACACAAATATTATCTATTATATTACAGTGTGCAAATATGCTAAAAATGCATACATTATTTATACAAACTCATGTTACTGCTGTGTTAAAAAGTATTTGGGAAAGAAGTTGAACTTGTGAATGCTTACATTCCAGACTACAGTTACATTGTTGAGATTCACATTTTCTGCCTTGTTATAATTTATAAACATTGGGTTTAGTCAGGGTAAGTCTTCCTACAGTATAACTGTAATTTCCTGTGCTAAATGGAGTCAGATGACTGGGGATATGAAATCTTGGAAAAATTTAATCATTCCAAGGAAAGTTGTCCCACTTGATGTAGTAGAATTGGTGTAATTCTGTAAGAAGGATGGGCAGTTTGTTAATTCCCTGTCCTGTCCAGAGCGAAAAATACAAAGTGAGGGGCTTTTGCTTGAAAGTAAATGGACTTTTGCCCTCCTCATGTGGTGAGTTCAGGCTCTGAATCTAAACAGATGTGGGAAAATCATCAAGTGTCTGCCTAAGGAAATCACTTCAGCCTATACATAAATTCAACCATGTGCTAGAGCCTAACTGAAGGCTTGATTTCAGCTGAGATTATGGACTAGCCATGAGCTGAGGTGCTCTGTAAAATCAGACCCCAAGTGCTACAGTACTTAAAAATAAATTTACCTGTTGCAGCCTAGGAGCTGAATTTAGGGAATGAATTTGAGCAGGGATCTTTTCCATGCCCCATAAAATCTAATGACATTTCCTGACATGCATGTATTAAATGAGTAAGGAACAAAACCAGTGTTGCTGTGGAGCTAATGTTTCAAATTTTTGAGCATCAGTATTTATTTTCCTTTGATTGCACTCAAAGGGACTCAAGTGCAGTTGTGGATTTTGCTTTCAAAAACACCAGCTAAGCTATAGGGTAAAAAAACCACAAATTGTTAGAGGCTGACAAGAGAAATATCTCAAGCTTTGAAAATCAAAGACATTTTAAGCTAATTTCTTCCTAGTGTTTTTTTTAGTCTATCAATGAGTGTGTGGTTCTCAGCCAGCAAGCATATTCCTTGCAGGAAAGACAGGCAGCAGTTCCAGGCTCTCCCAGGACTATCCCCTACTACTACTCCCTACAGGAGTGACACGAGCTCCACACACCCACATTGAAACTGAGCAAAGGATTAAACCCTGTCCCCTGACTGACACGGAGCCCTGCAGCAGCTAAAGCAGACAGACTGTAGAAATGAAATCACTTTTGTAAAACACATTGTACAAGACCCCTGGCTGCTTAACCAGCAGTTTCTCATTGAAACACTGAAACGCTGCAGTTTCACAAAGAGGAACAATCTTCCTAAACCCTCACAGGTTGATCAAGGGTCATGAACATGCATTAGACTGATTCAAACCAAACAGGATTTTAGCATCTCTGGTAAAATCTTTGAATGACATTTTTCAGGAAAGCTTATTGTCACTGCTGCTGGTACTGATCATTCCTAAAACACAGCAGGGATTAGGTTATGACTTCTTCTCAGAGGGTCATGAAAATTGAAAACCAAGTCCCAAACTGTGTATTTAGGGAAGATCACATTCATATCAGCACTGGGCTGCATCAAAAACCTGTAACAGCTGCTTTCTGAAGTTGGAAAAAATTAGCCACTCAGTCCCTTTTCTCACATTGTTCAGTAAGAATTGATCCTGAGAAATGTGTTGTTTATTGACATGACTTGATCTTCAGGGACATTGTTCAGTGAAAGGATAAAGAATGGTTGGTAAAGTCAGATAAAGTATCAAGCTAGATAAATAATTATATTATTTTCTGAACCATCTTGTTCCATCAACAATGCTTCTTCAAAAACCTCAGGAATATGGCCATATCTTTCCCACCTGACTCTTCAGTATGTCAGAAAGCCTGAATACTGCAACCACTCTTCATATCATCATCTGCAATTTAGATTAATGCATATTCCTTGACTTGCTGTCTAACATATTCTAGAATGGGAAGGGGAAAAAGAAGGAGAAAGTAGTATTTCTTGAATGTTGAGTTGCAATATAAGTCTACTGGAAAAATATCTTCAGGTATTACAAGGGAACTCTGGGGACTGTGTAGCAATGCAGATCTCTTTTGCAGACAGACATGAGCTCACCTGATTGTTCTTCAAGTCAGTAAAGCTGAGGTTAGTCTAAGACTAAGCTTGAGCTAATAAGTCCAGCTAAGAGGGAGGATGTATTAACTCAGGCCCAAAGCCAAAGTAGAGTAAATATAAGAACTCTCTCTGCAGAAAAAGATAAAAAAAATTAAAAATTAAAAAAAAAAAATCAGGGAATCTATGTCCTGTGTCTCCATGTCTTACTTGCAAAATGGGGGTATTTAAGCTGCACTTCTCCCACTCAACATTAAGAGTAGAAGCTCTTCTGCTAAGATTTTAACATGCATACGTATGGAGCCTTGAAAAGAAAATGCAACTCAGTCTGGCTACAGTGATGTAAGTAATAATACCTCTTAGTATGGTATTTAGTGTTCCTAAGCAATGGAATTGACTGTTACATTTTTTATGGTACCCTACTGGAAATGCTAAACTAGCTGAAATACCTTTGCCTAGCCTGGTTCCTCCAACATCACAGAGATCTCACTTTGTATTTTGCTGCAGGTTGTGCAATATCATCTAACCATGTCTGAAGCTCATCTAAGCAAAAAGTACAGAAGGTTAAAATCAGTTCTGCATAGCTCATTATTTGTTCACTGAGCTTCATCTAGCACTACATTTTGGATGCACAATTATTTAAGGGATTAGGAAACTTCATTGAACAGTCTTATGGTACTGCTGGAAAGATGACAATTGAAAGATGTCCAGGAATTCTCTAATTTTTCCATTTTTCCCATCACTCACTGCTCTTTTCCCCCAGCATATCCCAATGGATGGTACACATGTCCTCAGGAAGGACTCCTCATACTTCAGTTTCTGATCCATTGACTGTGCAAGTGCTCCCTGAGGTCTTTCTTTGGCCTCTACCTTCACCAGCTCTCTGTGAAGTGACAACCCTCCCATCAGCAACCAAACCTGCACCTACCCCTAGATGCATTGGCTGCTGTTCCTGCAGCCGTTTTTGTCCTTGCACCCCAGACACAGAAGACAGGCAGCAGTCAGGAGCATCAGCCTCCAGCTCCTCCTGCAGGGAACAACTTCCCTTCACAAAACACTTGTAATTTCAATGAGGATTAATTGGGAAAGCCTCAGTCCATTTCCCTGCAGTTCTTGTCTTCTCATTCACTTATATTGTTTTCACTTGGTTTCTTAATTTTTCCTTTCTTCTTTTTTTTTTTTTTTTAACAATTTACTTCATTAGTTTCTTCTGCTCTCTCTTTGTTCACCTTTCTTCCCTCATTTTATGATTTTAACTCCAGTAATTTTGGCAAGTTTTGGTTGTTTTTACTGCCCCTAATTCCATCTCAGTCCATTTGGTTGTGGTCACTCCATTTCCAAATTTTCTGCTTTTTTTCAAGTGCATTTTATTTGATCATATCTCCTTTCCAGAGCATTTGTTCGACTTTGTTGTCTGATTTCAAGATTCCCTTTCAGGAAAGGAATGAAAGTTCCTCAGTTCCTTAGGCTAGAGCAACATGATCACTGCTCTAACTTGTCATCCTGTGATAGGTAACCTCAGGCAGCTTGACAGAAGCTGGTTGTTAAATTCTGGTCCCTTACATACTTGCCAGGATGGAGATGCTTCCATTTCTCTGAAACTTGTTCCAGTATATTACTTTCCCATGAAGAAATATTCTTCTAGTTTCCAAATGTCCTGAATTGAACCTTCCAAGCTGCAATTTGGGGTTACTGCCCTTTGATAGACCATCTCCTACTACCAGGAAAAAATATGGTTTTGTCATCTTTGTCATTGCCCTTGATATAATTGTAAGCTGTTATTAGACCTTGCCTTAGCCTCCTGCAGGCCAGACTATATATATACACCCAGCTCCACCTGTCTCTCCTCGTAGGCCACATGCTCCCTGCCTCTGCAGCCTGCTGCTGGACCCTCTCCAGGTTCCACCACATCCTTTTAGGACTGGGTTGGGGGGGATCCAGAACTGAACCACTATTCCAGGTGCAATCTCACTACTGCCAAGGAATAAAGGGTAATAACTTCCCTCCACCTGCTGGTCTTGCTCTTCCCAATATAACTCCCAACTCAGTATGTGACTTGCCTAACAGGAAGAGTACTCAACATATGGTCTTATATTCAGTGTGGCACCTGCCATAACACCCAGTTTGCAGAAGGGCTGAAACTCAGCCCATCACCTCCCAGCCATAGGGTGGCTCCAGCCAGGTGCCAAGCTCTGCATCCCACCATGTTGAGCTCTGTGAGGTTTCTTCTAACCCATCCTCTCATCCATTGGGGTCCCTTGGCTTCAAAGCATTTGGAAAGTCAACCAGTCCCTGTAACTCAATATCATCCTGTACAGTATGTAAAAAAATAACAAAATGTGAGTAATACTTTATGTCCTTTGGTCACAAAGGAAATTCAATGCTGTTAGTCTGCTTCTGGTTGCATTTTTCTCAATTTGGGTTTGTTCTCATTTAGTCCAGTTTCACTGAGCTGAAGTCCTGTCATCAGCCTCTTCTTGGCTGCTGGCAGCACCAGGAGAGGCATCCTGTGACTACAGGGTTTATTGCCAGACTCATTTGCTCTCAATTCCCTCCATGGGCCCTGCTGTCTTTGCACTAATGGCAGAGAATATGAGTGTGTCTCTCTCTGAAAAAAGAACTCTTTTTTCAGCTGCTTCTCCGTCTTAAATATTTGAGATTGGTAAATCTCAAATATTTAAGATTGATTGGTCTGTGTGTCAAAAGCTGGATGCTGTTGGAGTTAGTCCCACACTTTCCTTACTTCCCCAAAAAAAGGAATTCTATTTAGCATGGAAATAGTAGTGCATATATTGCACAGCAGTATATATTGGACAAAAGTTGTGCATCAGCTGCAGGTAAACTGGGGATCTAAGCCAAAGACTATTCATATGTGTAAGAGACCTTGCATGTTGCATTATGCCTAACTTTTGGTTATATAGGGACTGGCTGTTTGGCTCTGCAATCAGAGATGTGCTTAAGCATGTGAATGATCCCACTGAAAGCGATAGGACTAGCGGTGGACTTAAAAATTAAGATAGCATCTAGATCCATTCTGTCATTGGTCTTAAATCAGACTTGTTGCTAAGTTTCCCAATGCTGCCATCTACAGAGTAAGTTGACTACAGCTTTGAACAGGCAAGCAAGAAGACAGTTGCAAAAATGATAGATTGCACGCAGTCAGCCCCAGTAGAGCTCTAAATTAGTAATGTGCACATCTAAACAGATAAGCCTAAGATCCTAACTTCAATATTTCTCAAGTATTCCTGAGGATAGTTCTATGTATTAACAGTTGAATGTCCACCTCTGGAAAGCAACACAAAACTGGCAGGAACCTGTTAATTCAAATTAATTTGCTCAATAGACTACTCTGTCTAGAAGAGCAGCAGTCACTGGGTTCTTCAGAGGGGGCATAAAACACAGCAGGCTTTGCAAGTTCCTGCCCTTCTCAAAAATTTTCACAGGGAAAATTCAGAAGTAAATTCAAGAAAAACATGAAGGGCTTTAGATGAGAAGTAAGAGGGTCAAAGGCACACACAGGAAATTAAGGAAAAGTGACAGTTCTGAATGGAACTACAGATATAAGAACAAAGAGGAGAAAACAAGGAGGGACAAGAAATGAGCCTCAATTCAGATAGACATGCCCAAGAAAAAATACTAAATTATAAGAGCATCTTCTCATGAAAAGTGTTCTGATACATAGCACTCTAAAAAAACAGCTCTTATCCTAAACATTTCTGCCAACATGTGAAATAACAGACAAAGATTAAAATTAAAAAACTGGCAAGTAGGTAAAATAAGCTAGAAAATAAAAAAAAAAGTATTTCTTTTGGGATTATATATGCCTGATACGGCTTTAAAATATCTTCCTGGTTTTCTGTTTATGGCTCATTCAATAGAATTTGAAGTTGTAAAATACACACTTCTGTGCATTGTGACCTTTTTTCTGAATGCAGTAACACATTTGGAACGGGTGCAACTTAAATATTGCAACATT
Source organism: Parus major (assembly GCF_001522545.3). Lineage (NCBI taxonomy): Eukaryota > Metazoa > Chordata > Aves > Passeriformes > Paridae > Parus > Parus major. Next base: position 45,794,235 of record NC_031771.1, read on the forward strand.
CAGCTTACAGATCAACACCCACGGTTTGAGATCTCTATCCCAGCTCCCTAGATCTTTGCCATCCCAAAAAATTCATCTTCCTCTTTCTGAAACCAAGGTATTTTAAAGTCAAGCCCAGCTGTTTGCTAAGCTCTTGTCATCATTTCTGCAGGGGACAATAGCCTTGCTAGTGATGTTATAGATAGATAGATAAAATTCATTCTTTAGTTTTTCCCTTTATTTCCATCCTTTGAAACTGTGCCTGGGAATAGGCATACAGAATTCACATAGAATGCGAGAAAACAAGAAAAGTCTGGCACAAATAACACTTTCCCTGTTTCTTCATGAGGCTTAAATTACTAAAATGTTGCCTTTCGGTAGGTTCTTAATGCAGAAGCTTGAGCAGAATAAAAAAAAAAAAAAATTTATGAAACACTGAAATAACTTCAGTAGCACCATTTGCACTGCTAATTGAAACAAAAAGTAAACCACAAAAAATTGGACTGCACATACACAGTATGTATCTCAAAGGCATTTTCAGGTTCTTTCAGCACTGGCTCTACACAGGCACAGTCACAGCATGTACCCTCAGATATTGCCCTAAGGGCAAGGAGAGGGTTCTCTGCAGCACTAAAGCTCACTGCCCTGGGTAAGGCAGACAGCTCCTCCTGCAGCTGGTTTTTGCTGCGGCTTCCACTCTCTTGTGCTTGTGCCCCTTGTGTTTCCCCTCCTGAGGGTTGTGTTGCTAAGCAGCCTGAGCCACAGGCATGGCTCCAAGGCTGTGCTGAAGATGCCCCAGGAGCACATCTTCCCCCACCCTACGACAGCTTCCACTAATAGGCAGAAGATGATGCTGTTGTAGAGGACAATGACACATAACAGACCCTTTCTTAGCCAAGTTTTCACCTCCCTGTTAATAGAAACTGGACACTGATGTTTAGATTTGGAGTGTCCTGAGGTTTAGCAAACCCTTAAGACTTCAAATCAAAATCTGTTGCAACCCTTTCCAGCTTCAGCTATCAGCCTCATGAGTGGTAACAAGGTCCAATACAGAAAAACTATAACACACACAAACCTTTAACAAAAGCTTGAATTGCCCTTCAAAACAACCCTGCAGTCAGAACAGCTTGCAGCATACCCAGAGCAGCAGTGACCATCTAAGACTGTGTAACCCAGCACTGTATAAAATGGTTGCCAAGGACAGACTGGGACTGCATTAGAATAAAGATCCAAGTTAAAGGGTGTTTTATCCCTGCCTACAGCTACCTGAAGTATTAGCAGGGAGCTGCAAGAGCAGCAAACAGCAGCTAGACAGGTAAAAATAGTTTCAACAGGTCATGGTTCATGCCAAAGGACATGTATTATAGATTAAATTTCTTTCCCTGAAATCAAATATTTCATCCTGCTATTAGAAGTTCATGTAGTGTGGGTTTTTCCTTTTTAGGTTGTTTTGGATGGGACAGATAAATACAGCCTCTCTAAAGGACTTCATAACAGAATCACAAGTCAGTAAGCACACACAGCCTAGCCCAGGATTGTGTTCTGTCTCAGCCAGCAGGTTTGGTTTAGCTACAGGTAGGGAAAAGACCTGTTCTAATAGTCTCCTATAAGGAAACAACACCAACCAACTCAGTGGGTATTCTGTGGCTGTTTGCACTAATACAGACCACATTAAGGTGACATTTGATCTTAATTTATCACACCTTACCCCTCCAAAATAAATGTATTCAGGGTGGTAGATTGCAGCTTATGAGTTTCAGAATGGACATTAGGGAAAGCCTTACTAGAATGGTAGTGCAGCACTGCTACATGTTAGACTGATGCTTCTTCATCCTTGGAAACCTCCAGGACACTAGAAAGAGCAGTTTCCCTGCTACCCTGACATTAACTTAAGTTTTTGCTCAGAGGAGAGCTTTGAGGGTCTTCTGAGAAGAAGTCTTAAAGAAGATGCCGCACAACTCCTTTTGGAGAGAATTAGTCATCACTTTAGTCCATTCAGTCTTCCAGCAGAACATTTTATTCTCATTAAGGACAAGGAAATATCAACCAACAACTCAATTAACATAACACAGATCAAACAAGCCCTGTTAAGCATTTTCTACTTAACATGTGAAAAAAGAGTCTAAAGATATCTGATGTGTCCAAACCGTTCACATTAAAACTTGAGCTCATTCTTTAGCATAAGCTCAGCTGATGTTGCTTCTGTGTATAGCAAAAGGTGGAAATAATTTAAGTTACCAGAACAGCTGTGTTTAACAAGTACTGAAGCACTGGAGTTTAAACTGCATTTACTGGTGTGCTATTAAACTGCTTTCCTTGCATCTCTTCAGAGTCTTAGGCAGACTTGCAGAAAGCCACAGCAGAAAAACGAACTTCTCCTTTTTCACGTTCTGTAAATTGTCTGCAGATCTTAGCAGAATCCTTGGGGATGAAAAAATACAGGTGCTTAGACTAACCAAATACACTTCCTATAGAGAACAAGTCTTCGCAGTTCCTCTCTGAGTCCCACCAACTCAGTTACATAATCTTATGACAGCAGCTAATAAATACACTGAACAGGTATCTCTTAGGGACAATACCTTTAGTAGTCATAAACTTAGCAGATTTAAGCACAGACTCGTACAGCAAGTAGGTACAGCCACAATACACCACAGGCAGACTTCTCACCTTTATATAAGGCTCTTTATATGCTTTGTTTTCAGGGAAATGAGCAGCAAGGGAGAAGACTTACCTTCAACAGCAAGTCATCTGAGCTTGTGCCATGGTTTACAGGAAATGGCATACGGCCATCTGTGAAAGAAATACTTCTAAATTAGCAGAACTGAGCATAGTGGACCCAAACAAGTACACATATGATGATACTTGGGAAGTCAGACTATTGACAGTTCTGAGTGAGATGGAAAGTGCTCTCAGCTACACCAGTGACAACATGCTTTAGGCCTTCAGTGTAACCCATCATCAGTTAAAATCCTCAGATGAAGTTACCAATTGTGTTTTGGCTCTGAGAGCCTCAGCAAACAGTTTAATTAGCACAAAGTATCTTGCTTGAGCCCCCAACACTGCAGTCCAACTGCAGAGTTCACAGGGCCTTACCCAATTCGTACAGGTGTCCATCCACGTTGACAAAAAGGATGAAATGGAAGTTCACACTGTTGTCCTCAACCTTAGGAGACACCATCAGATATATTTGTTAGACTGAAGCTAGTACTGCAAACCCAGTTTGTGATTACAGAACAGAGGAAACCTCAACAAGAAAGCAAACTGAAATCTTAAGTTTAGCAGAAGAGGTCTGTGGCAAGACTTCTACAAGGTCAAGCACCAGAAATCCTAATGGTGAACAAGCATTCACCCATGAGTCACTCATTTCTCCTTCCTCACCAACTGTAACAGCTATCTGACAGACAAAAAAAGGTGTTGCTCTACCACCTTCTTTAAACACTTTTTCCAAGATTTTACACATTCACATCTTACCCGACATTGTCCTTCTTGCGCAACAGAATTGTGGACTTCTTGTATAGCCTTAAGAGAAAGCAGATAGAGGTTACTACTACATTTTTGAGTGCTGATAACTGTCAGCAGGTTTTGTAGTTCATATACCTTATTATTTGCCAAATGCTTAGCTCTTTCTTCAGGAGACAAATCAGCTGTTTCATCAAGAAATTTCTTCAGGGCAGACCCCTCCTCTGCACAAGATGATCAAACATTTTATTCAGTATAGGTAAAACATCACAGTTTAGATTCAGCATACAGTGATCAATGCTTTTAGCTCTAGCTACAAGTCATTGCATTAAGCCTGTTACTATCTGCACCATAAGCACATTATGACTACAACTTAAAGTATTTATTTATCCAGAATATACTAGTAACAATCTACACAAACAACCAGAGTTGTTCCAGGGAAGAGTGCTTCAGTATACTGTGGATGCTTGTTTTGAAAATCATTTTCAAAGGGGATTTAGCTTTTCTGATTTCCTCACGGCACATTTGGCAGAAATGTTCAATCCCATTTTGAAGAAATTCAATAACAGTACCAGCTGTAAGGACACAACTAACAGAATGTGAGTAGATGAAATTGTCTCACTGCCTTCAAATGAAGGCAGCACTTGCTCGTGACAGGCTTGCTTTGGTTTACCAGAACATAAATTAGTAGAGCAGTACTAAGATGCACAGAAAAGCATCTTAGTACTGCACTACTAGCACATAAAAGATGTGCTGCATTATTGCTTCAGTCATCAGGAGAGCATTATTTCAGTGAATCCTTTTTAAGAAGAACAAAGCAAAACTGCTTAAATGCTCACTGTGACTTCCACACATTTTCCTTTGTACAAAAAGGATTCCCACACCACAGAAAGGGTCCAAGTTCTCTTGGAATAATGGTAGCTGTATTTTGCAGATCTAGTCTCTGAACAACAAAATAATCTTTTTCTATAGTAAAGAAACCATCAAAACTATTATCTTGGTATGAAACATCTCCTTACAAACCCTTATCTCTACAACTTCTCCAGAAAAAAAACAATTTAGACTGATTTACAGGCTACTCTGAGCACATTGATTTCCATTGGACATAAGTAGCATGAAGAACTCCATCTCATATATTGACAATAAGCTTAATGTCAATAACTTCTTCTGAACACAGTGCTTTCTAATTACAGACAGACTTTGGTCAGTCCTGCTAAGTGCCCTTTTCCTCTTGCATTGCTTACTAGGACAATACCTCTGCAGCAATTCAAAGCACATTCCCTTCTGTGTTTCAGGCAGCCCACATGCCCCATTCCAAGAGCTGGAAAACCCACTTACCAACTGAAGCAGTATAGCATGCCTTAACTTGGCTCACATGAAAGCCCCTGTCTCCCAATAGCCCATACCCATTGAATCTGCTGTCAAAAAAATGGAAATTCAAGCACTTCAGAACATTCATACTCACCAAGTTTCAATTTGTCTTTGTTATTAGCAACTGCATGTATCAGACCAATTGTCCCACAGGAGTTACTGACTGTCTGCTTCAGGAAATACACTTTGGAACTGATCTCCTGGTCCTTTATTTTCTCAGTCTGTTGCTTCCTGAAGTTCTCATGCTGTAAACATGTAATTATTTTAGGCATTTCATCACAGTCCTATCTTTGTATTGTGCAAACCACTGGACATGTAAGTTGTTGTACAGGAGAATCAGTATTAGGACTGGACAAAGATTTACTCACAAAGTAATCTTTGTGGCAAGTAAAGCACCATATGTCTGAACTGGATTCAGGCCAACACTTAATGGACTACCTGCATGATTCAGTCATATCCAAAGGCACTGTTCTTAGGTTCTCCATCTGAGCCATACACTGGAAATAGCTTGGGGTGAGAAATAATCTAATGGATAGGCTTTTTTATTTCCTCTCCCAGTTGCTTTGATCCATTGAACAAGGTTACTCAGCATGTCTCCACAATAGGCCTTTGAACCTTTAGAATTATTTGCCTTCACAAGCCCCTCCCCATCACAACAACGTATAAACAACTGTAAAATTGCTATTGGAAGGTTATAATCCTTCCTTTTAAGAACTTGCTAATTAAATTTTATTTCAAAGCTCATCTCCTCAATCACTTCCTTAGCATCAGGTGGACTGAGTATATTAATATATTGAAGAAGTAATGTAGGCCCCTCCAGATCCAATGATTCAGCATGGTAATGGAAGTGCTATTCCTTACACTCAAGATCGCTCATGGGTTTTTTTCCCCTCAGTCTGTTATACAAAGCAAAACCTCACAGGAACACTGGGATGGAACGAGAGCCCCTGTTTAGTGGCTCAGCACAGCTGAGGCTATTTGGAGGCTTGGTCCAAGCAAACACCGTGCCAGTGCCAAGCCCCATCCACGCCTAACCTCCTGATGTTTGGGTGGATGACAGCGGCACTCCAGACAGCGGCCAGCGCTGTCCTGCGCGGGAGGGGACACCCACCTGCTCCGTGAGCGGGAACAGCAGGAGCAGCGCGCAGGCCGGGGTCGGCACGGCGCGCAGCGCTTCATCCTCGAAGCCCAGCACGTCCACGAAGCGCCAGCCAGGACCCACCCCGAGGCGGGACAGCACCTGCACGGGGCACAGAGAGCGGGTGGCCCGGCCGCGCCACGCCCGTCCCCACGGGGTGCGGCCGCCCCAGCCCC
>NC_031771.1:45801177-45995656 GCF_001522545.3 Parus major
CCCTCTGACGTTGGCGTGGAGAAAGTGCTGGAAGCGGGCCGGCAGCGTGGGCAAGCGGCTGGCATCACCCAGGGCAACAGGTTTCTTCACCATCAGCCCAGGCCTTGGGCTCCGTGCATCCCGAAAACCCAAGTCTACATTTATGTGCCTGGCAGCTCCTAAGCGCCAGGCCCTGTTCTGTGTATGTTGCGTAAAGTATACAATGGTTTTGATATTCAACAAAATCATTAAACGCTTTTTTTTAAATTTCCAGTATGATATATCTGACATGAAAGTGTCCTGTGTGCTGATTGTATCTCTGCATTTGGACCAACCCTTGAACAAGTCTAGTGAACCTGGTTAAAAAATAGCGGGCTTTTTATCTTTTATTCATGACCTGACAGTTTCTGTGCACAATGTCTTTGGACTAGAACATGTCTAGAACAAGGAAACAAAACCAACCTGCTCAAAATACCAGCACTAATCACGTGGACTCCCAACAGCTTTTCAGATTTTACTGGTAAACAGCCTGATGGGAGCCTTGTGGACAAGCGAGATGCTTCACAGTTGTCTTTCAAACAATGCAAATACTGAACAAAAGAGTCAGCTGAATGTCTGCAGTCTGTTTGATTTTGATGACTTTCTTCCTTTGGTTTTTCACCATGTTTCAGAACAATTTGGGCCCCAACACAGCAAAATTTCTAAGTGCCTGCCTGATTTCAAGCAGATTTAAATTAACTTTAGGTCTACTGCACTGTCATTTAGTGGGGAATCATTCACATCAGGTGGTTGCACACATGCATTTTTGAACTGAGAATATTCATCAACATTACTCGGTTTACCATGAACTCCTTGGGAAAAAAACCTAGAGTTAATCTTTGAAATATGGCCATAAACGGTTCAAGATGCCGTCTCATACTAGTTCTTCCTATAACAAGACTTAGTGAAGATGAAACAGAATAGTAAGGCGGTCTTTGTATTTTGTGGCCTAAGCTGGGTTGTTTCTGGACAGGATAAAACCTTGAGCAACTTTCTCTGATCTTATAGCTGATCATGCCTTGACCAGGAGGCTGGTCTAGAGAAATCCTGAGACCCCTTCCTGAAGTACCCCATGATCCTGTGATTTAGTCTATCACAGTAAAGGGAAGAGCAGTACATACTGTTCAAAACCAAAGATTTCTGGGGAGGACAGGGGAAAGTAAATGACAGTCTCATTTATTTCTGGGGTTTTTTTCCCCCATTACTGTAGCTGAAAACAGTCTTTGATGCCTATAAGAAAACTAAAATTGTCCCAAAATATTAATTCTATATATGGCATCTTTGACTATCTTTCTTTTTATGATGAACTCCAAATGCACTGTAAGATGCAAGGATATCAAAGGAGCTCGAATGAGTAAGTCTAACGCTAGTGGTCCCTGACAGATATGTAGGAGAGTCTGCATGCAGCTTCTCTGAGAGGACAGCAAAACACTCATCTTGCAGCCTACAAAAGAAAAGGCTAAAAAAGGCAAGAAAATCCTATTTCTGAATTGTGCAGTAGCAAATGATCATTAGAACTTCAGCCTGCCTCAGCCATGGCAGTGCTTAGATCCCTAGGTTAGTCATCCCTGGGATGGCTCCTGTGTCTAGGCTGCTGAGAGAGACTGCAAACAGTTGTTCAAGTGTAATTTCGGGCTCTGCATACCATGTACAGAATGCAGGAAGTGATAGCAGAACTGTTTCTATGGAAGAATCTGTCAAATCTATCAAAACACTAATTTTAAAATAAAGAGTAAGTGTAACAACATCAAACTTCTAAAGCTGCTACTGTTGCATAAAGATGCCAGTCTCCAGAAAGTCGCATAAGAAGTAAAAGCTGTGTCATAGGCAGTCCCCATCCATCTCATTGCAAAGATGAAGGAAGTCTTTGGACCATCTTTCTTCAGAGCAGAAGATAGATGTGCCTAACACATTCAACCCAATTAATTTCCATTACTGCAGTAAAATAAATACTCACCTGGAAAAGTGACTGGTACTTTGCAGTCATAGTACTTGCGGTGTTCAACACTGTTCACAGTGTTAAGGTTTTGCTCAGATGTCTAATCTAGAAAGTGTGGACAGAGGAATCTTTGCCACATATATGATCTTTTGGCAGATTGCTTTCTCTTAGATATTGGCTTTGGTGTCAGTATTCACCAGTTGAAGGTTTACGTAAGAACTAGACCTATAATTAAGGCCTGTTCCTGAGTTCAGAGGATCTCCAAACAAAAGTACCTATAACAAGTAAGGTAGTGAAGGAGGCAAAGCTGGCCTCTGACAATGCAGAGCTCCCAAAATGGAAACTGAGGCTGTATACTATTCTTTAGAAAATAGTTTTCCTATTGTCCTGCCAAAATCCAAGCCCTGAGGCAGTCCAAGCCCACATCTTCTGCAGTATCCTCACCTGTCTAGCAACCACCTCAGACACGTGCTTTTCTTCATTTTCTTATAATGACTCACTTCCCAAAAGAAGGTACTAAACCCATTCCTGGAAATCTCCTTAATCCCCTCTACTCCCTACCTTCAAAACAAACAATTATTGTCTGTAGCTGGCTGCCCAGGGCAGCAGGATGCAGGTACATGGTTGTGCAGGTGCTGGAGCCACAGGATTTACTACATGTCACCATTCTCCTGGTAACTGCACATTTGCATTTACCCTACAGGGAGTAGAAGGTGTTTGAGATAACTGTGCTGACTTACTGTAAGCACCTCTGCTGGCTTGGGGATAAATCCTGCCTGAGACTAAATCCTGCCTGAGGTAAATCCTGCAGTTAGCTCAGTTTTACCATAGCAGTGTGCTTGAGAGAGATTGATTTACACACATATGCAGCATCCTTGCATGTGGATGTAGCAATGTTGATGCAGTGCCATGCTCCCTTTGGCATGGAGCTCCTGCTGTGACAGCATCCCTGAAACCAGAAACTTTGTGAGTCTCAACCCTTGCTCTAATGACAGCTCTGGGCTGAAGCTGTGGCCCAGAGAGAAAGGTGTGGATGGAACAAATGTGTACCTGGAATGGTAGGATTATGCTGCTCTAAATCCTAATCCTAACCCTAATGCAGATCTAAAATACAGCATTATGACAGGTGCTATGAAGAAAACCAATTTCATCCCAACCACAACCTGTGTCACAAGGTATCAAATATAAAACATATCTGGGACCACTGCAGGGACAGTGGGTGTCGGGGATCTGACTGCAGTCAGATATATACAGTCTATATATACATACATACATATATATATATATATATATATATATATATCTTCATAGAGAAGACTATAATATCACCCCCCTTCTCTTCTGGTAAATTGTAGCACAGCAGCAATTCCTGCATGAGACTGCCCCAGCCTTTAATTAGAAGATCAGAGGGATCAATAGGCCTAGCAATTGAGTGCTTTTATAGAGAGCCTGGGTCCATGAAAGATTGGAACAGGAAGAGAGACATCTGTTTGTTTCTGAATTGCATCCAGATTAATTTAAATACTTATGTGAGGAGTCTTGGTGACTGCAAGTCATGCAGCCCAGCATGCAGGGAAGTTTAAGTCCAGTCACTACTCAGCATCTGGCTGTCAGCTGCTGCTCTCCAGGTCCATGGGCCAGGACCTCTGGGCTGAAACATCTCAACTGTCAAGCAGCAGACTTGCAAATGGAAGAAATTCAAAGCAGCTCAGGGCTGAATGCTGAATGTGGGAAAAAAAGCCCAAATCTTTCTTTACTTAATGTAAAGGTTGGAAATGTATGTTTTTGTATTCCCTCATCCTCAAGAAGCATATATTTTGGCTAGGAGATGGAATAATTAATGGCTTATGAGGTGGAGACATACTGAAGGATGTGAACTCCGGGTCTGACCTGAGATGAAGACCAGCTGGAGAGGGGTAACAGAAGCAGTGCAGGTAAAACTGTCAGGCTGATGAAAGGGGCTGCTCTGCCAAGGACTGCCTTTGTGTGTATTGACTGCTAGCAGTGACTCTGCAATTGCTCTGAACTACAGCCAAGTCCACCAGCAGGTAAAGAATGTGTTCTACAGAATGCAAGAGCTGTTCTGGAAGTCTGTAGGTGGAAGTGTTAAACTGCTGAAATGTAGCTTTGAATTTTTGCCTTGAGAGCCTCAGTTCTAAAGAGTGCAGCTATGGTTTCCTTGATTTCAGATCTGTCTGGCAGGATGCTGACAATTCATCATTCCTATACAAAATCATGTCTACCAAACAGTGATGGTGTCTATCAGAAGCACAGCATTAGCATGCTTTGTTTCACAGTAGAAGTAGGACAAACAGAGAGTGACTTTTTCCTCTTTTCACAAAGAAAGTTAGGAAGGACATCACTGTTGGCAAGGGTCTCTTGGTTTCAAATTAAATGATACACCATCTGGTTATGAAAGATATGAAAGCTTGCAAGGCTTGTCTCAAAGGATAAGAAAGACAGTATACTGGCACCTGGGCAATCAGCATCTGTCTCCTTTCCCTGAAATGCTTTCTTTGGTGATGTTAGCAATCTATCCTTTTTCCTCTACAGGCAGGAATAATCTATCCTTCTAGCCCTGTAGAAGAGAACAATCCCTGCTTCCTTGTTCTTTGTTTTGTTGACTTAAACATTCTTAGGATTAGTGCTTTTATCTAGAGATATATGTACAAAATATACATTTCAAGAGGTCCTGGTTCTGTGCAGTGATTTAGCATAATATATTTAATAGCTAATAATAATGAATTTTAATTTTGATGTAATACTTGGATGATCTGTACTTAGGACTTGCATACCTACTTACATTTTCATCCAAAGAATGCTTTCCTCAGATTAATAGGCACAAAATAAAACAGGAAGAGCCATGTGTTTTAAACTACTAGTTGTGAGAGACATAAATAGCAGCACTTGACTCTTGTAATACACCCTCTAGTACAACACTGTGCCTCTTTCCAAGCACTGTATTGTGCCAGGCCATCCTGGGGTGACCCCAGTCTGCTTCTCCCCTGCAGTCTTCAGTTTCTTCTGTAACAACTTAGCAAAGCCTATCCTTAGATTTGTTCCTAAATGCTCTCTAGCCATACAACAGCACCTAAAAAGCATTAAACTCTCCCTGAGCTCTGGGGCTGCTGGAAGAGCTTACCTTAGACAGGATGAGTTTCTTGTGAAACAAAATAAAAGGCTACTTCAAATCAGCTCTGGAGCACTATCCACTTTTAAGCGGGAGGAGAGTAGCAGAAGACAAGAAGAGATAAGAAGTGTTGTCAGTCAGTTGAAAGGATATCAAGACATTGACTCAGTAGTACTTTTACAGTAGTAGAGGACCACTTCCTCAGGCTTATGGGGTGCTGAGGGAAAGGCACAGCCACCTCCCAAATACCTCTTTATGTCAGCAGTCTCCAACCTCTAAATTTAAACCTTTTCAGGGAAAGAGCAGAATACATGCTTTAAGGAGCTGCTGAGGATTGAACTTCTGGATCAAGCCTATTGTCACCTGCTTTCTCTGTACACGCTAGTGTAGCTTTGATGTTTCTGGGGGAAATGTGAGGAGAGAATGAAGAAATTGGCTAGCCTGTTGTTGAATGAAGAAGGGAGAAATATGGCTCTACCAGAAGGGAATAGCAAGGGGTTTTGTGTTTGTTGAAGAAAAAAGAAAAAGGGGCTTGTCTAGCTTGCTTGACAACAGAGGCACGTGTTAGACAAGGACTCCTGTGTGCAGGGGGTTTACTGTGAGATCTTGTAACTACTCCAGGTCAGCACAACAAACCATCTTAGACTATGTCCTAGATATCAGCTATCTTCTGAGGAGAAGGAAAAGCAGACTTTAGTCTGCCAAGATAGCGATGGGCAGATGTAAAAGGCATTCCTTCATCTTGTCTTTTTTATGCAAATGGAGGCCGTAAGAAGAATTTAAAGTAGTTGACACTTGAAATCAGTGAACAACTTCATGAAAATAAATAAATAAATAAATAAATTTTAAAAAAATCCTAAGTCCCCGATGGGTTTTTTTTTTTCAGCTAACTTAGTCACAGGATCCTGAAAGATGATTGCTTTTTCCACATAACTGACATGGTCCTGTATTCTTTTTATATCTTGTGAGTAGTCTTCTGGTCAACTGTCTCCACCTGATCTCTATATATATGTTCACCCCCACTTACAGAAATTCTGAAATAAGTTGTGCTCAGCTTAATATGTTCTCTAAAATCTGCACTTGCATAACAAAAATGACCCTGAACTCCTACACATCAACAAGGACAGATGTAGCACAATATTTACACTAATTTGTGCCAAAGGACTAGTTTCCTAATCTACATGTGCACATTCTTGAGAAGCATGAGGATTTTGTTTTTAATTAAAGTGCTCTGATCTAAAGCTTTAGCTGCAGACAATCTATGAGATGCTTAAGCATGGTTCTTCTGTTGGAGACAGTTCACCTGGGGAGTGATGTTGGCACAGAGCTGCTGCCAATTCAGTGAGTGAAGCCAAGAGTCTGGGGTCCCTGAATTGTCCTGAGTCTGCCCTGAGCCTGCCTAGCTAGTCCCATCCTGAAGTGGGCTACACGGGAAGGAAATTTTATACATCTGAGACAGTGTCAAACTTCAGCTTCTTAATCATTCCTAAGGCATACCTTAGAGTTCCTAGACTCTAGACATACTTGGTGTGCCAGCTTGTCAGGGCAGTGACTCAGAAGTGACTCAGAGCAGCATAGCTTTGCCTCCTTCACACTGTGACCATGGTAGATAAAAAGACTTACAGACCTAGATCTGAGCTGCTCTTGCTTCTCTACCCTGTAACAGCATATAGAAGCATGAAATGCATCCCTTAGTCATGCTAGCAGATTGTGGTTTTTAGGCAACAAGATCTCCAAAGTCTTTGCTGTACAAATTCCTATTTTAATTACAAATAACAGTAGTTATTCCCTTGTACTTACAAGTCAAGTCTTTGATTTCAAAATGTGTAAGAATAAGAGACTTAACCTTACATTTATAGCCACTTTCCAGAAGTACATCTGGCAGAACATAACCTTTTGGTTAAATTATAATGCTGACACCAAGTGTTTTACACATGATGACCACCCAGAGTCTTGCTAATGCAAAACAGTTGTCCTGTACGTGCTGCTCTTACTAGCTGGGCGATGCAGCAGCGCAGGGGCCTAGCTGCTCTGACACTGCTGGGGATGTGGCTGGTGGAAGGTTAGTCTTGGCTGAACTGCAAGCAATTAACATTAAAAACACGGTGAAACAAATCCAGTCAGGAAACATCAGCCCTTCCAAGCTGCCTTTGACCCAGCCACTCCTAGAACCTAACACTATAATGCCTCCTGTGCATCTTCAGACGCTGCTCTCAGAGCACCAGCTGTGCTGAGAAAGGGAGGATTTTTTTTCACTCTCTGCTTCAGGAATTTTTTCACACTACACAAGAAGGATAATATTTCCAAATGTTAGAGAAGTGTTTAGACAGTGTTTGTCACTGATAGAGAAACTTCTTTTCTGATCAGTTTAACAAGTGCTGTTTTGAATTTATTAAAGCACATGTTGGTATGAAGAACACCATCGTTTGGACCTTGAGCCATACTGTTTTAGTGGAGGAGTTTAGATTATGTATATGCATGCTGAAACAAATCTCTGTCTCAGTGGAGAAAAATATTTAGATTGCGAGGGAAACTACACTATGGATCAGAAAAACAATGGGACTCTATCACATTCTACAGTTGCAAATATAAACGCAAAACACGCTGCTCTTTCCTGTGTATGTTTATACACGTAGGGCAAAATTCCCATTGAGTGCATTTGCAGCCTGGGCTTTTCTAGTTGTATTTAGGACATTAGGCACTGGACTTTTGTCTCTCTTGTTTCAGAGACAAAGCACTGACCTTCTGCTGTTAGCAAACCTAGTGTTTCCAACTTTATCTTAGCTTTCTGTACCTCTTAATGTGTATTAGTGGGTGTGAATGTATATATATGCATAACATAGAACCATAGAATTCTAGAGTGGTTTGGGTTGGAAGAAGCCTTAAAGATCATCCAGTAAGGATGACAGAATTGTAGAATATTCTGAGTTGGAAGAAACCCATAAGGATCATCAAAGTCCAACTCCTAGCCCTGCACAGGACAACCCCAATAATTACACCATGTGTCTGAGAACATTTTCCAAACATTTCTTGAAATCTATCAGGCTTGGTGCTGTGACCACTTCTCTGGAGAGCCTGTTCCAGTGCCCAATCATGTGCTGGGTGAAGAACCTTTTTCTAATATCCAGCTTAAATCTCCCCTGACCCAGCTTCATGCTATTTCCTCAAGTTCTGTCACTGGTCACCACAGAGAAGAGATCAGTGTCTGCCCCTCCTCTTCCCCTCATGAGGAAGTTGTATATTGTGATGAGGTCTCCCCTCAGTGTCCTCTTCTCCAGGCTGAACAGACCAAGTGCCCTCAGGTGCTCTCGTATGGCTCTCCCTCAAGACCCTTCACCAATCTCCATAGTCCTCCTTTGGACACTCTCTAATAGCTTTATATCCTTCTTGTATTGTGGTGACCAAAACTGCACACAATATTTAAGTTGAGGCTGCACCAGTGCAGAACAGAGTGGAACAATCCTTGCCTGGCTGGCAATGCTGTGCCTGATGCCCCCCAGGACAAGCTTGGCCCTCCTGGCTGCCAGGGCACTGCTGAACTGAACTCATGTTCACCTTTCCACTGACCAGGACACAGAGGTCTCTTTCCAAGGTGTTACTTGCTATCATCTCATCCTCCAGTTTGTATGTGCAGGTGCAGAATCCATCACTTACCCTGTGAAACTTCATACACTTGGTGATTGTTCAGCACTCTAATTTGCTGATGTCTCTATGCAGGACTGCTCTACCTTCCAGGGAGTCAACAACTCTCACAATTTAGAACTGTTGGTAAACTTACTTTCAGGTCCTGTGTCCAAGTCAATTATAAGTACATTGAAGAGCACTGGCTCTAAATTAGAGCCATGTGGAACCCCACTAGTGACAGGTCCCCAGTCTGATGTCACCCCATTCACTGCAACCCTTTGCACCTGACTCGTGACACCCATCCCATGATGCGTTTATTCAGCTGTGTGCAGGACATTTAGTCCAGAAGGATACTTGAGAGACACTATGGAAAGCTTTACTGAAATCCAAAAGGGTTGCATCAACTGGCTTCCCTTGATTACCTAGGTGAGTTAACTTGTCATAAAAGCAAATTAAGTTAGTGAAACAGGACTGTCCCCTCATGAAGACATGCTGGCTGTGACAAATGACCATGTTGTCCTTCATGTGTTTTTTAAGAACTCCCAGAATAATTTTCTCCATAATTTTACCAGGCACAGAAGTTAGAATGACAGGTCTGTAGTACCTAAGGTCATCCTTCTTGCCCTTCTTGAAAGTTGGAACAACATTTGCCAGTTTCCAGTCAACTGTGACCTTTCCAATTCCCAAGACTATTCAAAAAATCTTTGAGAGAAGTCTCAAACCTCCTGCCATGGGCAGCAACACCTTCAACTATATGTGGCAGGTTTCTCAAACCATATGTATCATGAATGGGTCAGCCATTCTGGCCTGAAACATGGCTTTCCTGACTGCCTCACAGGGAGCTGTACTGATACATCATCCTTGGCTGCCTGTGGGGCAGACCCTGCAGTGAAGTTCTTCCAGGGAAAGCTCCAGCATGCCAGAGCAGAAGGCCTGAAGCCCAGCAGTTGCTGGCAATGGAGAGGTATTTTCCTAAAACTTAGAAATTGTGCTTCATTATATGCTGTTTGAACAACAAAATATTTATAGTCTAAAATGAAACCTACATTACAAAAATCTCTGTTGTATTCCTATTTCTCAGTTGTAGGAAAATATTAGTGATCATATGTTTCAGCACCCATCAGGGCTATAGGTCCCGTTCTAAGCAGCCAAGGCAAGAAAATCTAGCTAGATGTCAGCTTTGAAAGTGTGAGCTATTCTCTTTATCTGACTACCTATAATTACAGGCCTTTCTCTGTGGCAGCTTTCGAGTATTTTTGTCCACCAGAGCCACATAAAAGAGTAAGCGGAGTTTGCAGAAAAGTCAGCTCTGAAATCAGCTACTGGCTTCTAGCAGTGCCTAAGCAGCTTCTGTAGCATCTAGAAACTCTGCATTAATAGCAGCTTTTTTGTTACAAACAGCATCTTTCCCCCACCTGGCTGTTCCAGCTAGAAGGAAGTCCCAAATGGACTGTTTACCTACAGTGGTCAGTTGGTATTCAAATATGGTTATTGTGAGCAAACACAGTCACCCTGCTCACACTGCTCAGAACCTGCTGGAAATAATAAAAAAATGGAGCTGTCCCTGTTTGGATGAGTGGGTGGGCTGAGTAAATTCACCACATAGCCAAGGAGTTTATATTCCTGGGGTCCAGTCAGATCAGGCCACCTTTCCTTCATCCTCCCTATAGGAAATCCCAGTATACCACTGTGTAACAGGCAGAGAAAGGAGAGATCAGAGAATTACATTTAGACAGATGTCCAAGAGATCATTTATAATTACTTTACAACCACTCCTGGAAGCAAGGCTGTGCATTCCTGAAGAGCTAGAGAGAAACTTCAAAATCATCATTCTGCCTTGCTTGGCATGCCAAGATATCAGGGAACTGATAGCCTGCAAATTGCTCCACTTGCACTTGCTCCCATACAGCCTTCATTAAGGTAGTGGCAATGTGCCTGAGACAGTTAATACAGAAAATGGGAGAGGGCTCCATGAATATAGCAGGAGGCCTTGATTTAGTTTCTGGTTTGATTTAGCTACTGGAATAATCTTATCTGGGACTGATGTCTTCTGGCCTTTGCTTCTCCATAGAATAACTCAGGGAACTTTGTTCATGGCAGAATTAACCTTTCACTATATGCTAGCCCAGGGACCACTAAGGAGACAGGAATTCAAAATAATGGGAGTGATACATGCTTTCACACAGTTACTGAGAAGCAATGTATCTAGGGGACTGAATCTTCCAATCATATTCAAGCCTGTAATTAAAAAATTACATGCTAAGAGTCTAATTCTTAAATCTCCCAGCTGCAGGTACACTGTGTGTGGTGGTTTTTGCTTTTTCTGGAAAATGGTTTGATTTTGTATTTAAAATGGAGACAATGTAGCTGTGTGAAAATACTAGAGAAAGTGTTCCAACCATTCTGCTGTAACTGAATTTTCTTAGTTAAATTTCTGCGTTTAGGATCAATAAATTCAGCCAAAGATGGTGTACATTTCCCTGCGCCATGGAAGTGCAGTGGCACCACTAGATGGTAGCCTTGCTTATTTCATAGTCACCACTTTCCTAGTGTCCACTGCAGTAGGAGAGACGAGTTTCTCGAGATGGGATCATCACAGACTGTAATTTTCCCTCTACACGGAGACTAACTCACAAGTAAAAAGCTGCTACATGGAATAAAGCAGGGGAGAAACTGTGAGCTCCTCCTCAGAGCACACCTGGGGCACAGCCATTCACTGTTTGCAAGGCCTGCAAACCCATGTGGCAGTGGAGAAGGTCAGTTGCAGAGGTTTTCTTGCCAATGGAGATTCCTACGGACTGTCATTCCCTGTCGCAAAGTTGGAGAGATTTTGACCAAAATAAACTTGCAGTCAATAGTTCACACACACAGGAACAGCAAGATGATAATGAAATTCTTTTTGTATGAGCTGATAATACAGAAAGGCCTCTCTTTTTTTCCCACTGTTGTTTATAAACAGTATTCCACAAGACATTTGTCTGTTAAGTAAAAGAGTAGGTGTCCAACTTTGGACTTTGATTATCCTTGTGGATCCCTTCCAAAAATTATATGAAATATTTGATGAGATTTGTTAAGCCTAGGCAAACACTGCATCCATACAGAAATATTTCCAAGAAGCGACTGTATTGTGCAACTGCCCATTTAGGATGTATATGAAATGCCTTATTTTGTTCCTTTTTATGGCACCGCTTAATTTTTATTATATTGCAATCCAAAGTGCATTATATAGATATAATATATTATATATTATACAGTTACTATGTAACTAAATACTAATCATAACTCTAACCACATAGTGAAAACCACAGTGCAGTGTCATCACACTTTATTAAAGGAACATGAATTTCTGAGTATCTTGCCTGAGCATTTCTGTCAGGGAAATTTATTAATAGGCTATTCACTAATAATCTTGGTAACCTGCTAGTTGTCTTGCATCTCTTCAGTAGATATAATGCATATTCCAGGGAGAGTTCTTCTCCAGTATGCTGTCAAAGCATAAAAGCTTTCCCTCCTGCTGGTTGCTGTGCTATGTTAAAGAGGGAAGAAACTTGATTTTCAAATGCTGGAATTTGATGAATCACCTTTGGATGTTTCAGTAGGTCATTGGTCCTTCTGAAACTGATCACGATAACACAATTTTATTACAGACCATTTTAACTATTTGGGGGCTTTTTTGGGTGATCATCATAGCCTTGAATCTAAAAATATCAATTAAAATGTGAGTTCTAGCCTATAAAAGTGTTAGGAGATTAAATCATGTCCAATTTTAAGACAAATGGAAAAAGGGGGTAACACTACACAAAAGAACAATACATTTAAGAGTAAGTTATTAAATATTAAAGTACAATTTCTAGGTGCTTTGCTCTGAATTACTTTGCCTGTCATACGTCTTCACCTAACTGTCATTTCTTCTTGTTCATCAGTGTACTACTTATAATTACAAATATTTTTTTTCAGTTCTTTAGGCTGGTGGATGTTAATAAGCATTTCTAATTAAAAAAATAATATTGCTATTAATCTTAATGATCCTTTAAATTGTTCTCAGTTCATGAGTGTTCTGTTATTACCAGGAACATAATTGTAAAGGCAGGGAACAAAGTACAGAAAGCTATGGAATGCATAGGAAAAATCATCTCTTGCAGATAAATAGATTTGCTGTTATAAAAGGTAGGATAAATTTTAAAGTAGGCTTGGGCACATCAATAGGACTACTAAATGTGTTTACATTTACAAGAACATGTAAGAAAATGTATGAGATGCCAATTTCATTATTGTAATAGACTCCTTTGACCTCATTATACATCTTAAGTCACTTCAATATGCCACTATTTTACTGTTGATTGTTTTGCATCCGCTGTTTCAGGGACCTCCTAAAAGTGTTAGAAGGTGTAGAAGTAAAAGTTCTATTGCATACTTTCCACTGAACAACCATCTTATGTTGAACATTTGCTTTAGCAATGACCAATTTCTTCCCCCGCAATCTCAAATGCCTAGCTTGACAGAACAGACAATATTCCACATATTTGGAAGGCATTAAACAGAAATCTCTTCCTACGCCTGTGCTTTATTAAACCTCATTTCTAACTGTCTGGGATGTTGCTGTGATTCTCTACTCATCCATCTCAAGATGTGTCTAGAGATTATATCTGAACCATAATCCTATTGCAGTGCATGTAGGTTAGAGCAGTGAAGTTGCCAGGCCTATTCTTTACTTGTTTGTTTTCCACATATGAGAACACCTCCTTCTTTTCCATTCTAACTGGCAACTTGAGTTTTGAGAACCACCAGAACACAGCTGCCTGGAGCACTACGCTGATGCCAAGCACACTCCATTAATCCATGACCAGAGGAGCTTGCTAATGTTCTCCAGCCATGTGGGTCTTTAACTCCCTGCCATGTAACTACTTGGTGCCCATATCCAGTGTGAAAAACAACCCATTCTTCGGATCACAGAAACATACAAGTGTTAGAGCTGGAAAAGATACCTAAGATCTTAAAGACCAGTCATTAAACCGGCACTGCCAAGTCTGACACTTAACCACATCCCCAAATACCAAAACTACTCATCCTTCTAAGTATCTCCAGGGATGGTAATTCCACCATTTCCCTGTGCAGCCTGTTCCAATGCTTAACAACCATTCATTCAGAGAAGAAATTTTCCTTAATATCCAGCACTAACCTCCCATGGTGCAACTTGAGGCTTTCTTCTTGTTTTATTGCTTTTCACCTGGGAGAAGTGACCAACCCTGACCTCCTTTCACGTAATTGTAGGGAGTGATAAAATCTTCTTCTAGGGCTTCCCAGCCTACTTGGTTGGCTACCTATCTGTCTACTTTTCTGCCTCTCACTGTTGTCAGAGGAGCACAGGGATATAGCAGGTGGCATTTTAGGAGGCACTCCCTCACCTTGATACGGGCGTTACTACACTTGCCAAGCACGAGCCAGACCCTTTTTTTTCCCCTAAGGAGAAAAAGAATTTTTTTTTTTTTTTTTTTTTTCCAGGGCTTAGACCTGCCTCACACACACACACACAAAACCTCTACTCCTTCTGAGACGTGCATCTGCTCTGATGGGAGCGGTGCGGCCCGGCCCAGGCGGGGCGGGAGCAGGCCCCGCCGGGGGCCCACACGACATGGCGCCCATCGCCCCCTCGCCCCGCCTCGCCCCGCCCGGCCCGGCCGGCACCCTGCGGGCCGCGGCTCTGGGCGGCGGCCGGGGCGGAGGGAGAGGAGGGGCGGCGGCGGCCGGCGGCCGGAATCGTTTCCTGGGTAAGCGCAGCGGGCTGGGAAGCGTTTCCGGAAGGCTGGCCGCATCCCGCAGCGGCTACGGGAGCCTCCGGGGCGGGCGGCGGAGCGGTGCGGCGGGCAGGTGCGCTCTGTGGTGGGCGGTGGGGAGGGGAGGGCAGAGAGGGCAGAGCAGGGCAGGGCAGAGCAGAGCAGAGCAGGGCAGCGTGTCCCGTGCCGCGGCAGAGCCCCGGTGCGCGGCCGCCCGCCGTGCCGCCGTTCCGCCCGGACCGCTGCCGGTGCCACCGGGCGGGAGGCCGGGGGAGGGTCCCGCCGTCCTTGCCCGGGGCGATTCCGGCGCATCCTGGTGCCGGGGGTGGGGGCCGAGGCCGGCCTGCTGTCCGCTGCCTTCCCCCGGTGTGCAGGAGCGCTGCCGCTGCTACTGCAGAGCGCTGGCCGAGCCTGCGGCGAGCGTGGGCTCTGCTCCCGCGGGCGGCGAATAGCAGCGGCAGCCGGTCTTGTTCTGCTGGTGGCGGTGCGGTAAAAAAAGCCTGAAAAATGGTAAAAGTGCCTGTACAAGTAGCAATTTTTTTTGCACTGTTGTTTTTTTTCTTTCTTTTTTAATTAGTAGAGTGAGCGAGTTGAGCTCTTTGATTAAATTAAACCCTCGAGTGAGGGTTGCGCGCGGGGCTGCAGATGGGAGCGTGCAAAAAATACAGTTCTCGGAAAAAAACGTGGAGCTCATGAATCTGTCTTGGAAGTTGTCAGGAATTTGCTTGGGCCCCAAGGCAGCAACGGAGCTACTTTTCGTTGCGTCTAGAGAGACAGATAAAATAGAAAGTGTAACGGTTTGTATTTGTGTTTCCTTGCTTCTCCCGCTTGTTTGCAATGTTTTATAGTTCTTGGCTGGGCTCCTGCTTGCTAGGGAGGGTAAGTGTACTTCTGGGCTTTAAATACAAAATAACAAAACCAAGAAGAAACCTCAACTCCGCAGTGGTGATGCGCTGGTATAGGCTTTGTGTGTTGTGGATGCTACTGGTAGTTGTACAACGTAAATGGCATCTGCAGTCAGTTTTCAGGGTTACCGAATCTGCTGCGAGTTTCAGTGCTTCACGAAGATCTGCTGTGTTGCCCCAGAAGCTGAGGTACAGTTGCTGCTGAGCTGCTGCAGCTTTTCTGTGTCCTCTGGCTCGGAGGTGTGCTCCACCAGTTTGTTCTAGATCCTATATGTCATCATCCTGCCATCTCGTGCTCTGGTATTTTCTGAATGGGTTGTCTGTCTTGTGTTTAAAACTATTTTCTGCTGGCATAATTGCATTTAGTTAAAATAATGGTGCAGATGTCCTAGCACTTAAAGGAAGAGACATCTTCTTATGGTGACCTTGGGACAAAATCTTGGCTGATTAATTTCCTTGCCTGGAACAGTCATGCGGAGTGTGGATATTTTTGTTCTTCCTTTGCAGCAATGAATGTGTGATGGAATACTTTCTGGCTTGGTTTTTTTGGGTTTTTTTGTAATCTAAGGGAAATCAAGGCTTGGAGAAGACTCTTTGGGATGAAGAGTAATTTTAGCCTGTGTTATGAAGAAAACAGAACTGTTGTAACAAGGAGGAAGATTCTTGGCTCTGAAGCAGCGTGTGAGTGCCTTTCCCAGCAAGAGTCATCTAAATAGTAGATTACAACTGTGGGAATCATTTGCTAGGAGAGGAAATGCATGACTCGGAAACCTGGCTTATTCTTTTTGGTTTTCAGTTCTGCAGCTAAGTTGGAAACCAGTGACAAAACTGTCATTTTTGGTGTGGTGTTGAGTAGACCCCCCTGTGCCATTAGTCAGGAGAGATGGTGACTTCCTTAGGAAGTGTCTGAGGCGCCTAGAAAGGGCTGCTGCAGGGTTTGAGCTGAAGAGAGTGGTGACTTCAGGAGCTTGTTAAGGGGTAATTTGAGTACTTAAGATTGCCTGCTGTAAGGATTTTTTAGCAGATGTTGTGAAAAACTAAAGTGAATCCTCGTAGTTGAAAGGTAATGGTGAGCAATTGACTGATTACATCTCCATCAGATAGCAAGCTTTGACACAGGATGTGTAGTCATACTTGAACAGATCATCCACACTGAAGACAAACTATACTGTGTATCCTTTTCTATTCTTACCTTTGTACCCTACTGCAAACAAGGAGCTCCATTGCTGAGAGCAGTAGAGCTAGGCATGTACTGGGGGCACTGGCTGATCTCTGGCCAAATTGCTGCTGCTATGGAGAGTAAAGGTGGAGGTGGAGTGTGTTAGACCAGCAGACAAGCAGGAAGGGTGATGGCTCCTGGGGAATGCCAGCCATGGGTTCTCTCACCTGTGCTGCAGGTGGGACAGTGCAGACTGACGCTGGAGGACAGCAATGTCAATTGTTCCAGAGAAGACAAGGAAAGCCTGGCTTGTTTAGCCTAGCAAATGAGGCTGAGGTGGAATATGATTGCTGTCTGCAAGTACAGCTGGGATATGAACACTAGAAAGGGAGAGGGGAGCTATTTAAGCTAAAGAACAATGTTGGCATGAGAACAAATGGATATAAACTGGCATGAATAAACTTAAACTGAAATTTACACAGTTTCTTCCCTAAATGGGCTCAGGTTCTAGAACAACCTTAAAAAGGGATAAATGGGAGCAAGCCCCTTAACTGGCTCTTGAAGATATGTTGAGGAAGTATTGTATGCTTGTAGGAGAGAAAGCTTGGTGACTCAGGAAAAGCTTTCCTGTATATCTGAGTTAATAATAGATTTTATGTGTTATTGTTTCTTATTTTTAAAATCTGACATTACAAAACTGGTATAAAAATGTCTGCTTTACAGCTTTATTGCTACATGGTTGCAATGTGCTTAGTGACCACTTTCTGAAATGTTTTGCATATTCATCTTTTTCCCCCTATATGTGTTAATAAGAATAATGAATAATGTGTTGTCTAACAACTGCATCTAATTGTGTGGAAAATCTTTTTCCCTAAAGTCCAAGCTGCGCAAATGAAAGCTATGTGTTTGTATGTGTGAGCTGTTTGAAAATATTAACTTTCACGTTAAAAATGAACTGCAGCCATTCCTCCTCCCCCTAGTATATGAGAAATTCATAAATTCTCTGAAAAAGGAGTGTTCAGGGGTCTGTGCAGTAGACCCAGGTAGTTTGAACTGAGACCAGTTCTCCAAGGTATGCTGTGACTGAAAGACTAGAATTAAATGAAGTTAAATTTGAAAACAAGTCTAGTTGAGCTAGTTGTGCATGGTATTTGTCTCATTTGCTGTCCTGCAGAGTAGCTGAGTTATCTGGCATGCTGGTTGCAGCAGTTGAACTTCTATGAAGTCTGTAGCTGGTTTGAAAAATATTGTGTGTGCAACAAGGAATACAACCAGCTGCAGATGCCATATAATGGATACTGTGACTGTCAGCAGTGCCTGACTGCTTCACATGGTGACCAGTACCTCTGTGCCTGTTTCCTTGTCTCATTATGCTCTGGATGGAGGACTAATCTATGCTGTCCCCAGAGATTTAAGAAGCAGAAGGTGTTCTTGGAATGCTCTGTGTGGTGTCCTGCTTTAGTTGCCTAATTCTTTTTACCCTTCAGCCTGATTTCTTTGTAATTTGTTGTCTTCTGTGACCTTATTTATTTTTAACAAGATGCTCTTATTCAAAACCTCTATAGATACTCTCTGAACCTCTGGCCATTCTCAGCTTGGTGCAGAGTTGGGTGCAAGCTTTCCCTTCAAAACATTTAGTGGCTTTTGGTTCCAAATGCCTGTCTGGTCTGTCTGCAGCCTCCTGGGACCTTGTTGCAGCCTCTATGGCCTTTAGCCAGGAGTGCTGCTTGTCTGTACGTCTGCTCCTGGCTGAGAAAATAATTCTTTCTTTCTGCTTGGCTTCCTCTGGATCCCTGCTGAGATTATTGTCTCTTTTACCACTTTCCATTCACCTGCAAGGGGTGTTACAGGTGGGAGGCTATAGAGCTCTGGCAGAAAAATTTGAGGGAAGTCTTGTGTTTTGGAGAGTGTCCTGGGATTGCTAATGAACACTGGTTTATCTCTGCCTCATCTGGGAGCTCCTGGTTGCTGAAGTCTGTTGCCAAGGGTGTAAGAGCAGACCCTGCAGCAAGGCAATGGGAAATGAATGTAGGAGTCTGCCCTGACAGACAGCAGACCCTTGGCCTCCATCACTCTCATGATAGTGAGTTAACCTTGTTAAAGAAAGTGGGTTTCTTTATGCCTTAAAAAGATGAAACTTGATTTAGCTGGAGATCTAAGGTCAGCCTCAAAGTTCTGTCTTTGTTTCTCCAATGTTAAAGACGTTTTCTTTCTTTAACTGAAATGTGCTGAGCTTGAGTCTTCCCTGAAAATGTGATATTTGTTTGGATAAGTATTCAGATCATGACTTTTACTGCTGAACAAACCCTGCATCTGAGTGTAACACTGATTAGTGCATTTTTAAAGTGGTCTGCATACCAATTAGGATGATTAACTGGATGGAAATATGTGCGTTTATCAGTAGTCTTTGCTGCATTTGATACTGAACACCGATCTCAGATGAAGTCAGATGAATTTCAGTCTAGGAAATCACAAATGTAAATTACTAACTTGTGTAGTAGTGCATTAAAAGTAATAACATGTGACAGAGAGAGGTTTTCTAGAAAATAAAATGTGCAAATTTTTCTTCTGACCTCAGTCCCAGCTATCCAGTGTATGTAATCCTGGTTTGTTTTACCTTATGAATAGTGCTATGGCTGTAAAGTACTTTAAGCAAACTCCTGGCAGACTTATATTTGACAGTTTAATCTGTCTGACTTCACAATTTAAAAACCTCCACTAAAATCTCAGTGTGTCCTCCTGTAGCTATGCCAAAATAGAGTTATAACTCAGGGATTTATTACTGTTTGGCTGTTCTTATTTTCTGTAGAAGACTTAAGGGGAAGCTTTTTTTTCCTTTGTCTTCTTTGGTGGATTACATTGCACCCCAGATAATAATTGTCTAACCCTGTCAGACAAAGTATCAGCTCTGTCTGCCTTTGGAAAAAACCCTCCTGGAAGCAATAGTCATTCTTCACAATGATACACTTTAAAGCAATTTTGCAGTGTGTTTAGTCGTTTTGTTGGAGGTTAATTTTTGTTTGCCTTAAGCGCAATGTGTAGTTTAAGATTCAAAGGCACCAAAAGGAACATTTCTGAAGTACTTCTGCAGATTTCAAGTATAGATGATGTGTTTAAAAATACCATTTGGATTTAATGTTGGCATTAATATGTTTCATGCAGTAGTTTCTTAGTCACAACTGATTTTTTCCTTATATCTGTTAGCTGGTTATAGAGAGAGGTTTCCTGATATAATTACTGTGTGTGATTCCAAAGAGAAGGAAATTGACAGGCATTAATGCTTCTTACCTTTATAAATTAACTTGTTTTAACAGAAGAAACTACCATAAGCTTTATATATTTTGTTGTTGCTATCTGTTGTAGAAGCATATCTTTTCTTTGCAGTGTTCTCAGGATAGGAAACCCTCCAAACAGTTATTAAATGGGAACCATTAGTGTGCCTATATTGGCACAAATTAGTTAAGACTTTATTGGAAACCTTGTAAGTATAATTTCTCAGATGAGTTGAAGGGAGATGCTACAGGGCTCTTACAGGCCAGCTGCAGAATTCAGCAAATGAGGAGCTTGACATTAAGCCATCCTATGTATTTAATATAGTATTTCATTTACCCAAACTACTGCCATATTTACCCAAACTACTGCTTCCACTTCATAAGGAAGTGGAAGCAGAAGTTTGGGTAAATATGGCAACGAATTCATTGCTCTTGTGTTTACACTTGCCTTGTCAATTCTATTTGCAAAGAGGTTTATTGTTAGGAGGAGATATTTCTTAGCTGAAAGGAACTGCAAGGAAGAGAAATAAGGAGGAGGAATGCCCTCCCTTGGAGAACTTGGCATTTGACATACCAAATTGGGATTTAAATGTGGCATAATAGAAAGAAAGATTAATTAAATTGGTTAAGTGAGTTGGAGATACTAGTGAGTAGGCCACAATCTATGAACTTACAGGAAGATTCATCTGGAACTAAATACAGTAGGCAGCCTGGGTGTTTGGGATGCACATGGCATTAAGAAAACCTTCAGCACTATGTGATGATCTTGTCTAGTTGGCACCCTGCGTGCCTCCTATGTGAGCAGGAGAGGTGGGTTCTCCATGGTTTTTTTGTTGGTGTGTTGTTTTGTCTTTTTTTCCCTATACCCATCTGGGTGTAAAACCTTTGGGGAATGTGAGATCTCACTAGGTCAGGCACCCTGGTGGAGTGGCAGGTTGGGAAGCAACTCATATTTTTTGATTCCTGTGGGAGCCTGCTTGCCTTTTGCTTCCTTTTTTGTTCTTTCCTTCCCTCTCTCTTTTTCCCACCATAATTCAAGAAAATAAGTGAAACAGCATGCAAACCATCAGTAAAGGGAGTGGTTTAACACAGCTGTATATGAAAAGATACATGTACTCAGAGAAACAGAATTTTTAAATTTATTTTTTTTGAGAAGTTTGACATTAATTCCCTTAAAAATTCTCAAATTTAGGAAAAATATTTGATGATACTTGTGTATTTTAAAGAGAAACGTTAGAAAAAACACCTTTTTTAAATTATTTGATGTTTGCTTCTCAAAAGCATTTGAGATCGGATTTATTGTTAGAAAACTTTGTAGATTGGTAAGATGACTAACACAGGATATTGAAGTAACACAAAACAATGTTGGCTTTAAGCATGTGTTATTATTTAAAGCATGTGCAAGAACTTCTAGCAAACAATGCTTAGTTATGTATGTATGTTTTAACCTTATTTTTATAATCTTTACATTATGTCGTGTTATGTGACGTGCTGTTATGTCATCACTGACACATGTCCTGTATATTTTCTATTGCAAGTATGGATTTAAACATGGGTAAAAATGATGATTCTGTATCTCCCAAAATATAGGAAGCTTTCTGGTAGAGGCATATGAGCATTTAGGGACCAGTAATTCTTTCCTGAAAACCAATATAGATATGTCCTAATGTGATAAAGGTGGTGCTGTTTGTCAGGGAAATGGCTTAAGTGTTGCTTCCTGGGAAGTTTGTCTTTGCAGCCTAGCAGCATGTCAGTATTGTGATGCCCTTGCACTAAAGTGTAACTCTTGATAGCAGATCACAGAAAATTCAGGAATTCTCAGTGAGGGGTCTGTGTGGGGAGGGGCATCAAGAGATGCAATTGGGCTGTTCTGAGGGCTGTCAATGAGGCTTGATGCCAAGGATGTCCTGAAGTCATGGGAACCTCAGAGCATCGTTAAAGGTTTGTTTCTCAGGCAGGAGTCACGTTTCTGTTGTTTTATATTGGTTTGGCTAAAACTCAGCCAGGATATGTTGCATGTTGGTTCTGAAATACAGTGTCCATGCTCATGGCC
Source organism: Parus major (assembly GCF_001522545.3). Taxonomy (NCBI): domain Eukaryota; kingdom Metazoa; phylum Chordata; class Aves; order Passeriformes; family Paridae; genus Parus; species Parus major. The sequence goes on from NC_031771.1 coordinate 45,823,052, forward strand.
AGCCGCTGTGTAGGAACACATGCAATGACGTGATATGGTTTTACTTGCTTGTTTCCAGGCAGAAAAAAGGGGGATCCCTTGGTGCTTCCCTGGTTCAACCAGCAAGTCAGGAGGTGATGTTTGTCCTCCTTCCCTTCCAGGGTGTGTGCATGTGTTACAGGGAAGGGAACAGGCAGGATATGGCAAAGTACATCCCTAAATTTGCTGTTTCCCTGGTAGCAGAGGCTCTGGTGACCCTCGTAGCCTCAGAGATGCGGCAGCTGAGAGCTGTCACTGTCCTTGCCTTGCAGTAATGCTGAGGCTTCACTGAGCAGTCTACCCTGGCAGTCTCTGGAGAGGCCAGGAGCTGGTGGCTGGCTGCCTGCCATCCTGCAGCACAGCCTGGCTCTGCTGCTGCCAAACCAGCAGGTAGGAGTGCTGGCTGGGCGGAAAGCGTTTTGTGGGATTTATCCAAAATAAATATCTAATTTTGCATGGGTGAGGCTGAAATTCTTCAGCTGCACCTCCTACTAGGGCAGAAGAGAAACCCTCCTTTTCATCACAATGCTTTTCTAAGCTTCTGTGCATATGCAAGGTAAAGCTATTATTTTCCTAAATTTAGAGTTTGGGTCCTCCTTCCTCGAGTTGTGATGGATGTCTAGATCTATACTACTTTGAAAACCTGTTTGAAGACACGTAAACCAAACTTCTCTGAACCTCCCCCAAAAGGCTCACAATCGAGCCATTTAGCTGACTTTTTTGCTTTTGCTCTGTGCTTCTACATAGTCCTTGAAGTGTAAATATAGAGCTGGAGAAAATAGCACTTGATCTGGTATCCCAGCTTGCACTAGACTTGAATTAAATTAGGAAATATGAGCTTCTGCTATAAATCAGAAACTTGAGTTTGTAACCCCTTAATTTTTGGCCTGATAAATCCTATTACTCCTCAAAAGCTGTTAAGGTTCATGTCTGTAAGTCCCAAGGTTGTTTTAAATCTGTGGGTTAAATAACACATATGCAAAGGTTTAAAATAAGACTGTCAGCCCACACAACATGTCGGCTGTAAAACCAAGACTGGACAGTGTGGGGCGGATTCAAGACACGCTGATCCAACTTCAAACCTAACTAGTGTTGAGCTTTAGCTTCTGCTGCCTATACTGCCTTTGCTGTGGTACAGGGATGGAAAATTCACAGGTTGCTGATATTTGTACTGGTGTCATTAGTCCTCCCAGTGTAATGGGGTGGATACTTTTTGTGCAGTGTTGTCACTCTAGGCTGAGAGAGCCTAGAGAGCTCTTGCTTGGCACACAGTGTGAGCATGTCCTGAGTTTTCCCTGCTGCTGAGTGCAAGTACTTGATAACTTCCTCAGGCAGCCAGTGTTCTAGCAGGGAACTGGGCTTTCCTCATTCTGGGGTTGTTCTTGGAGCTGAGGTTGCAAGCAAATATTTTAAGCACGGGTAGATGCAATGTGCTGTTATGGCAGCATGTGAATCCTCCTTGCACAGCCTTCAGAGGAGGTGTTGAAATTCTAGATTCATGATGTTAGAGGATGAAACTGAATTCGAATAGATTTTAAAGACTGACAGAGGAGATGCTCTAAGGAGAGTGACACACACACCCTGCAACTCCAAAATGAAGATACTGGTGCTTCCAAAGGCTGGCTCAGGAAAGGCACCTGCAAGAGGACTCTGCTGGAGGCAGGACCTAGTACACAAATAGATGAAGAGGAACTAATTACACAGAGGAGCTAGATGATGAGATTTGATGCAAAATGCAACAATAAAATAACCCTAAGTAACTTGCCCAGAGTTAGACGCTAACCTGGATATAAAACTCTTCTGTGGAGCAGTGGGGAGGCATAGTGTGTGCTAGGTATAAATAAATCCATTTTAAAATGTTTTCTAGGTTTTTCTTTCCTCTCCTTGTCTGTTTTAAGGGCAGGCTAAGGTTTATCCTGTAAGATTCTAAGTACCCAAATTTTAAAACAATTGTGTTTTGTTTTGCAGAAACTGAAGTTTCCACATGGAAGTTTTAGACACAAGCTATGTTCCTTTGCATTTTCTTGGCTATTCCTAATGTAATAGTGTCTGTAGCTGTCATTACCTCTAATTCAGAGGCATAAGGTACCTCAAAAGCTTTCACAGCACAACAGGGAGTTTTAATAGGCCATGAGACACCCTGTGCAAAGCTTGTCAAGTGGCCACAGCTGGTTAGTAAAAGTGGATGATTAAAAACGAGTGTTTTCCAAAGGTTTTGAGTGTGGCAGGCTCATTGATTAGCCATGTTTCTACTTCTTTCAGGAGCTGTGGGTGAAAACACTTTTTATTTGAAACAGAGCAGTGCACACATGAATGCTTGATACTCATGGATGCTCCTACTTTCTTACCTCAGATGGTATCTGCACAGCATACAGGAAATGGTAGTAAAATTACTAGTACTTTTGAAATGGGTGTTGTGGAGATTTTTAACCATAACTAGAAAGCTACACAATGTCTTAAACTTGAGAAAATGGTTCAATTTGAAGCAAAAGGCTTTGAATTGAAGAGTACATCACAATTTTACAAGGTGAAGTTATGCAGCTGAAGTAGATTCGTTTTACAGAGGGTCTGCTGAGGATTGACAGAGGCAAAGCACCATAGTGAAATGACAGTGTGGGCTGGATACCCTCTGATGGGGAGCAAGTATTTAAAAAAAAAAAAGGCAGCTCCACTGGGAAGTCTAACTCTAGAGCTGTTATTTTAAGGGTCATCGGGAATGGCTTCAGAAACTGAGTTTACTTTAGAATAGCAGTTTATTGTCAGAATTAAGATCAGAAAATTTGCTTATTGCTTCTGAAGAGAAGTAGCATTAGGAGGCTTTTACATGCTCATTTCCTTCATTTGCTCCATGCTTTTTCATGTTATAGCAATATCTGTGTTTAAAACAACCTTTTTCTTAAAACATTTATCTTCAAAGATAAAAGCAAAGTATTTATAATGCTAGTATGTCGTTGGCAGCTTTTAATTAGATGATCTGAGTACAAAGTTGAGAAATAGCATGCTGACAGGAATTTTTAGATCTGCTGGTTTTCCTGTTGTCACATGGATTTCGCCACATCGGTACAACTTATGATAATTACACCCTTGACCCAGTTATTCTTTTTATGCTTTCCTTTCCACATCAAGTCAGGCAAGCGTAAACATTTAATGTACATTAGAAAGGAGAAGTTTTGTCTTCAGAAATGAATCACAGTGGAAGGGGAGGAGGGAGAACAGCAAGTCTTGTGATTTTTTTCCCAGCATTCTTAATAAAATTGTTAGGTAGATGATACCAAGGCATCATACACACTCATAGGGGTTTCCCCCCAACTACTGATTGTTATAGATGAGTTTCTTAAACTGTATTCTTTGAACTGAAAACTTTGTATGCAAGTTGCATGTCAGCAGGTCAGCCGTGATTGTGTTGCCAAAGGAGGTCTGTTGATGCCACCATTCAGACAAGTGCCATGTTTTGGACTTTACTCCTGTGAGATGGTAATTGACTGCTGGCCCATATTATAAGGGCAGAAGAAGGTATTAAAAAAAAATAATTTTTTTTTAAAAAGAGTAATTGCCATAATAATTTTCTGAGTGGGGCCATTGGTAATATAAAAGAAACCAGTCAATTCTTTTTTTTTTTTTTCCTGAGGATAAAAATGGGACGTAGAAGTGATGATAGTATAGTAGACACCTTCAGATTGCCTTTATCACAGATGATCTGTTTTCCTGGATCTTCACAGGTAATCATTATCACTTAGGTCCTTCTGTCTTTGTCTAGAGGAAACACATCTTTACCCTCCATCCTGATTTTGTGTAAATCATTAATTGCTCTTCTGTTTCATTTAGCTGCAGCCAACCATCAGATGTGGGATCATATTATTATTAAAGAACTCTGATGCTTTAATTACATGTGTGCCACACTTTTTAGTGCTATTACAGAGAGGTTGCACACTGCCTGTACATCCAGGCAGGCATAGTGAGAATAGTACTGGGATTTTTTCTGTGAATTTTTGAGTGACTGTTATCAAGACTGTCATGTGTATGTAACCATACACAGCATAAATTGCTGCTCCAACTAAACTTAGAATATGTAAGCAGTAAAGCTTTGCTCCAATGAATTAATTCTCATGCTCTCAGGTATCAACACTGGTTAAAATTGGCTAAATTTCATGTCAGTGATCCCTTTGTACAAACATATATTTGTTATCTCGGTACAGCAGTGTGGGATTTCTGAGGACGAGCACTGCAAGCCGCCAGCTGAGCTGAAAGGTCTCACGTGTCTCTTCCCCAGCATGGAGTGACTTTAACACCTCTCAAGGCCTGTGACACAATTGTGCTTGTCTGCAATTAGTTGCTTGACTAATTTCCAGTGCTGGTGGTTATTGGTGGTTACAGGGACAGCAATGTTGTTGCTCTATACTAGGTATTTTGTAAAGAACAGAAATTAACAGGTATATTTTGTTGTGGAAAATGTGGATTTCCTTGAGGTGACTTTTCATATTGGGAGGGAAAAGACAAACTTTGAATTTCTCATTCTCAGCAGACTGCTGCTTCTTGGAGTAAGTGAAACAGAAGCTGTAGGAAAAGCTGTTATTTTCTTGGATGACTAACCATATTTTTTATTCTCTGTATAGAATCATAGAATAGCTTGAGTTGGAAGGGACCTTAAAACTCTTATTCCACCTCCTGTGCCATGGACAGGGACACCTTTCACTAAAGCAGGTTGCTCAAAGCACCATCCAACCTTGAACACCTCCCCAGGGATGGGGAATTCACAGCTTCTCTGGGCAATCTGTTCCAGTTCCTCACCACCCTCATAGTAGAGAATTTCTTCCTAATATCTACTCTAAACTTACTCCCTTTTGGTTTGAAGCCTTTTCCCCTTTTCCTCTATATCCTCTTTCTCCTTTTCTTGTATCCTATTTCTCTTTCTTGTAGACTCTCTGAAAGAGAACTTCATGGTTTTTTGGGGTTTTTTTTTAAACTCTATCCTGAGCGTATTCAAATATGAAGTATTGTGTTTTCATTCTTTGCATATTTCTTGATTTGGTTCTAATAGAATATAAACATGTGTAAAAGTTACTTATTTTCCAAAATCGTAACAGCCCTGCTGCGTTTGAAGCACAGTGTGTGCTTACAAATGAAACAGTCAGACTGGTAAGTTTTAAAACAGATATTAAAGGAAAGACTAGTTAAAGTCATGTATGGAAAATGGGACAAAATGCAGCATAAGTTAATCTGTTGGTGGACTGTGTCAGAGTAAATGACCCTTTATTTTCTTTTTCCTACCTTAAGATGTGAGTCAGGATAAATATTTTTAGTTCGGCAGGTCTTTAATGAAACATTTGTTAAGGCAGTTGTTAGAGTTACAAAGCAGTTAAAGGATGTACTAAAGGGGAAACAATAGAAGAGCAAAGGAAATGCCTAGATTGGAGAAGACTAGGGGTGGATGTTGCCAAAAAAAAAATTGTCAACCAGAATTTAGGAGTACTCAAAAGGTGCACTTAATCTTGTTGGTATTAAATGAGATGATGTAGATGCATCTAGCCCTTATACAGAAGAAGTAGAGCCATTATACTGTAGAGTTCTTGTCTAGGAAGGAATTAAACATTTTGATAATGAGAAGTGAGAAAGATAATTTGAAATCCAACTTGGTGATGCAAGTATTGGCTTTACCCCACACAGTACCCAGCATTCTGGGGGGCACACGCTTTGGGATTTCTTGTCCCTTGCTTTATCTGGTCTTTCCCTGCCTCCTTTCCAGCTCTGCCTCAGTTTGCATGTTTTTGATCTCACCTCTTCTTTCTACAACTTTCTGAAGTTGTACAGCACTCCTTGTGCTTATAGCTCTGGAAAAGCTAATTGAAACAAAATTTTGCTAATTGTCTCTGGAAGTGGCACAAAGAATGACTGGACTGGCTTGCTCAGCCTGGGAAAAGGGAGAAGTGCTCTACAGTTCCTGGACTTTGAACTGCTTGTGGCTTTATGGTTTCCCAAACTGTGGTTGCAATTTCCTATTTGGCTGTTCAGAGGTGAATTCCAAAAGCTTCGGCAGAGTTTTGGTGTTTCTTGCTGCAAAAGCTTTGGCAAGGACTTCACTGCATACATAATTCTAATAACAGTGTATTAAATATAGAAGGTTGTATAATACATTAGTATTTATTAAATACTATCATTATCTGAATTTATAAAGTTCATGGTCATGTTGTGTGTGACCTGAAACCCCCCAGGTTTGAACTTAGTTTGTATATTAGAGTTGCCTAAGAATACCAAAAGACATCCCCTCTCCCTGATGTTTTTAGATGTCTGTGTAGCATTACGGTGTGTAAGTAATTCGTATCTTTGAACATAGTGCTGGGGAAGGATGGGCAGTCCCAAGAGCAGTGCTAGGATTTCCCTGCTGTCAGCTTTCCACACTTCATGGTATGTAAGTTATAGGCTGCCTTCTCCAACCCATGAAGACAGGGAGTGATGATCCAAGTAGCGTCTCTTCTTGTTCCTTGCAGATCTGCATGGCAAATCAAGGTGGCTCTGTAAGGTCAACAGAGAAGATGTTAGAGCAAGAATGAGGGTTGGCTTCTCCAAATACTCTACTGTATTTAAAATCTTTTTGGCAGCAATTCAAGATTTTATGTAGACAGTCAGTGGCGAACCTTTAATACATGTGGTGATATCTTTCCTGTGTTAGACTCAAAGAACAGTGTAGAAAATAAGTTTTTCCTGTCTAAAGGAAACCATTTGCCACCCTTGTTATTGATGGGTGGTATGCTAATTCTAAGTAACCCATTGGAATTGGCATGAGTAAGATAAGATGGAGAAGTGTTGACTTCGAGTCACTCATGGTCAGGAGTTAAATATAGCACTGTGTATTCTTAATTCTGTAAAATTCGTTGTTTCCAGGATTCTTAAAAAAACCTTTGGATCTGAATAGCTTGGGATGCTGCTATTAAGTTACAACAGGGATTTAGATGTTCTGGGAAAATGCTTTTACCTGCCAGGATAATATTTGTTAATTTCTCTTCGCAATATGTGGTTCCTTTGGCTTTGCTTTTATATTTTAGGCAGTACTTTAATGTCTTCAAGACTTTGACTTTGGCCTACTGGTGCTAGTAGAATAGATGTGCTGAAGTACTTCCCTCTAAGTGGAAGTGGTCCCTGAATCATGTTTGAAAGCCGTGCCACTTTGTTCAAAATACAAAATGATGCCTTTCCCTCCCCAGGCTGGACATTGGGTGTTGACATTGGGTCATTTGCACAGTGAAGAGCACAGAGACAGCTTTGCTCTTCCTTGAATTATCTGACTCTGAACGCTTTGGCTTTAGGCTCAAAGTGTCCAAGCATCAGCCAAGTTGGAGCGTGTTTTTGATGTTCTTTCCTGGCAGTGAGACCTTTGTAGTTTCAGGATTGTTTTTCAGAGACATGCTTTTAGTCCTAGTGGTTCAGCTGGTGGTTTAAAAATTTTATCAATATAAAAAAATTGATATATATCAAAAACCCATGAGAAACCACTTACCTGATGTAGGGGGACTGGAGTTTGAATCCGGTTGGTGAAATTTTGAGATCAAGATATGCTTTAATTGAAAATATTCTCTTGCTATAAAGCATAATTTTTGCTATAGAGCAGCTGCAAAACACAAGGTAAAATTGCCCTAAGCTAAAGATTTATTGGTTTTGCTTTTTTTCTTTCCTCCTCTTCCAAAACAATCTGCAGTATGTTGTGAAGCAGTGTTCAAAAAAAGCATGGCTTTGTGTGGAAGGCAGGAGCACAGCAACAGGCAATTACTAATGGGTTTTGTACATGGTGCAATGGGAGTAAGGTAGGGAAGCTGTGGCACAAGAGCAGAGGAGCTGTAAGTATATGCTGTTTGATATTTCAGTCTGCTGTGCTGGGTTGGACCATAAACATCTCTCCCTGTTTCCCTTTTTGTGTTTTGCTCCCTGCCAAGGCAGATGTAAACTTGCAGTGTTATTTGAGGTTTCTCTGTACAGACATACCTTTTAACTGCAGTTAGGGTGGAACACATCCCTCCCCGACGGGTAACCTGTAGTAACATTGCTTATGTCCCTGTGTGACCAGAAATACAAAGATAACAAACATTTTCCTGCTGTAAAACTTTCCCCCAGGTTTAAATGGATAGGAAGGTTCAGTGTGGCTGATTAGTTCTAATTACCCCCCTTCCCCAAGCAAATAATTAAAGGTTGCTGTTAAATTCACCTCATTCTCTGTTAAACCTCCCTGGTCATATTAAACTGCCTAAGTCAAGTAGTGTTTTTAGTGCTGGTAAAGGAAAGCATTATATTGAGAAAAACACTTTATGGTGGAACAATTTTAAAATTATATGGAAACATAGTATTTAGCAACCAATAAAATTATTTGTATTGCAACACATGAGAACAAAGGAGTTAAGAGTGTTGTGTATCTGCCATGAGGGTGCCTGCCTTCAGCTCCTGCATAACTACCCTGTGCTTAATCATGAACGGATCTGTCTACACTGGCACATTGGCAGTGCTAGGGAATTTAACACATGCTCTAATGTCTAGTTTATGTAAGGATTCCTACATATTTCAAATACTTGGTAACTGTGCTTATGTGTTTTGGGGGAAAATGTGGAGGGAGGTAGCTTGAGGGGTGTTGTTCTGTTGGTAGTAAAATAATTACACATCTATCTTTTCTCACTGAGTCATATTTGAGGTGTAGGTGCCCTTAAGGCCTCACTTTCCATAGTCCCTGGGGAAATTTCTCCACCTGGATTCTTAGCACTGGTGTTCAAAGTGCCAGCTGCAGTCTAGTGTTTGGTCATGTAAAAGATAGCTAGCATGGTAGATACATCTACAGGGATGGTGTGACATCCAGGAATTGGCAGGAGGGAAATTCCTCTGGCTGGTTGTTGGTTTACTTGCAGGTCAACTCTTTTATTATGGATGGTTAAGTGAAGAAAAGACTTTGAGTGAGTGCCAGGCTATTTCTTCTTGAAAGACTAGTCAATAAATTGTTTAAGAACTTATGAACAGCAGGAATTAGCAGCCTGGCAGCCTAAGCTGTTACAGGCTTTGAGAAGCATGTGCTCGGGAGCATTTTTCCTTTGCTTTGTCAGGACAGCTACATTTTACAATGGTCATTATGCTCCTGGCAGGGTTTGCAAACACATCCAGTTGCATTTGGCTTGACTCCTGTTGCTGTGGTGTTTTGCTTTTCCAGAGTTCCTTTAACTGCAATTCAACACCTTTTATCAATCTGGCCTTGCCACAGCATGGAAACAAGAAAGGCTTGCATAGGAAGTCACTGTCTGGACCCTGACTGATGTTACTTATGTGTTTCATCATCCTCTTCTCCCAGTGTGGAATATTTTTGGCCACCAAGGTAGGGAAAGCCTACCAGCTCAATGGCAACACAAGGGGCAGCATTGTAATGAAGTTTCCCCTGTTGCTGAGTGGTGGTTTTAAGTTAGAATGGGGAGACTTTGTTAAATTTTGAAATTTTTGTGTGTTCTTGAGTAAAAAGAGGACTTCTTTTCTGAAATTTCCTAATGCCCTGAAATATGTGCAGTTATAAGTTCGGCCAAAGTTGAGATACATCAGTACATTTCAATGAAAACCACAAAGTGTTCATGGCTAGGGATACCTTTCATGAACTTCCTGTTCAGTTCTTTAAAACAATTAAAATTGAGGTATTCTGTTCCAACTCCTTTTTCATTGTAAAAGTTTGTTTAGTTTTTTAAAATTTTTTTTGTGCCTTGAAAACTGCACTTTTCCTTTTAAATGAACTTAAGAATTCATTTAAGAGAGGTTGAAACAAAACGCTAAAAACTTAATTTGTTTTATTTTTCTATATTCCATTTCTTTCCAGACTCCTGGCTCTTCTGAAGAGTTTAGGCAGAGAGGCAGAGAAGTTGGGGGAGCTTGTGAAGGTTTGGGGATTAGGTGTAAGATGTACAGCTACCCCATCTGCAGGGATACAGGAAGGGTACCACTGTTAGCTCTTTCAAAAGCTTGCTGTTGAATCCAAAAGAAATCTCTTGAAAACCTTCAGACCCATTCAGATTACATGTAGTGTGTGGTTTTAGATTCATGCTCTTTTTCCAGAGCTTCAAGCCCATATCACCAAGCACAGATGAAAAGAATATATGAAGAAGTTCAAGGAAGAATAACAGGCACCTCACTGCAGCCAGCTGCACTCTAACTTGGTACAGATACAAAGATAACAAACACTTTCCTGCTGTAGAACTTTCCCCCAGGTTTAAATGGATAGGAAGGTTCAGTGTGGCTGATTAGTTCTAATTACCCCCTTACAAATGGTGCTGTCCCTTACAATTACAAAAACAATGTCTGGCATCCTTGGTTGTAAAAGCTGGTTGTGGAGGAGGGTTGCATTCTGCTTGGTGTTTCTAGCTGAGGACACGCATGTTAAATGATTAAAAGAGCAATTTGGGAAAGGTGTTCCTTATGTCACTTCAGTGTTGTGCAGTGTTGGAGTAGTGGTTAATGTGTCTCTGGTGTGAGGATGGTAACAGGCTGCTCAACTCAAGTAGAAGTTGTGTAACTTAGAACTTCAGAGCTTCTTTCTGGCAGTTAAGATAAAAGATATACACTGTGATTAATGAAGGAATAGTGATGATAGGACAAAAAAGTACTATCAGACGCTGTTTGAACAGCTGTGGTTTCTATGATAAAGACAAATCCCTTCACATAAAACGAATTACAGTTTAGGAATTAAGCCTGTTTTGAATATAAATTTATATTTAAATTCTGAGAGGAAGCTTTTGTCTGTCTCCCTGAAGCTGTGTGAAATCCTTTGAGGGAGAAGGGAGTACTTAGAAAGCCATTTCTGATATTAAATGGCTTCTGAGAAGTTAGGCTCATCAAACCCCGAACTTGGGGTTTGGGAGTTCGTGTTCACAGGGTGGGAAAAACTTTGAGGAGCAGCTGATTCTGGAGTGTGAGAGGTCAGCTGACCTGGATACCCTTTGTGCCCAGGCATTGCTCCTTGTCCCCATTCCCCTGCTGGAGGAGAGGCTGCTGGGGGCTGACTGCTCCCTACAGCCTCTGGCACTGCTGCAGCCCCTCTGTGGAGTTCCCTGGCCAGTGTACTGTGAAGCTGAACAGATTCCAGTGGTAAACAAGCTTGTAATCAATTAGGCACAAGGTGAAAAGAACAAGGAAGGAAAACCAAAAAGTGATAGCTGGATATGAAATACCACCAGGGCTTCATTAAGGGCCATACAATAGACAGCTACTCAGCATCTTGATCCCTGTGTGTGCAAGGTGAGCCAAGGCCTCCATCACACGTCCTGTAAAGGTTAGCTTGGTTGTATCCCTACATCGAAACATCCTTTGCACATTTGAGGGTGTCCTCTGCTTCTAAAATAATGGTTTCTGTATCTCTGTTCAATCTGGTGTGGATGTTTACCTCCCCCTTGCCTCCAAGAGCCTCTAGTCTAAACCTGATTTATTCAAGTCCTCTAACTTTGTACTTAAGTGGTATGATTTTATACAGTGCTCTGAGAAGTTGTGAACTTCTGTCACAGTTTGTACTCAGCACACTTTTTCCTTTGGAAGAAGATAAATGTGAAGAGCATGAATTACAGTTCAGAAATTCTCCCCCTGCTGGGCTCATTGTGAGAGGGGAACCCAAAATCTGGAGGCAAAAGCTGTTTTTATGGCAGCAGAAATAATTTTTAATTGAGATTTGCTATTCAGATGTCGCTTTTATGTTTCCTATTTCAGTCTTGAAAGAGGTCTGTTTTATATGATGAAATAAATGACTTTTTAATAAGCATATAACTAGTATCTTCCAAAACTCTGTAATTTAGGCACTTATGTGAATAATAGCACATGATGTATAATAGTATGTTGCCTTCAATTTTCCAAACTCTATTAGAAAGGGCACTGATGCACAAATATATAACTTCATTAGGTCTTTATATTTAGTACTTTGCAGCCCACTTTATGCAGATATTCTTATTTGTATTGCAGTGCAATTGAATCATTGGCATAATCTTCTGAGCATTTAGACTGCCCAATTATGATTGCAGTGAGTCTGCAGAAATTAATGAATACAACAACTTCTCTAGGTTTTAACTTTCTTTCCATTGACAAGTGTGCTGGAAGGAAAAGTTGGGGAAAATAATCTGGTTTTAACTTACTGGGTTAGCATATGGCTTCAGTCTGAATGGAAGCATTGGCTCTTAGCATCTGCAGAAGACAGCTGCCTCATGGGTCTGAGATGCTGGGCTCTGACATCTTCATGCAAGGGTGTTAGTGATTCCAGTTCCCTCCACTTTACCTGCAGAGTTGCTGTGGAAGGGGGTCTTTCATTCCAGTGTAGTGGAGGGAGCACATTTCTACACTGTTTCTGGAGATGACTAACAAGGCTTCTCAGTGGAGTATATTTGGTTTGGGGTCCTTGAGCACCTTGAGTCTTCACAGTGGGTGGAATTTCAGGAAAGTCAAAATGTTCTTATTTTAAGTGCTTTTTTCCCCACCTTTTTGGTTGGTTTTCTTTTTCTTTTGTCTTCCCTCCTTCTAGAGTGCTGCCCACAGTGAAATGTGGTATGCAGTGATGTACACTTTGCCATAGAAGTCGCCTGTATTTTCCCATTGGTGTCCTGCTTGTGTTTTCATCACTTTGCTTTTTGCAGAAACAGCCTTTCATTAGAGCTGAAGCATAGATTTTGTGCTCAGGCTGTACATGACACTTCCTTATCTTTCTTTTGCAAGTGCTTGTTCTTTGTTTCAGACTATGTAAAGGTCCAGACAGCAAAATGACATCCTGAAAATACCAAAAGGCCTCTGGCTATTCTAGAAGAATTGAAATTGAATTCCTATTTTCATCAGGACATCATTAATCATAGCCTTATGTGATGAGCAACTCCATTGTATGTGTGAGGACAGATAGCTGTTGAGAACAGCTCTTGATATATTCAAGTCTTTATTTTGCTTTGATCCTAAGTGGTCACCGTCAATGCGAAGGTGAAGCTCATAGGTCTTTTTCTACAAGCTGTTACCTGAAGCGATTGGTCTTCCAGAGAGTAAAATCTACCAGATTCACCGAAGGTGAATGTAGAGAAGAGCAGCAAGCAGTGAAATGTGCTTTTTATGACTGGAGTTGATGAGTTTGAAGAGGGAATGGTGGAGGATTTCAGTTGCATCTCCTTTGGTGATGGCAGTCATATCTCCCAACCTGGCACACTTGTTAAATGTTGGTATTTCACTCAGCTGTGGGAGCAGGTAAGAAAAAAAGGAAAGAAATTACAAGCTACATGTCTGTTAGTATTTTACAGTGTGCATACAGTATTTTATGTGTGCATACAGTTCCATCATTGTCATGGCACTTCTGTAGCTCTGTTACTGAATATTTCATCCCTCACTGGGATGTATCAAACCACAGTTTGGTGGGGAGTTGGGCCATAACTGTTGAGGTTTTCTCCAAGTATGGAGAGCTTTTCCTCATGTGTGAGGACTTAATCTCATGATATTGATATCAGGAGAGGGAGAGAATCTGCCCCTCATCTTCTGTTTGGGTAGAGATGATGTCTTGGCCTTCAGTAGGGAGAGAAAGTGAATGGTCTTGTGCAAACTAGAATGAGTTACTTTTTCTGGGACCGTATCTTGGGACAAAGGGACTTTTAAAAGAAGACCCTGAGAAGATAGTATTTGGATGAGGTAGAAGAGGTTACCCACTGGAGGAGCTAACATCCTGGAAAACAATGATTTGGACTAAAGATTACCTTCCTAGAATAGAAAGGAAGATGTAACAAATCTTCATGGTCTCCAAGGACCACTTAATTAATTTTGAACACCAAAAAATGTAGTCATAGTTTTTTGGCTTACAAAATGGCAGAAAAAGGCATAAACCCTTTTTTTTTTTTTTTCAGCTGGAAAGAAATTCATCTGAGCTTATTTTGAAGGCAGTGAGATAATTTAATCCTACTAACATTAATTTATCTAAGCTTCAAGCTAGGACATTTTTTCTCCGAGAAAACAGATCTTTGCTCATGCTAAATATATGCTTCCTGAGGTGAATGGGTTGGAAAGTCTTCAGCAGCACAGGCAGTACTGAGAAGATCATTAAGAATGTGTATGTTCCCAGATGCTGAGCATGCAATTTCTGAAACAATTTAAACTTTTAACTGCACAATTTATGGAGGGGGTTCTAGCGTGTGTGTTGTGTGTGAAACAGCAAGAGGAGTAAGGGAGTTCTGTGGATGGATGTCTGACAAATCTCCAGATGGAAAATGCACCAAAGTGTCATTTTAGTCAATATTCTAGAACTATGGGACAGATAGGTCTAAGAGCAGAAAGCATTCAAAGGAGAGCTATTTTTCCTTGAGAAGTAGACAGTTCTGCCAGCTCTGCAGAAGTTAAGCATTTCTCTGAGTTACCCTTGTGTACTGTTCATGTGGAGCTGTCCTTCCTGTTTGCATGAGGATCAGTGTGGAGGGTCTTATGGTTTTCTATATAGTTGTGTAGCTTGTATTTTTTTGTCTCTTGGCTCTGTTTGGTTACTGCTCCTTTGTTTTCCCAAACAGGTTGGCTTTGTATGGGTGGCAGCCAGGAAGGGCGGAGAGGACGTTGTAGGGCAGGTAGAATCATGGAGTCATTGGATGTTTTGGATTGGATTGGAAGGGATCTTTAAAGATCATCTGATCCAAAAACCCCACTGCCATGGGCAGGGACATGTTACTTTTTGCTAGACCAGGTTGCTCAAAACCTCATCCAACCAGACCTTGAGCATTTATTTGCAGGGATGGGGCATCCACAGCTTCTCTGGGCAATATGTTCCAGTGTTTCATCACCCTCATCATAAAAATATTTTGCTTATGTCCAGTCTAAATCTACTCTTTCTCACTTCAAAATCTGTTCCAGTTTCAGCACAAATTCCGCTCCTGTGTAGGGTTCCTTTTGTCTGGTACCAGAGTCAGACCCACTGTGGAATGAGCTCTATCTGTGCCAGGCAGGTAGAGTGGTGCTGTTTGAGACTGGATGTTGTCAGGGTGGATTAGACACTGTGTCCCTCTATTTTCAATACCTTGTCCATGAGGTGTCACTGCTGTATGTTTCCAGAGGAAAAAGTAGATGCATCTCTGGGTTTTATGGTGTCTCTCCCACTGTTGTTTTGTTATGGTCTGTAACAGTTAGAGGTAGACCTGTGCCTTTAAGGTTGTTAATAAATGAGTCTTAGTAATAATCCTGGCATAGATGGAACAATTCTCCCTATCCTGATACCCACATAAAATGTTCCATATTTGACTTCCATGACTTCCTGCCAGAATTAGTTTTTATATTTATATACTCACACACTCTTTTGCACAAGCAAGCAGAAATTGCCAGGCTTCCTTTTCCAAATGGTTTTCTGTCTTATCATACTTGGATTTTTTTCAGCAGATTTGGGTTGTTCAGGAAGACAGTGTATTTTGAGGGTTTTTCCATTCCCAGAGCCAGACTTGTTACATCTTTATGAAAAAGGTAACCTTGTCTGGTTTAGCAGCACCTTTTGAAGTGATTAGCACAGCGTGGCAAAGGAATCTGCACTAGCATCCTCTAGAAGACATTAATTAGGCTAACATTACTCTTCATCTCAGTTCCATTTATGTAAAGCTGTGGAATTTGAGGTTCTGCTTTTTAAACCATGAATGCATCTTGAACCTTTTGCTCAGCTGTTTCAAGTCCTTTTCTAGATGTTATAATTAATGGTTTAGTTAAAAATCCCGTGAGGTTTTATAGCTGGCTTAAAAGCTTGCATTTAGTGCACATTTGTTAATACTCAGATCCGTTGGTGTCTTATTTCTTGTCCATTCATGTCACTTATTTCTCTCTGCAGACTTCTCATGGTCCTGTCAAATACTGCTTTACATCAGAAACTGTCATTTTCTGAGGCTCCTACCTTTTATCTCTCTCTGCTGCAGCCTTCCTTTCAGTTCATTGCATTGTGAGATACTTCAAAAAGACAAGGATGTGGGAGATAGGATGTTACTCTTTGTTCTTGTGCACACTGAACCCTTGTACTGACCCTTGCAATTGTTCTCCCAGCTGGGGTTTGGTATGTGTGCATCTCACCACCTGCCCATGATCTGGTTATCTTGGCAAACCCATGCTGCCTGGGGAGGTGCATGTGGCAGTCCTTGCTTCCTCCTTGGCTGGGTGGGCAATACAAAGCACACTTCATTCAAAATGCATCAGGAATTACTGACTGACAAACCTGCTCTCAGACACTAGTGTGCCTGTTGTGGTTGCCCATGTTACTTTGGAGAAGTTCAGGTTTGTGTGGCAGCTACTAGTGGTATCTACAGAGCAGTCTGAGTTCTTTTTGCACTAAATTAATTTTGTGAAACACATCCACATTGATACTACTATGCATAGTGCACTAGTTCAAAGAATGAAGGGCAGTTCAGGTGGATAAAGTGGTCTTGCCTGGATAACTACAGCTATTTAAGAATTAGGAAGAAAAAAAATTATTTTGGCTGAAATTATTTGAAGCGTTTTCTTCTTTCACCAGTAAATGTCATTTGCTTTAGAGGCATTAAAAACTTGGGTCTTGTCCAGCTGTTCTTGTTCTTTCCCCCTCCTTATTTAGCTTTATGCCAAGAAACATATCCTCTCTAATGACTCAAGCATGAGAACTCTATTTTATTTTTTTTTTTGAGTCTACATTCTATGTACACATGTACATCCTGTTAACTTTTAAATAGCAACTGTTTGGAATTAAAGCTATGTAGTAATGATGAAACTGTTCTTGAATCCATGGTGTAAAAACTTAGAGTAGTTCAGATTTGTGAGGAGGGGGTCCCACATGTAGTGAGATGAATGGACAGCTGGCAGATGCTCTTGGTTGCTCTCAACTGTGTGAAGAGGGGGCTCAGCCCAGGTTTCCAGCTGACTTCCATTACCTCCCATCCAAAACTGATTGTCGTGTCTTAACTATTTCTAAGTACATGACCGGAAAAGCATAAGATTTGAAATACAGCTTTCCAAGTATTTCTATGTAGTAGTCAAAACTTTTCAGGATTATTGAAGGGATAGTTCAGTATTAATTTTTAATGGCCCACAATGTCTTATTTTAACTCAAAAGGCATAGTCTCTGTCGTGAGGAACTAAGGCTGTATCACTTTATTAAATAAAACATCACAACAGAGTCCTTGTGTTTGGTGAGCTTGATGGTACTTAGTGTTCAATTTGATAACAGCACCCATTCATGTGTTGCTTTGATTTGGCTGCACATGAAACTTAATTTTCAGAGATTCATATCTGTTCTCTGTTCATATGTTAAAAGAAATATTGAGGTAGCTTCCAGCAATAAAACTAAACTGACCACCTTTCCTGTGAAACTTCCAGAACTTCCGGCTTCTGTTCTGGCTTAAAATTTATGGTGTTAAAATAAACACCCTTTCTTCTGTCATTTCCACAGCCGATTTTAGCCAGAATGTGAAAGCAAGGAAACATTGTAACAGTAACAAATTAACATTTTAAAAAATCATCATGATAATTAAGATTTCTAATGAAAAGTCACAGCTTCAGATTTCTGGTACAAAAAAAGGTGCCTTTATGCCGGCTTATACTTCAAATATTAAGATCTTGGTGCATACATACATAGATAGAGAGAGGAAAACATGAGTGTAGGGAAAAAAAAGCTAAATAAAGACAAGTTTTTGGTAAAAATTACATAACTTAAGGAACAATTGGAAGATTGGACCAGATAATAGAGTGTGTATTAGGGGTTAGTTAGGGGTAGTGTGAATGCTGTCTTGGTGTTCCTCATGCAAGCGTAACCGCTGAGATCAAATTATGTTTTCAAATTGTGATTGAGCATTAGTCAATAATTCTGTACACATAGGTCAAATATTTTCCAGTTCTTAATTGGCTTCTGTATATAGTGTGCTGATGGTAGCCATTATTATAAAATCATTTAGGTTTGGAAGAAGACCTATCATCTAGTCCAGCTGTTACCTTAGCATTGCCAAGTCCACCACCAAGCCCTATTTCTAAGAGCCCCATCTATATGCCTTTTAAATGCCTCCAGGGATAGTGGTTCCATCACTTCCCTGGGCAGCTTGTAATGTTTGACAACCCTTTTAGTGAAGAAATTTTTTCCAGTATCCAATATAAATCTGCCTGGCACAACGTGAGGCGGCTGCCTCATGTCAAATGACTTGTTATCTGGGAGAAGAGCCTAACCCTTACCTGGCTGCAATCTCCTTTCAACCTTGGCTCTCTTTTAGAGAGTGAAAAAACCCCCGTGAACCTCCTTTTCTCCAGATTAAACAACCACAGCTCCCTCAACCGGTCCATCTAAGACATGTGCTCTAGACTCTTTGCTAGCTTTTCTGCTCTTGTCTGGACATGCTCCAGCATCTCATACAGTTTCTCCTGTAATGAAGGGCCCAAAACTGAACACAGTTCTGGAATTGCGGCCTCACCAGTGCTGAGGACAGGACAATGACTGCCCTACTTCTGTTGTTTCTGGTGTGTTTCTAGCCACACTGTTTCTGATACAAGCCACTGTATCAGGATACCACTAGCCTTCTTGGTCACCTGGGCACACACTGGCTCATGATCAGCTGGCTGTTGACCAGCACCCCCAGGGCCTCTTCCCCTGGGCCACATTCCAGACACTGCCCCCAGCCTGTTGTGCTGCAGGGGGTTGTTGTGATCCAGGTGTTGGACCCAGCATTCGGCCTTGTTGACCTTCATCCAGTTGGCCTCGGGCCATTGATCCAGCCTGTTCAGATCCTTCTATGAAAGCCTTTGTGTCCTCCAGTAGATCAATTCACCCACCCAACTTGTGTCGTATGCAGGCTGTCTGCAAATGCACTTCATCTACTTGTCCAGATCATTGACAAGGATATTAAACAGAGCTGGTCCTGAGCTCTGGGTGCCACCACTTGTGACTGGCTGTCAGCTGGATGTAACTCATCACGACTCTCTGGGGCTGGCCATCCAGCCAGTTTTCTACCTGAAGAACAGTGCACCCATCCAAGCAATGATCAGCCAGGTGCTCTAGGAGAATGCTGTGGAAAATGGTATTAAAAGCTTTACTAAGATGCAGGCAGACAACATCCACTTCCAGCATCTCTCTGAACACACAGCTTTTAATCTTCTGTTAGGATGTTTCTACCAAATTGTCGCCAACATGCAGCAAAAGCCAGGGAAGGTAAGAAAATGAAACCCAAGTTTTAACATCAGTGAAGGAGTAAGAAAAGGGTTAAAACAGTGAAATGGTTGTTAGTATTTGATATGCAAATGAACATAATTCCTCAAGTAGGTTTTATTGTTGAGTTTAAAGCTTGGAAGAAAGCTGACTTTAGATGGTGGTGTTTGTGATAAGATACAAATGCAATAATGCAGGCAAACTTGCTGTCTTGTTCAGCCAAGCGTTGTTGGAATTTTTTTTTTGTAGTGAATAGTATCATGCCCCCCCAGCTTCTGCACTTGGTTGTTGTAGAAGGATTATCTGCATTGCACATAAATGTGCTGTGGCTATGGAGGAGATCTGAGCTGGTTTCATGCCATCTGGCACAGGACCAGAAGCAATGTGCCTGAGCTTGGGCAGCAGGGTGCAGCCTTGGCAGTTTGGGCTGGTGCCATCTCAGGGATGGATCTTTGTGCTTTAGAGTCAGCATTGCTGATATTCCTAGTGTACTCCTGTACACTTACATTACTCTTGGTTTTACATCTATGGGATTGTATTTTTTAAAAAAGGCTTTATAGATTAAAGAAAAATAGTCATCGCTTGCAACAGCAGTCACCCATCCAGGCATTTTGTCCTTTGCACCTTTACTTTGTAATGTGCATAAAGTTAACACTTGGACTTATAATTTTTTTATAACATTATATCTGAAGGTCTTTTAAGCCTTACTGTTTTATAAATTGGCTTTGGGTTTCTGCAGGGAAAATAATGCTTATATATCCATCAAATTTAAGGGATTAAGATGAGGAAGAAGTTAAATGGTGGGAATAATGTGTTTGAATTGCAGGAACACAAACATGGTTGTATGAAAGATGTTAGGAAACAGTCTGTTCTCTGTTACACTTTTAGAGATCTTCAGTGAAAAAGAGGACCTTTGTGTTTTTACACACCCTCAGGAATGCACTCTGGAAGGTGGGGTACCTCCGAATGCTTTTAACAGTCTAATCAGTGCATAAACAACCCCATAGGCTGCTTTCTTAGTTGAAGGACTGTGCTTGTGTGGTATGCATTTCTGGCTAGATTCAAGTAGAGGTTTTTGAAGGCCTTTTTGCATTTTCTGTGGTAAGCCTCTGAACAAAATATTTGGAGAACGCACCCCTATGGTGTTCCTAGGTCGTCTTGTTTGTCAATGATCTGTTTCAAATCTGTGTTTAGAAGAAAAGTACTTGACTACCTTTTCAAGTGCACCTTTGGCTTATTTCTAAGCTCTGCATATTTAAGGAAAATACTACTGCAATATGCTCTTAAGGTGCTGTATGACAGCATAAACTGGAAGTTTTGGCAATAATGCCTTTGTAGTGAAACTTAAATGTTAGATTGCAGTGTTAGTGGCATGGATTGCTGTGTAATTGAACTTTTTTATTAGAAGCAACTAGATGTGTTCATAATTTCTGTGGAAAGTAAGCAGTCTGTTCTCTTGGAGGAATTTTCTTGACTGTCTGTCTGACTTAACTTTCCTAAAGTCATCTCTTATTTGATAATAGAAAATAATACCTGACTGTTTGGGTTTGTGCTGAGAAAAAAGGAAGGAAGTCTCTCTCTTTCCCTTTGTGCCTTGGGGTGGCCGGGCACCTCAGGCTTGCGCAGTGTGCTGAGCATCTCCTCAGCTGTGTGTGCCTCCCTGCCATTGCTGTATTTCCCAACTGGCCCTCTCCTAGCAATGGGTTAGGGTTAGGGTGTGCTGTTTTGGGTAGGGTCACACAGAGGGTGATTTGCCTTATCTGTTAGTGGGAAGGATGCTAATGCTTTGGAAGATTCCTGTCATTCCTGTGATGGAAATTGGTCTGTGTATTTTGAATACACATTCAAATGATGAATTGTCTCATCAACAAAGCATTGGTGTTTATAACAAAACAAAGGTGTGAGGTTCCACTGTGCAGTCTAAACTATTCTTGATTCATGTCCTTGGGACTGTTCTTGCTGAAGTAGGGTATCAGCATCTAGAAGCAACTGTTTCCTTCACTGTGTGATGGCTGCTGGTGGCTTATGTGTTTTGGATTAAGGTATAAATAGGCATATGAGAATTATATCTATATATATCTTCCCATAAAAACAAAAAAAAAAAACTTCTGGGTGCCTCTTTCAGTTCTTGATCTACCTGCTACTCTTGCTGTTTCTGAGCTCCAGCAGGGACAGTCTGTGTCATCAAACATGGGATAAATACAGATGGTCCTGTCATGCTGTGTTTTGTGAGGATGCAGTAGCAAAGGTCAGGGAGTCAGGTTGGGAATCACTCTGTAAGTACAAAAAGGAATCAGCTGGCTGCAGTGACTATCCCTCCCTAGATCTTAGTCATCATGCAGCATGGTGGTGACACAGGAGGTGTGTTTCTAAGCTAGGGCAACCAAGCAAAGGAGTAGTTGAGTGCAGGGGGATGCTTCAGAGTGGCTTTTCTGGAGAGAATTTGCCAAAGTATGCTACCTAAATGGTGAATTTGTTTTCTTAGAACGTGACATTGAGTTTCCAGTGTGCCCTGGTGTGTCCTGGGGTGCATCAGGCACAGCATCACCAGCCAGGCAAAGGAGAGGATTGTCCTGCTCTGTTCTGCACTGGTGCAGTCCCACCTTGAGTGCTGTGTCGGTTGTCACAGCGTAAAAATATAAAGCTATTAGAGAGAGTCCAAAGAAGGGCCATGAAGATAGTGAAGTGTCTAAAGGAGAAGCCATGTGACGACCAGCTGAGGTCACTTGGGTTGTTCTTGGAGGAGATTGAGGTCTACAGCTTCCTCACATGGGGGAGCAGAGGAACAGGTGACAAGCAATAGGGCCTGAGGGAATGTCATCAAGCTGCACCAGGGGATGTTTAGATGTGCTATTAGGAGAAGGTTCTTCACCCAGAGGGTGGTTGGGCACTGGAACAGGCTCTCCAGAGAAGTGGTCACAGCACCAAGCCTGATAGATTTCAAGAAATATTTGTACAATGTTCTCAGACACATGGTGTGATTATTGGGGTTGTCCTGTGCAGGGCTAGGAGTTGGACTTTGATGATCCTTATAGGTCTCTTCCAACTCAGAATATTCTATGATTATATGACTGATATGTGCAAGCACTGAGTGAGGAAATATTTGAGACATTTGCAGTATGCTTTGCAGAACACAGTAGGAAATACTTCAGCAAAGCTCTTGCTAAGAAGTTTCTAAGGAGAGATTTGCTGTGAAGACTGTTTTTTAGGAGGCTTGGTGTGGAGGTGCTGAGGTGAACATGCTGCAGTTTTTGTTGGCACGGAGCCTGCCTCTGGCTGACACACCTTTTGGTAGGCACTTGTGACTTCTCTCTTTTTAAAATGGTTAGTTGGATTAAATAGGACCATGAGGAAGATGAAGTACTTTGTATTCCTTCATTGATGTTGAAATTAATTTGATTTATTAGATCAAGGGAGGGATATAAGCCACAGGTAGAAAATGTATTCCTGTCCTACTGTATCTAACAAGCTCTTGTTTTTCAAATTTATTACCCTGTGTAATGTTATGCTTTACTAGTCTGGAGTAATTTTAGCAAAACTGAATGCTCATTCACTGGCTTCTGCATGCCAGTGAAACTTCAGTGCTTTGAAAGTAGTTTCTGTTCCACAGAACTTCTGTTCACTTTAGGTTTTTTGACTATGGCCTACTGTTGCTTTTCCATGCTCTTGCCATAAAGTGGTATGTTAAGACAGGATGCCTTTGTCTGTGCCCAGGCAGCAGCGTTTTGGGGGGCGGGAGAAGCTGGCGAGAGGGATCAAGTGGCTGGTGCTTACAGGCCCCTGGGGGAGCCAGGCAAAATGGTGCTCATTCATGGGGCTCCAGCAGTAAAGTGTACCTTCCCCAGTGCTTCCCTCCTGTTTTATTTTGGCTCTGCAAGTTGCCCAAGCTGCAAAGAGTGCCTGGCTCTCAGTGCTTTAGGATATTTTTGGTAGTTGGAGTGCTTCTGCCATTTTTTCTGTGCTTTCCAGGCAGCAAGGAGGGCATGGAGGTCCTGTGGTGTGGCCCTGCTGAGTGTCCCATTGCAAGCATTGCTGAATGCAGAATGACCCTGTGCTGATGGTAGGTGTCTTTTGTCTTGTGCTAAACAGGACTGGCTTTTGAGACTGGATGATCTGCATTGGTGCCCTGGGTAGGTGCAGCATGATTGCCTTGGCTGTCCTCTGCTGCTGCCTGGTCATCTGTCTGGCTTCTGGGCAGTGGGAAGGGAATGTGGAGGGCTCCTGCTGGGCTGCGTTCAGTGATTGCTTTCCTCTAGGCAGTTTTGGGCTGTCTCATGACTAAACCCTCAGTGCTCTTGCCAGAATGCTGTAGTTCTCAAAGTCCTGTGCAGTTTCACTTGGGAATTGTGCATGTATGATAAAAGTCACAGCTGATGGGGACAGGATTTCCTCTTTCCTTGCTAAAAATAGCCTTTGTCTAGGGAGGAGTAACAATTCCCAAAAACTTAACTCAATGCACTGGGCAAAAATGGGCTTGCTGGGGAGTGCTTGCTTGTGAGCTTCCAGAAGGTAGGAGTGTGGTACCATCTCTGACAAGCAAAATGCTTGAAAGAGAGTGGCCAGATGTGGAATGTGGGAGAGGAATATTCCATAAAAATAATTTGTCATTGCCAGTGGATTTATTTCTCCAAGGGTTTTGGAATTTAGTCTTGGATATTTGGAGCTAAAGGCTAACTCACTAGTGTCTGGGGCTGGCATCCTCTTCAGAAATTAAGACTAACAAAAGGAAGGAAGTGAATGAATACCTGGGAATACATACAATTCTGATGTTAAAATGGACATATCTTGTATTTTGGGAGAGTGATTTTTATTTTTTTTTCCTGCTTTGCAGTCCCCCCTCAAAAGAAATAAATAACACTCATTTTGAGTTCTGATTATTTACAAAACAGAGCAATTCTGTTCTTCCTGATGTTTTATTATCCCAAAATTTAAGTAGGAAGACTTGGTGGGAAAACCCATAACCAGGCAGTGTGGGTGAGGGAGCTGGTGGTACTCATGTAGCATTTACAGCAAGCACAATTTTGCTGTTGGACCAGCCTGGCTATAGTCTGTTCTGGAGGTGTAGGGTGACTGTGGGCTGCAGTACATTGTCTGACCTGCTTTTCAAATTGAAATCCTTCCTGCCGTGTTAACAGTACCCCTGCAGCAGGTAGTGGGTCTCACAATGTACGTGGTCCCTGACTCCTTATGTGACAGAGGGATAACAAACTTGCCTGTTTATTCTTCACTGGTTGCATTTTGACAGATATAGTGATGTAATAGCAGAAACACAGTTGTGACAAGTTTTGCCTGGTGGGTAATGTATACCAGACTGGTTTTGTTACTAAGTTACTTTAAAAAAGCTTAAATGAATGATTTGTTTGTTGCTGCATTAAAGAACTCCATCTCAATTATTAAAGACTCAGCTCTATCTGAGTCCATAAGATGTTTGCTCATTGCTTTTTCCTTCTTGAAAAAAAAGGTTGTAGTTCTGCTAGCTTGGACTATGGGGAGTGAAAAAATTCAAAATACGAACTGCAGTCCTCTTACTGGTTACCATAGAAATCTAAATAAAGAATGCTCTGCAAATAGTATAAATACAACACTTTGACAGCTCTTACTTTCTTAAAAAGACATGTCATTGTTTAGATCACTGTAGTGACTGATCAGTAAGGGCCACTGAACACATTCTGAATAAGATTGCTGTATAAGCTCTGTATTTATACTATTTGCAAAGTATTCTCAGTATCAGAAAACTTTTCTATTGCTGATTTTTGATACCAGTTTGCTGTTGTGGTAAATGAGACTATTTATTATTTATTTGACTCCCACTATGAATACTGCTCTGTATTCATAGTGGGAGTTGCAAAATCTTAAGATTTTATGAATTATGAATGAGTCACCTATGGAGCTGTTCCTATTATTCCAGCAAGAAATGCAACCCAGTGACATGCAGAGCAGCCACCTTAAAGCTACAGATGGCAACTCAGGAAGCAATAAGATGTCTCATTCTCTTTCCTGGTCTGGCTTTCTCACTCAACTTGTTGCATAGCCTGAGGGTGGGGACTGGAGGTGAGATGGTCTTTTGGGTGTCTTTGGCCTCTGCAACTGGCATGGTCTGACTCACAGCAAGTCAGTGTGTGGCCTTATATCTTTTCAGGAACTGAGATTTGTTGCAGAGTAAAACTACTTCAGGCTTCCTCCGTTGTCCTTAGGAACATGTATTATGCATTTCTTATGTGGTGGGTCCTGATGGTATTTTCAGGACTTTTCATTGTTTTCAAAGTAAATAATAAGATATTATTATTTTTTAAGAGGTCACTCTGCTTCGTCAGTTTTCATCTATGTTCACTCATCTTATATACTGTAAATCACTTTCATAGTCCATTGATTTTTTTTTTTTTTTAATTTACTTTGTTTTTCCTGGGGCTGCTGGTATTAGTAGCCTTCTTGCAGAAAGATATAAAAATTTTAAATGAGTTTCCATCTGATGTTGGTTTTGGCTTGGAACAAGAATAAAAATGCTATGCATTTTTACAAAGTAGAGGATTTTTTTGTTTGGTTTTTTTTTAATTCTGATAAGTAAAAACAGACTTGAAAAAGCAAAATGGAAATTTACAGATTTCCAGAGCAAGGTCACTGAGTTCTGGCCTTATATCAATATGCAGCTCAGTGAAACCAAAATCTACACTATGTGATGCATGTGTGAACTGGGGGGTCTGTGGGCAAATCAGAGCTGGAAGGGCTTCCCAACAGCTTTCTCAGCAATGTAGCAGCATGGCTGAGATGCTGTGCTCTTGGAAGTTTCTAAGTCAGACCTAATAGTCCTCTGTAATTAACTCAAATACAGTTCCCACGCCTGCATGGCATTCTGGACCAGATCATTCTGTGTACTACTTCTTTGAGTGCTGGCATTCCAATAGCTACTTAAAATCCTGGCACGGGTTTGGAGAAAACCAGGCAGCAATTCTGGATGGGGGAGTTAGTGTCGCTTTCTCGAATTTTTCTTTTTTCCCCCCTTTCTCACCACTCCTGCTTCTCACCTGGCCCCAGCAGCTGTGGCTGGATGAGGTGGTTGGCAGTTCTGTCTGTGTGTGTGCTGAGGCTTTCGCAGAACCTGGTTTTGTGGCATTTGTCTGGAACACGTGGATACTGTTTTAATGAATGGGATGAGGCTCCATGAGAGCAGGGTTTGGAGCTCTGCTCTTCTTTCTCAGTGGCTGTCATTATTCAGTGCCATTGATGCTTGTCCTGTTGCTGTCCTTCAGCTCTGTGCTCTGCATGCTGCAGAAATAACCATGGAAGGTTCTTCACCTTTGTGCCACCCTAATCGGAGCGATGTGCCTAGCTTAAGGTGCCTCCATAGCGAAATCACATAGTTTCCTATGGAGGACTGGTGCCTGAATGTACCTCTGAAAGTGAGGAGGAGTAATACAGGCATCATTCACCATGGCTGAGACCATTTCCTTTTGAGGTCAAAAGTATCTGGGGGACATATTTATTATTTAATAGGCATTTTTTGATGTTTCAAGTATTTTTTCTTGATGTTCTGCCAAAAAAGAAATAGTTATTTCAGTAGCAATTTTACAAAACCTTTGTGATAAGAAGCTGACCTGAACTCAAAGTGATTTTTTGGATGGATCTGCAATTTTGCTCTTTTTGTGTGTGTGTGTGTGTGTGTCCCACTTTCTAAAAACCATATTCAGCAGTTCTAGTGACTGTTGGCTGTGTTTTTAGATGCTTGCAAAAAGAGTAGATGGTGGAATTTTAGCTAAGAAATTCTTTCCTTAGATTTGTGCTAATATGGCATTCCATTTTTTTTTCTGTAGTAACTAATCAAAATTGGAGTTCTCTCTAAGGCATAATATGATAAAGTTGAATCTACATACAGCACTAGAGTCGTGTTGTACCTAAGTTACCCAGTTAATTATGATTTAGTGCACAAATATAACATGTAGCTTGAAATACACTTAGTTGCATTTGAAACAATTTCAGTGCAAACTAACAGTATGCTTTTTTGACTTCTAGTTTTTATATGGTATTTGAAAACTTTGTAGCTATTACTTCTGCAGTGTTCCCCTTTTCAAAGGAACAGAGATTCACAGAACAGCACAGAATTGCTAGACCGAAGGTTGAAAAATAAGGTGAAATTTTAAAAGTCCCCAGCTCCTGGCTTCAATGAGGGTAGAGAAGGTCAGTGTGATGCTTGGCAGTGCTCACAAGACATGTCCAAGTACACAGGACATGCCATAGCATGGTGTTGAAGGGGAGGCAGAGTTATGCTGCTTTCAGGGAAACAGAACTGCTTCTTTCTGTATTTGTTTATTTTTTAATTGTCACAGCTTGGAGTGTAAAGTGAAATCACCCAGTTTTGCAGCCTTGCAGCTGTATGTGATCCATTCAGTTTGGAGCTCTGCTGAAAAAGAACTTCAGCTGTTTGGGTGCACTGGGAGAAGAGTTCTTACAAACCAAAATTTCATCCAAATTGATTTGAGTAAAATGAAATTTAATATTACAGCTGAGCCAGTGAGTTACTGCTGGAAGAGGCAATCCTTATTCTTTTAGTTTGTTTTGTGGGACGTTTTTCCCCCATATGTTGTGTGATGTGATCCTGCCCTCTTGTTTCAGCCAGTGCTGAGGCTTGATTTTAAGTATCACTAAGTGTGAGTTAAATGCAGTACCTGGATTCATCCTGCTCCCTGTGAAGGCTCCTTGAAAGGGTGCTAGACCAGGAGGTGTGAGAGAAAAAGTTCCCCTGAGATTCCCATGGTCTGGGAGGCTCAGGGTGGGCTGAGTCCACCAGGTGAGTGGGAACCCTGCCCAACCGAAACAGTCTGGAAATCTAAACTAAAGCATTTCTAATGAAAGGAGAGAAACAGAGGAGCAAAGGAGTTTGTTGCAGAGAAGCAAAACTTGTGCAGTTCTGTTGTTTCACAGGGTACAGTTATGTTGGATTTTTGAGTGCATTGAGTTGTATTTTTTCAGAAGCATCAAGAGTTTCTTGCAGTAGGGAAGAGATCTATCTTGCTAGGTGGAATTACGCAAATTTAAGATAGGCATGAAATGCAATAGTGGGTATTCTTCTCCATTCAGCTTCACAAAAGGTGAAAATGCAGCTTTCTACTCTTGAATCCTTAATATCTTGCTGTGTGTATCACTATTGCTGTTGTTTCTGATCTGTGCCTCAGTCAGATATTGCTTGTTTTATGCCTGTGTTGTGGGTGTGAATTCCCAGAGGTGTTAGTCCTCTGGGTTTTCTGTCAGGTGTGATGAGGAAGCAGCTGATCCCTGCTGCATGTTCTCAAGAGACAGTACTGTGAGAATTTGCCTCTTGCCTCTGCAGAACCTCCAGCAGCAGTTACTGGGTCTATTTTACTCACCCTCTTTGTATTCCTCTGACAAAGTAAATATATGCTAGTTATCCTGTTGTGATTACAGGGTGCAATTTCCATGTTCATTATGTGCCACTGCCAGCTTAAGGACCTTTGACACTAGTTTGGCCTTGAGTTTTGCAGACATCAGACATCTGTCAGAAAAGAAAATGCTGCAGAGCATGAATGGACCTTGAGGAATAACTGTTTCTAATATTTACCCTGCATAAGCATTGGCAGTGTAAAGCTTCTGTGCTGTGGAAGACTGCTGCAGCTGGTGTGGGAGTTAAATCAGTCATCACACTGACAGCTCGTCTGATAGCTGGGCCTGGAAGAGGGATACTGCAGCATCTCCAGAGAGAACAAAATGTGCATGAGCTCAGATCTTTCACTTTCTCCATGAAAGATTTACCCTTTCACAGAATTTTGTATCAGTGTTAGATGCTTTTGAAAAGCCTGTGCACAAAAACTATCAACAAGCCTGTTGATTGTTACTTAGTAATTGTAGGTGTTGTCATGTTATTCCTGCAGGACACCGAGCAACTTCTCCTGCAGCTGCTAAGTGGAAAGTGTGATTTATGACACCTTAACAATTGTTCAGTCTTGAGCTGCTTTTACTGTTACTTCATCTAAACCAAGAAGTTGACTTAGTTTGCTGCGTGTTTGCTCACAACTCAACCAGTGTAGTAATATGAGTGAAGATTAAACCTGCCCTGTTTTGAGACATGTTGCTGAGTGAAACTGCTCCTTTGGATTGGGTGTTGAGTGCTAGTGAGCTGGTGCAGTAGTTACTTGAAAGGCTATCTCTGACCCTTACATAGTCCAGTCACTGACTCAGATATATACATTGCCTTGTATTTTGTAAATTGTTCAGCCTCAGATTTATTGTTCTTCACAGCCACATTCCACCAAACAGAGTAACTAAAAGGATTGCTTTAGAGGAAATGCATTGAGGTCAAGACCATTTATAGACCTGTGGGTTTTGTATGAGTTAAGTTTTATCCTAATATTAGCTTTGGGCTTCACTCAAATGGAGGTATTTATTACTTGCTTATTCTTATCCCTTGGAATGTTGAAGTTATACAGTATTTTTGTCCTGTTATTAGCTGGCATAAATTACTGCTCTGTTTATCACTTAAAGCAAGCAATCTTTATATAGGTGCTTTTTGTTTGTTTTGTCGTAAAGGGCCTGAAATGAGGGAAACCATTAGAGCATAAAAAACAGTACAGCTAAGGTTTACTGGTAATAATGTGTACTTGCATATTATCTTTTGTCAGTGGCTCCTGATATCTTTTGCAGACTTTCAGGAAGCCTCTACTGTCTCTTGGAAATTAGGAGTTAAGAATGTTAAAAGATGCTGAATTGCAGTAGGTGACAGTAGGTTCCTCACTCAATTTGCCTGCCTGGTGTGGGGAGGTTTGGCTGAATTCCTGAAGATCTGTCTGCAGGGGCTGTGGCATAAAAATGGTTATTCTTGAGTCTCCTCTGACTGTTGAGATAATTTTATTTGTGAGTAATAGGTCGCTTTGGTTTTCTTTGTGTCTTTTCATATCTGCTTTACTGGTTTGTCACTTTTTTGGATCTTGCTATGGTTCTCTGGTTTGGAAGTGATGGAGAGAACTCTTCCAGTTCTGGGTTTTGTGCACAGATTATACCTCAGTTGAGGGTCTCCAAGCATCAAAACAAGTTATTAATATACTTGTAGAGAGTGTTACAGATTCTCTCTTCCAGATTGTTCTAAGACACCCATCTTAGAAGCCACAAGTACTGCATGTGGTAGTTGTGATTTTAAGTCAGTTTGTAAATCACCCTACTATGAGTTTAATCAATTTGTATAAAGCCCCTCTCTCTGAAACTAGTAAAATAAAATCCTAGGTGTCTGTGCTTTTACTCTGTGTTTAGCCTCAGCTATTATTTTTCATTAGCTTAATATTTAAAGAAATATAGTAAATTACTCTAGTTTGACTGACAGGTAAAAAAATAAATACATATGCTCCTATTATATAAGTTGTAACCTGATTAATACAGCAGTATGGTTGCAAGTGTTTGCTGTACTTGAGTGTCGGTGATTCAGTCTAAGGTAGTCTGAGGGGTTTTGTAATTTCTGATGCTCTCTTATTGTGAAAATAAAGGCAGCATAATCCTTTGCTAAAAGCACATCTCTGAACAAGTGATAGAGGGTTGAGAAGCAGGTTTTAAGTGCAAAAGAAGGATCTGATCTTTTAGCACTATCAGATGAAATAAAATCACTTGTTCAAAACCTTTAACATGTTTGTCTTTTTCCTACTGTAATAACTGTTCTTATGTTTCATTTCCTTCAGTAATGACCATCACTTTTTTCTTTTTTACATAAAACTTGATTAATGCCTTTACTGTGGAGAGGGCCCTATTGTATCTATGTACTGGTGAGTAAGCTACTCTGTGTCATGGGGAATGTCTGCAGTGAAACAGTGGGTGTGTGAGAGATTTCTTTAGATACAGTTTCTAGATGTTATTTACTCATTTGCACTTAGAATAAGCTTTTCTGATTAATTAGAATAAAAGTGTTTAAACAGTTATTTTTTTAAAGGAAAGTAATTTGTTCTAAACATGTAAAGGCAGTACAATGTTTTAAACATTTGTTATTTTGTATCTTTGTCAGGCAAAGACAACCTTTGGCTAAAATTGGCTTAAATTACACCACTGGTCTTGGTTTGTGCATCAGAAAATTGATGTTAATTGCAGAGCAACAGTTGTGCTTTTAGAATTAAAAATGATAAGCAAAATTTTTAGTCACTATTTAAAACCAACCCTTTCCTCTCAGCTGGAGAAAATGTTCTGTTGAGGAGGTCAGTGATAGAATAGCTTTGGTGTGCACCTGGTGTCCAGCCAATGTCAGTCCCCCTCATAGAGACCTGGCTTTGAAACAAAATATGCTAATTTGAGGGAAAAGAGGATTGTCATTTTCTTTACAAGTTATCCTTTTAGAAGTCTTTTTGTTCATTTTAATGTCAGTGTTGATCTGTCTCAAAATTAGTGAAGAGAGGAGGTGGTTTGGGGTAATGTTTTATTACCTGATAGCCTCTCCATTTTTGAGAAGCGTAAGTAATTACAAATAAGACATATGCTGAAACTAGGCCAGTGGCAGAGTTCAAATTATTTTAAAATGTTCTTTACTAAGGGGAGAAGTGGATATGACACTGGGAAGGAAATGCTGTCTCCCGTCTGGGAGGGTCACTGTCCATTGCACCTGTGAAGAGTAAACATGCCAGATAACTTGGGTAACATTTATTTCCTCTCTTGGGGTCTGTTTTATTTAAGCTATCAAAATAGAAATCTTTACTTAGCTTATACAAAGCACAGTCTCTTTCCTGGTTGTCAGGATTTGCAGAATTGCCTCAGTTAATAGAGCACTGTAGTCAGATACCCTGGTCTGCCATAAGTTAGCTACTCCATTCTCTTCAGTTTGGAGGCTGTGTTTTTGCTGCCTGTAGCAGACACAACAGAATTGTGTTAGATTTAAACCTAACTCCTCATGTGCCTGTAAGATGACCAA
Organism: Parus major; assembly: GCF_001522545.3. Classification (NCBI taxonomy): domain Eukaryota; kingdom Metazoa; phylum Chordata; class Aves; order Passeriformes; family Paridae; genus Parus; species Parus major. The sequence goes on from NC_031771.1 coordinate 45,855,079, forward strand.
CAAAGAAGGATGTAGTAATCTAATGGTCTGCTGCCAGTCAACAACCTCTGCAGTCTGAGTTTTGCATACTGGTACCCCTAATTAGGACTTTATCTTCTGGAGTAGTATTTCACCGGGTATGGTGAGCTTTTAAAAGTATTCTCTGGTGCTTTAATAGTGATCTTGCAAAAAGATAAGCAGCAAAACCTGTGTTGTAGCAATACTTGCTGAATAGCAATAACTATTTTTTTAAAAATCCTCTTTGTTAAGGCTTAAACATACAGCAGCATGCCCGTGCTATAGTAATTATGGATTTTTTTGTTGTTTTTTTGGTAAGCAGAAATATATTTGACTTTTTATTTCTTTCAGCAGACTATCTTTAAGAGAATTCATAAAGCTTGTTGAAAATATGGACAGAAACAGGCTAAGTTGGAAAGATGATTGGTAATAAATGTGCCAGGAGATCAGATGGCAGGTGATGACTGGCATGGACACACTGAGAATTTTAAGGCATACTCTCCAGTCAGGTTTTTAAACAGATACCTGTCTTGGCATATTATATGGAAAATTATTCTAAGAAATTATTTATTTGTACATTGATTTATCTAAGGATTTCATGAATACCTGACTAAATGGATATGTAATTGTAAAGGAATGCAAAGAACCCACTGGTCTTAGTTATGAATAAGGGTACAGAACCTTAGCTCCACTGATTTCATTTAGAACAGGTTTTGTTTGCTAATTACTGCTATGAACAAGGTTCTCCCCTCAGTTACACCAAAGCATTCTTCATTGAATTAAAGTTATACCTAAATTATTTTAACTGAAAGTACCTTCATGGCAGAACACTTCCCTGGTTTCTGTTACATTTTCTTAACTTCAGCTGCCTTTGAAATATAACATTGGTGCTTTCTCAAGCTTTCCTTGTTTCTTCTCTAATAAACTGTTCAATTTGCAGGAGCACTGTCATCTCTGTCAGGTAAATGCTTCTTGGACCAGGTATCCAGTGTGTGGGGACTTGTGTGATGTTTCTCCAAGTGAAACCTGGTGGCTGCTTGTTGTACTCTGTCTTCTGCATCTGCTGAAGCTCCCAGGACTTCTGGGTATTGCCCAGCCTGGCTGATGTTTCTGACAGAAGGTATCTCTTATAAAATGCTTGCTACTGTGGGCAGCAAGTGTCAGAAACTTCTAGATCCTTGGAGGGGGCTTCTGCCTGGCCGATGGTGGCATCACCCTTCCTTTTCTTTCCCAGGTCACAAGGAGCAGTTCTGTCCCTTTGCCAGCTGTTTGTCCTCCTTCAGAGAATGAGGATGATCTATTTGGCTGTGCTGAAATTAGATCAGGATGTGTGCATTTCTGAAAGCTTCTGATGTTATCCCAATTAATTTTATTTTTTTTTTTCACTGTTCTATTTTTAAACAATATTGAAAAAACAGAGTGGGCAGGGAAGTGTTGAGCACACTGGTTATGTGTGTCACCCAAACCATTAATGCTGGCAGTGCTCCTGGCCTGTCACATGTGCCAGATGTGACATCTTTCAACAAAGTTTAAAGGCATGGTGAAAGATTATGGGCATGATTTCACATCACTTTGGACTGCTCCAAAATTAATGTTTTAAAAGCTGTTAACAGCAACTGTTCAAGGGTGTCAGTCCATCTTCTTCAAGCTATTACCACATGACATCCCTGTCATTCTTCTGGTCCCCTGTCCAATATGATTAATTTGAGGACCCAGCTGAAAACTAATCCCTCAAAGAAGATGCATCTTTGTGACCATGTCTCTGTGATGTGGAGGTGGAGCCAGTCTAAAGGCCAAGTGCTGCTGAAAAGTACAGTCAGCTTAAATCAGAGTAGATGTAAAACTGTACAGTTACCATCACTCTGCTGGCTGTGGAAAAGTAACTCTGACTTTTACTTTCTGCAGCTAAATGTACATGAAATGATTCCTTGTGAGCACTACCTGTTCATACACGGGCTTGAACTTGTTTAGTTCAGGACTGTGTTCTTATTTAAGTTCTGCCTGCATGAAATTAAAGACTGTTTCAGCTCTTGTTTTTGCATATTTCAAATTCATACTGAACTTAATTAAAATACTAAATTTCACTGTTGCTTTTAACTATGGGATTAAGTTAATTTTAAATTGAGTTAGCTGGTTTTGCAGGCATGTAAAGTGTGTGCCTGTGTCCATTCTCATGCATTCTTTTACATATGTATATACACATACACACTCTTATCTCTGACAGGAAGTCTTGAAGCTGCTAGTTCTCCCTTAGCTCTGAGAATAACCAGCTTCCCAGGTGAGTAAACTGAAAACAATGGGAGTTATTGTTCTTGCCATTTGTGACTTGAGCACAGATTGTAGATGATTACTTCACATGCTGCTTTCTAGCCACTTCTGGCACCATTTAGGTTTTGAAGGGTCTGATGGAGAATTTTAATGCTTTTGACTTTCAGGTGGTCCTATTTCAGCTGTCTGTGTTCAGCCATGGTGTGTGACTGGTCAGTGATTTTGTTTCCTAGAGCTGTAATTCTGCACTTGAACACTCACAAGTTCCACTTGGAGGTGACCTGTGAGGAAAATTACTTTTAAACTACAAAGAGTTTTGAATTTTATATTTCAGCTGTGGCACAGACCTCAATCTAGGTTCAGTTGTTAAATTTCCTGTGATTTCCTGGAGGCCTCCTCAAGACATTTATCAGCATTTCAGTTCAATTTGTTCTACCATATGTTTTCCTTCTTGTTGTAGAGCACCTTCTTTTTGATTTCATAATACTATACATCTTTTGTCACAGTTTAGCCAGAGAGGATCAATACATAGACGGCCCCAGAACTCTCCTTTCCAAGCCAGCTTCTAGTCTTTGTCAGTACTCATTTTGGAAGCTATCCAGTCCTGCTATCTCTCTTCAAGAGGTTACATTTTTTTGCTGTACTGATTAACTTGGCTGTTTTGAGTAAATTTGACCACCTATGGTTACTGCTGACCCTACATTCCTGCAGTACCTCCAAGGAAAATGCTAAACATAGCTGGCATTCTTGAAATTGGGGTGCTAGGGCAAAGCACTGCAGTGCACCTCCAGGGCAGTCTTTGGGGGGAAAAATCCCTGCTTCTTATTCTGTCTTAAAATCTATTTGGGCACACAGTGTTGAGAGATGAGATTCCTCTCACTATAGTTGTATATGATGCCCCATGGTTTCTTACTGACCAAGTGATGGTTCTGCATAAATTGGAAAAAAATCAATGTAGTTCTCTGGAATTGAGGCCTTTGATAAAATAAAGGGATGACAGGAGGTTTGGGATAGGGATAGGCATCTAAGTGAGCTAAAGCAAGTAAATATTACTAGTTAGGAATTATTAGGGAATTTTAATGCTTCCTTTTGGAACATCTGCTAACAGCTGGGTAAATCAGGTCTGCTCTGAGATGGTATTCCTGTCTTTCAGTGAAAGTGGCTTAGTAATATACAGGCTATTTTACTGAAGACTCTCCAATATTGCAGTAAAATCTTGATTTCTATGGTTTGACTTTTTAGTATTGACATGATGCATAATCATTTGGCTGCTTAATTAAGTGTATGATGTCCTGTAGGAAAATTTCCTTTCAATTCAAGAGGAAATTAATTTAAAACTTTTTTGATGTAATACAGACATAGATGCTTCTCATGTGTTTTGTAAATGAGCTTATTTAAAAAAATAAATACAACACTTGTTAATCTAGGTCTTAAAACCTTAAGAGTGGATACCTTGGAAAGAGCAGAAATGAATGTATTTTGGGAAAAGCAATATAGCTAATAATTGTTTTGCAGTATTACGGTTGCTCTTCTGTTGAATAAAGCATTTCTAAAGTGATTGTTAAATAAACCACTTATAAAACATGTTTTTTTAAATGGGAAAGCTTTTGGAAAAGCTTCCTAATCAATATTGGATTCTTATTTTTTTTAATTTTATAAGTAAATGCCATGTCAGACTTGTGAGCATGCATTGTAGTTTTCTTTTTTAAGTGGAATTGGTGATTGCAGGAATTTTCAAATTAAGAGTATGCTTGCATGTTGCAGGGTAGAATATGGCTAAGCTTAGAGGAATAAACTTTTGAAGCCAATAGGATGGTGAAGGAAAACTTTGTGTAACTTTGGGTAAAGGCATAGTTAACACTGTTCTGCAGTTGAGTCATACTAAGAATGGGAACTCATTGGTCCATGCAGGAAGCAAATGTGTGATACAGGACCTACTTCTCTGGCATGTAAGTACCAAATTTCTTGTCATGCAACAGCCATTCTTTGGGTTTTTTCTTTAGGTAATGGTTCTCTGGACCTTTCTGTATCTGATAAGTTTGTATCTTCTATCTTCCCAATTTCTCTTCCCTGGAAAAAGTGTGTTTCTTGTTGTTTCTATAATAGCTAGTAATCATTTTCTCAGGAGAAACTGTAGGATCTCTTCTGTCAGAGACCACAAACAGGGAAAAAAAAAAAAAAAAAAAAAAAAAAAAAAAAAAAAAAAAAAAAAAGACAATGAAAACAGTAGAAGTAATGTATTAGATTAGAGATTTTAGCCTCATAGCAGATTTTATGTCTGTAGGGAAAATGTGAGCATGTTTTTTGAAGATGATTGGAAAATTAATCTCATTCTTTTCATCAGGTGATTGCACCATTAATAGAGCTCCCTATCAGAGGTAGTGAATTGAGAAAATACTCCATAGCACTAGAACTGTAATGTTAAATAAAAAAAAACAACTGATAAAATATTTTTACTTCCTTAAGAGATCAGCCCTAGACAGTGAATCAGCTCACCAGCAATGATGATTAATTAAGGAAAAAGCTAGCCAAAGATTTTTTTTCTGTTAACCACCAATTCTTCTGAGCAAGAAGTAATTCCAAATATTATCTGACCCTGTTTTGTTAAAAAACCAAACAAACATATAACAAAAAGCTAACTCAAAAGCCCCCAAACCCCAACAGTTGTTATATTTGAGGTGATGGAGAAAGAACAGGTTTGGTAGCTACTTCTAATACTGGTTCTGCCTTAATTCTATTAAACCTGTCTGCAGTGGTCTATTCCAAACTTTTCATAGGCTTGTATAATGTCTTCTAGTGTGAGGCAAAAAAGTACTGTAACATTTTTTTAAATTTTGTCCCATGGCAAACCCGAATGACAGAGAGGCTTGAAAAGTAGATTAGATGATCTCTTTTTATAACTGTGCACATGCAGGCAAAAAAGTTTTGAATGTGTTGCCCTGGTGTGCAGAATCAGTGTGATTTCTGTTAGTACATGTTCTTGAAGTTAGAAATTCTTTTTAGCTAGCTTTGAAGCCAAAATTATGAGGCCTTGTAACAGCATCATTAAAATTAATTATGACTGAAATTAGAGACAGACATGAGCCTTTATTACTTTTTATTTGTTTTTTAGTGCAGTCATTTTAGGCATGCAGTCTGAGAGTCTGCCTGGGCATTAATGAATGCACTGTGGTCTCTTGCTAGATCAGCTTTCCTATACAGATTTTCTTGGGTATATGAAAATAATGTAAAAGAAATAGCATGCAACAACACAGATGTGAGACAGAGATGCATACTGTGCCTTCTAATGGCACAGTAAATCTACAGTGTGAGTGGATGCCCAGGCTAAGGCAAAAGCTGTGTGAAAGCCAGGCATGCTGGCAGAGTGGCTGACTAAGCAGGAAGCTGGAAGGCAGAGTGTGCCAGAGAAGCCAAGCTGGCATTGCCAGGTGCCTTGTGTCATGATACCCATTCTCTCTGTGCCTTGCCCTGGTGTGGTGGGTCTCAAGGATGCTCTAAGATGCAGCACTTTGTCGTGTGCAGCATAAGCTGTGGAAAATACTGAAGAATATCAAGAAGGGTTGTGGAGAATTATACAGTGATAATAGTATTCAGAATATGAATTAAAACTTAAGTGAGTTACTGGGAGAATTTGTGTCTAAAGCATAGATGATAATGCCTTTTTATAAAAGAGGTGACTTGCAAATTCTGCTTTTCTTTCAGCTTTGCAGTGCACATTTAATAACCTGTCTTCTTTTGGGCACAGTTATCAGTGAAGGCTGAGTGTGGCTCCATTTTAATTTATCCTGATTTATCTAATGCTTTGAGAAATGATTGTCTTAATGGTGAGAGAGTACATCTATTGAGAAGTGTCAACAAAGGACTACTTTTTGGGGAAACTTCCTGGTTTGTGGAGCTCTTGAGCTGAGCAGATAATATTTTCATGTGATCCCGTGAGAGGGTGTATTGCATTTCTGTGTCCCTATTTCTTCTGTAACTACTTGTCCTGGTTTGCTGGGTTTGACTTGTTAATGTATATGCAGAAGCTGAGGTGGAGAGAGAATTACTAAAGAGCATGCTTGTGCCCTGGAGGGGGAAGGATGACTTAAGCTAAAACACTGCCTCCATATCCCATGGGTATGCTATGTGGTAGAGTGACTGGATTTCCTGCATTATTCATTGCCTCTGGCTTCTACTGTGACGTGGGTGTTTATCACATGAATAGTTGTGCTGTGGGCTGCTGCAGAAGAGGTGTGTGTGTGTGACCTGAATACTCATCACCCACAGGTCTGTAAGTGACAGATAAAACCTGTTCTCAACTATGGTGTGTCTGCTAAGAAGTCAGATCATTTGGAGATGTCTTTCTCCCTAGGCAGCTTATGGAAGAGCATCTTCAGTTGCTTCTAACCCTCACAATTGGTCTGTGTCACATATATTAGCTTTCAATTCCTTCTTTCAAATATGATGCATGTGTGAAAGATATTCCTAAAATATACTGGAAAATTGTTCAGCTAGCTGTGCTGCACCCCCTTGTGCTAAGAATTAGATTTTTTTGAGTGGAATTCCAGACTGCTTTGTTTTCAAATATTGATTCAAGTTTTTGTTTCCACTTTTAAGGTTTTTAAAATTCTTTTTAACTCAGCTGCTTAAGTGTTTTCAATACATACTGCTGAAGTGCTATCATCAAATTGTGTGTTGGGCTTTTGCAAGCTCTAAAATTTGGGTCAGGACAGATGAGGAAACAGAAAATATGGTTTGATTGCCATCCGCTGGGGGGAAAATAGGCTGCAGTGGTACTTGATTGAAGAGTTGCTATTGAGCGATAACATACCCGTGTTGATCGTGCTGTGCTTTTGGCTTAATATCCCAGAGACTGTCAGCCTCAGCCCAGATGTTTGCTCAGACATTTTTGTACTAACAGGAATTGTCTGGTTCTTGTTGTGAGTCATGATTGCAGTGATACTGAAAGCTGGAGAGGAGTGGACTTGGGGACAGAAAGGGGGATACAAGGCTTTGTTGTGCTGCTGGGACGATGCTCAGCACATTGCAAACCTGCTTCAGGCAGGGCCCTGAAGGGTGGGAGCTGTGTTCTGGATGTTTCTAAGCTGCCCCTATTCCAGTGGCTTTTGCACACTGGATGTATGTGTGCTGAGACCTCACACCAGAGCAGCACATGTCTCTCTGGAACAGCTTCTTGCCCTGGCTCTGATTCACCCTTAGGAAGCTGATTTGCTCACCAGTGAAAATACCAATTCTCTCAGGCTGTAAGTGCAGGGTATTTCCATGAAAGCTTTTCATGGTAAGGTGGTATGATTTATGTGTAACTGTAGTGGCAGAAGACAATTCAAAGTGGGCTTTTGGAGTGCACAATATGACAGGACCATGTGAGCTGAAGCCAGTGCTGTGCACTGGGAGATGTCAACTACTCCACGGCTGAAGATTAATTCTGCTTCAGTGTCACCCAGTGCTTTGCTTTCTTCTGTTTTTGGTGTCTGTGCAGAACACTTCAGCAAACAGTAAGACTTGAGAAAAACAGTAAGTTATGCAGCCAGAGGACTGAAGTAATACCCTGGTGTTTGGGAGCAGTCACTGGCGATATGAAGGTCTGCATAAATGTTTTGAGGGCAATGGTGAGGAGGATTTGCTAAAATGAAAATATAGTTTTGGGCCAGAGTGGCATAAATGTTTTAGTTCCACCCACATGTGCCACCTTCTAATCAAAACTTTACAAGGAAGAACAAAACCCACATTTCATTTTCTGCTTTGGGTATTCTTAAATAAAAGAATCATAAAATGAAGGGAGGATACCTTAGTATCCTTCATAAATTCTGGGACTTTCCCTGCTCACAGTCTCCTCTGCAGTGATCCCTGGTGAGTCTTCATTGTGGGGAGTGGGGAGCAGGGAGCAGGGAGAAAAAGACATGTGCCCATGTCCCAGGAGGGCCTGAGGCTTTCCAGGATGGTGTCCAGAATATGCTTTTTAATCTGGAAGGGGAAGAGACAGGCCCCTCCTGCCAACAGTGGAACACCAAATCTCTGGTTTTGTTGGACTTGTCAGTGTTCATAAATAAAACAGTGCCATGTGCATTTCAGTGTTTTATCCACTAATTGTGAAAGAAATGCTTCTTCCTGACCTTCAAAAATTTGGGAAGGTATACCCATCTAAGTGATGCAATTTTCCTTTTGGCCCTCTAGGGTAATAAGTGAATTAATAAGAAATAAGTGTTTGATGCTTCTTTCTGTGGATTCGGCAAAAACTACTGCCAAAGGAAGTTGGATGCAGATAAAAGTTGATGCTAAAAGTGTCAGAAATTCTTGGAGCATCTCCTTCAGCAGCCTTCTCCTTCACCCCATCTTCAGTGAGTTTTTTAGCCATCATTATGTTATGTGAGTCCTCCATGGTTTTTAGGCTGTTTTGTTGATGTTTGTTTGTTTTTAAGCTATTTCCAGACTAAGACCCCTAGAAGCCTCATAAAAAATGAAGCTCTCCTTTTGGAAACAAACCCCAGCAGACTGGGATCCTGGGGTGGTTGCACAGGGCTTACTGGGAGGTTGTCTGATGGACTGAAGTTAGACACTGTTAATATTTTTAGAAGGAAAGAGAAAAATATATCCCTAAAATAGATGGCCATGATGTACTTATTAATTATTGATGTTACATTGGATGACTTCTTTCTTCTATTAAGAAATTGAAAGAGGTGAATATTAATGGAGGGATATATAGGATCCTGGGATTCCTGTTTAAAAGACAATTTAAGGCAGAGCTCCCAGTCTGTTAATGTGGCATGTCTGCATGTCTGTGTGTGCCCAGAGGAAGCTGCAATATGAAAACTGTCACCAGATTTGTTCTGATATCAGTTCACTCAGCTCTGTGATGAATACCATACATATGTAATATCCTCAATCTCACACGAGTTCATAACTGTGCTGCCAGTCTAAAAGTGCAGGAATTGTGAAGTTATTTTTCCCAGAACAATTGGATTCCTACTGACTTGGATGTTACTGCTTTTACACCCTTTCACTCTGCCCAACAAAGAGGTTTGCAGTCTGACAGTAATATATAGCCTTTACTGTAATGGATGCAAGAGTGCACCAGAGTGACAGAATTCTTAGAATTTGTATTCCCTGATTCAAATAGATGGATTTATTTTCATATAGAATGAGCTTTCAGTGTGAAGAAGTGGAAGACTATCTGCTGCTCTCCCTGGACAGATATGCCACCCCCAGGGCCAGTCTGGCTGCTCTTTTCTGAGGCCCATCTGAGAAGCAGTTGCCCATTGGGCAGGGGAGAAGAGTTGATGAATATTTTTGATTTTTTGTGTCAGTTTTTAGATGTAAGTGGATTTAAATCAGAGTTCTTCATTTAACATCAAAAGAAACATCTGAAAATCTTGCTGGTGTGTTTTATTTTAGTCTTTAAAGACAAAAAGAAAAATACCATGCCATTGCTGAGCAACACACCATTTATCTAGTGTGTGTGCTTCAGAGAAAGAGTTACTAAAGTATAGAACTGCTTTTGATACTGAATGACTCCAGCTGAAATTTGATGGTTCGAAACCTGCCTCTTTTGTATTAAGCTGAACTTTCAAGTTCCTTACCAATAACAAGTAATTGGAAAGGAGAGCTGTAAAACGAGTTAATGTTCTTAGCTGTTATGAGGAGGCTACCAGGCACAAGCACAGGCTGCAGTGGGGAAGAAGGAAAAAGCTGCAGGGATTCCTAGGTTGGTAAATTTCTGCTAAACCTCAAGAAAGTAATCTGGCCTGAGTTTAAATGTTACAAATCCATGGGGAGTCTAGCTGATAGATGTCTGTCTCTGTTTTGAGATATGTACAAAAGTAAGTTTTGCTCTAGCTTCTCAAGAAGCATAACTCCCAATTTTTTTCTGTGCTGACTGGTGGTTTCTGTTTGGTTTTATTATTTCTAGCTGAAATTCTGTGATGTTCCCAAGATCAGGGTTCACACTGGCTCCCGTGATACCACTTCTTTCTTAGGCTGGGTAAGGACAGGATTGCAGGTCTGTGTCCTGTAGAAATCCAAGTACCCAGAAATCCCACTTCAAATATATATATGTAGCTGTCGCCCCATTTTTGCAAAAGAAAAAAATAAGGACAATTTAATTTTTTAACTTGCACCTGTTATTATCTCAACCAGCCAGTTGTTTTTGAATGGTAATGGTATGTTACTATTTTGTCATCTGTGGGCATTAAACATTTGCTGATTACTTCTCTACTAAGGGTATCAGTGCCTGCATGTGATCTGCCTTTCAATTTTTAAATTTCTTCTCTTAATAAAGTCCTAAATGAGTTATTCCCGCTTGCATAGGTCTGGGAGGCTGAGCTGACTCCACTCTTGGCCATCTGAGCCTTTCTTGAAATACAAAAGTTTATAAAAAGGATGAAAAAAGATTCCTCTCTTCATTTTCAAGTCTGCCAATTTTCAAGGCAGGGAATGTGGTAAAAATGTGGGTGGAGAAGTGGACGTTTTCAGCAGGATTCAGAGGAAGGGAAAAACAGGGTGGTGGATTCTCATCTGGGAAATAGAGAATGTTGGGTGTGTGGCAGCACAGTTTCGGGAATTTATGCCATCAGTGTTAAGATCCTATTTGGTCAGAGATCAGATGTCTGTTGATGAAACTTTGTTTTGCCATTTTATGTTTTGCTGTATTTTGTATTTCAGGCTTTCCTCTGATCTCAGAACTGGCAGCTGACCTTTTCTTAGTTTTTGTCAAAAAAATGTCTCCTTTCAGGAGTAAAAAGTAAAAAAGTTAGCACTCTTAAATGATCTGTTTTGTCACAATGGTTTCTAGGATTTATACTGCTTGGATTTTTGTTAGAACAGAGAAAAATATACACCTCTCTTTAAAATTGAATATAATTTGGCTTGATTTAGCCTGGCTTTTGCTTTAATAAAGAAAAAAATATATAAGCTCTACAACAGATGAGATTTGTATCTTTGGTCTTGCATATTTATTTTCTCCACATGAGGGAACAAATAGAAAGTTGAATACCACCCTGAATCCTAGAACATAGTTTGACTGACAAATATGTTGCTGCTGCTGGAGCATCTTTTGATGGGAGGATAACTTCATTGTGCGAGGTTTTATATGTATTTTGGTATATTTGTGGCATTTGATACTGAAAAATAACATACATTTTTTTCAGTACCAAATGCAACAGCATTAATTTAACCACTTGCCAGGAGTGAAATGACTGTGATCCAGCGTACAGACATTGCAAAATCAAATTATATACTTCATGTCTACTGAATGCAAGCATAATTGAAAACTTGATTTTTTTATGAACTTATTGTTTACTGAGTACTTCTTGCTGCTTTTTCATAACCTGGGCTCCTGTCTATCATCTGGATTAATTTTCTTCATGATAGTCAGTGTTTGTGCATGGGGAAAGCTGCAGTCTGGAGAGAGAGAGAATTTAAAAGCGTGCTTTGCAATGCGTCTCTTACGTACCTGAGCTGCCAGAGTCCGGCAGCAGAACGTGACACCTGCTTGGTTTGGGAAGATCCCTGCAGTGTGATACCTGGATCCTCTGTTCTGCTTTTAGTTCTCCTGTGTGCGTGTTGCTGAACGCGGATGGCTTTAAGGATGTAAAGTGACAGGGGCTGCTTGGGTTAGTCAGTCACTGGCAGTGCTCCTCTAATTGCCAGGGTCCTGCTGCCTTGTGGCTCCCACTGGCACAGAGAGTGGCCAGGCCATTTTCTTCTGGTATCCAGCACCTGGATTAATCTGGTGTTAATCCCTCTTGACTCTTCATAAATTAAAATACGTGATTTGGTTTTGTTTTGCAGCTTGCCTGATTTCTGCAGAGACCTGAGGGGGTGCTGGTGCTCCAGAGCTTGGTGCTCTTGTACAGTGCTCTTTCCACCAACAAGCTGGGAAGAGTAAGTAATCTGCTCTATAGCTGGTGATCCTCTAGGGTGGGGGCAGTCTTTCTGAACCTCTCTTGTCCCACATCATAAACTGAAGTTTCAGCACAGAGACTGGAGGTACCTGTATTTCTATGCAGTATTTGCTTTGTGTTTATCATGATGTTCATGAACAGGGGTGGTCCAGTTCTTCTAGTACTCCAACAAGAGTTCTTGGCTTATCCATTTTTTCAGATTATCTGTACTGCAACTTGCTCTGCCACCTGATGCGGGAGAAAGCTGTACTCAGCAGAGGTGTTTCACAGTAGTGCTGTTCCTCTGTGGTGTCAGTAATGCAGTTAATGCAGACACCTGTGCTGGATATCAGTGTTCTGTGCAGTGCAAAGGTGCAGTCTCCTGTGATCTATCCAGATGGTTCTCTGTGGGTCTTGGAGTGGGGGGAGGACCACAGCTGCAGAGCTTTGTGGCTCCAGCTGAGGCTGTGTATGTGGAGAGATTATCTGGTGTCATGCTCCCCAGCAGCATCTGATACCATGGCTTTCCCTTCCTTCTCACATGAATTTACCAGGCTGGGGGTGTATTTCCCAGTACCTAGCAAGCCAACAGTGTTTCTTGTCTTCTGAAATAAGGTATGTGAGAAGTCTGGAACTGTCTGCCCATAAAGCAAGTGCTGTTGGTTGGAAGACTTGGGCTGAGCATGTCTCTATGCTTGTGCTATACAAGTAGTACTGGCAGAGCCCTGTGGAGAGACTGCACTGTTTGCTGATAGAGGCAGGAAGTTTTTCCATCAGTATTGCCTTTCCACGTTTCTGAAATGCAACAGCACCCTTTGCTGATGTGATCCTTACAAGAATGTTACTTAGTACAGTCCTTAATGGATGGAGGTGATGTGGAAGAGCTTTCAGCTGTATGCCAGCCTTGTCAGCCACTGAGCAAATTTACACGTCCCTTAAACTCTTGCTTTACTTTGTTGGATGAACAGCTGCAAACTGTTATTCTGTAGGTTTCCTCTTTAGATGGTTGGTTAATATGCAGAGAGAAGATAAATACTAGTACCTAGACATTGATTTAGAAAATGTTTTTTCATCGTGCATGTTGCTTTTCCTAGAGAACTTTCTTACTTCTCACTCAGAAGAATTTCAGAGGTCTTTATGATTTTGGATGGTTTTTGTTTGTTGTTTTTTTTCTGCCCCTACATAAAGCTACACTCCAGTGGCATATTTCTTATTAAAAAGAGAATGCAAAGAGAATGATGGGACTCTAGCCAGCAAGGGCTAGTGTCATGTTTGTATGTAGTTTTGTGAGATGGGAATGTTTTAGCTAGTCCAGTAAAGACGTCTTTTAAGCGCTTCTGGAAGGATTCAGGGTTAGTCTTGGTCCTCTTGGTTTTCATGTATGTTAATCAAGCAAACTCAGCAGTCTGTAATACACAGGACTAAAGATGCAACTTGTCTTTCCAGGTTGTTGTTCTTCAGTCTCCATACCTACTGGACAGAGCTTCAACTCCTACGTGGGAATGGAGCAGTATTCTTGTAAAACATAGATTTGCCATGCAAGTTACTAATCAGCACCGGCTGTCAAAAAGTTCCTGTTATGTTACTATCACTTAAAATCACAGAATGACTAGGACTGGAAAAAATACCTGCTTGTTTATGGAAGACGTTATTCATAAAATCAGGTTAATTTTCTGGTGCTTGGTTTTTCTAGGTTGAGAAGGAAACGCTGGGGGAACTTCCCCATTTGCAGCTGGCAAAGGCTGTGCTTATGCTCCCAGTGCTTCCATCATTTATCGTTGCTTTTGCCACTTGTAACAGAAGATGTAGTACTGGGTAGTGGAGGACATGATTCATCCTTTTGCACTACCTTAGTATATGATATTTTCAAAAATAAATAAATTTCTTGCTATATTGATAGCAGTTGCCCAAAGGACAAAAGGTCCTTTTTGCCTCGTGTACAGGAAGAGGGTGTTGTGGAGAGGAGAGACCTAAAAAGAAACAATTGAATCATAGCTGGTTGATTGTCTTGAGGTAAAGTGGTATTTCATTGTCCCCATACTCATCCAATTCATAAAAAAATGGAAAAAGACACCATGAATTAGAAATTACAGGTTTTTAGAAAGTACTAAATAAATTGCTTTTTTAATGGAATTATACAATATTTAATGTAATTATTCATGGCTGAGTTAGGACTAGGAAGCATGAGCAACAACATGAAATTATTGTTTATTTTGACAGATGTTTAAATATTTAATTATGAATTATTTTTTCCTTAAGAATAAGTTCTCCCAACTAGTTAATAAATTTTTCTTTTTGGATGCTGAGAATCCTTTGCACTGCATTGTCCCAGGTAAACATGGCATGTTGCAGCTCAGCTTAGGAAAAGTTTATGCTGTTCTTTGGCAGTTGTCAGTACTATATGGGTTGTGAAGGAAGAAGGCACCCAGGAATATGCCTACATTATTCTAAATGACTGTCTTCATTAGCTGTGCAGAAAGTATCAAAGAGCCCTAACAAGAGTCTGTCTCCCTACTAGTCTCTTGTTTATGCAAGAGATTTGGGTGACTGACATTAGTACAAAACTGCATTCAGATGCAGGGTGGAGTGTGTCTCTGTCATTTAACATCCAGAAAGGCTTTCCATATCTCAGTATGCTACAGATGGGTTTCAAATACTTTTTCACTTAAGTAAAGCTACAAATCCTGCATAATATGGTTTGTTTGTCTCTTGTCTTTGGAGGGCTTTCTAGTATCCATGGCAGTTAGAAACAGCTTTGGCTTGAAATCCCAGTCTTCAAGCAGTCGGTGGGTTCTGCTGTGCTCACTGCTTTCTTGGAAGGGTAGAACACAGGGAGTTTAGATTACATCATTAAGATGCAAGCAGACAAAATGGATAAACTGGAATTTTTGTCTTGAATAATAATACAAAGTCATTCTCTTACTTTTCAGTATTTAATGAAGGATACCAGCAAGATCTAGAAGGTGGTAGGTTTGGGTTTTGTTTTTCTGTCTGGACAGTCAACAAACTTTTGGGGTTTAGCAGATAGATCAGTTTGGAAAGAGAAGTAGTAGCTCTTCACACTAATTGAGAGCTGGCAAATGTTGATATTACAACATTTTTCTGGAGAATCTGGTTCTGCTTTGTCTCAGCTTCCAGTTTTTGCATCTGTTCTTGGACAGGCTGCAGCAGTGCTGTGTTCATTCCTACAATATACAAGGAAGATGAAAGTGGAGAGTACAGCTACAACAGAAAACCCAGCTGTGCTTGCAAACCTTCCCACAAAAAGCAAAAGCACACTGGCATCTCTAACTTCAGAAGAAATAAGTACTTTCTCATTTAGAAATACTGTTTTTACCAGACAGTCAGCTTTGAAAAATACTTTTCATGGATCTTGGTGCAAATGAGGCTCAGAATATATGTTTGAAATACTGCCCTCTTGGTTCAGGCTTTACAGGCAGATCTGTGTTTCCCAGTGATGATTGCTTTGATCTCGTAATGCCTTTGCACTCCCACAGCTCCTTAGCTTGCCAGGCTTCCTTCTGGCACACAGCCCAACCTGCTGCAGCCCCAGAGGCTCAGAGCACCACAGTTCTTTTTTAATGCGCAACATTACTTCTAACTTAACAAATCCTTACCAATGAGCGAGTAAAATCGAGATTGCTAACTGATACCAGCTCAGATAGCTGCACTGAGTGAATGAACTGTATTTTTAACAAACTTTAAAGTGCTATAGACAGTGCTTTCCTTTGTGTTAAAATATATATGGGGCTTATGCACAGTTATGCACAGATGTTTTCTGTTACTGCTTGGTGAACAAAATCTGCATTAAGATAATACAGAATAAATGTAAAAAGCATGTGTGCTTTACTGAAAAAGTATGTATCATCTGTGCAGGGGACCATGAATGTTTTGAATTCAGCTTGCTCTATGTGATCAGGTTGCAAAAGTGCTGAAATGCTTAATTTCAGGAAAAACATGCTTTTGATGAGTTAGGGTCTGCATAATAAAGCCTTGAACAGTAGGAATTTTGTTCAAGTGATTAACAGTGGTGATATGCTCCAGAACAGAGTGGGAAATAATAGTATCCATCCTCCAGTGGTGTATGGGAACCTCAACTAAGCAGGTGGGTGGCACAGTACCTGGAAAGGATGACCAAGAAAAAGAAAAGCCCTCATGGAGAACTTGTCAATTATGGAGAAGAGAAAAAGCATCCTCTTCTCCATAACTGAGAGAAAATCAAAACTTGTTAGGGGAGAAATTAGAAGCACAAAGGCAGCCGGAAAGTATACAGGACAGAGAAATGCAAGCAAGAATGTCTGCATGCAACAAAAATTTGAGTCCTGAGAATTTTTTCTCAGGAGGGAGAAACGATGGAGTTGCCAGATTTTTTTGAGCAGGACAGGACTTTCCAGATATCTGAGCATATCAGGTCCAAGTGTGGTAAAACCACAGAAAATGCAGCACGGCTGGCGTGCAGGCAGGACATCCTCTTAGCTGTGGGATTGCACTTGTCTTTCTGCTTCCAAGAAAACTTTAATCCTGCTCCAGCAAGCGGAGATGATGGGCGAGTGAGTTGTTTGGAAAGCAGGGTGGCTCTCTGCCTCTCGGCAAAGGCAGGTGGAGGGTACAGCTCCTTGATGTGAGCACTGCCAGACAAAACTGAAAGGATGGATAAGGTCCCTTAGGTACTAAGGCTCAGGAAAAAACCTTCCTGAAATGAAAATACCTATTTTTAAAAACTGTTGGTAGTTATTAGATGAAATTAATGGTTAGGAATTGTTGATGATCTTCAAAAAGGTCAAACATGCAATGATACAAGAGATGTGGCTAGTAGATGATATTGTGCTTTCTCCAAGAGGCAGAAAGACTGACTTGAGAGATCCATGTCCAGTAGCTGCTCCTAGTACAGAAAATGAAAGTGCAGTCTCTGTAGGTGTTTTCAGAAATCAGCAGCACAACTTCCTAATGGCCTGGCTGGCACTTTGCTTGCTTGTTTGAATTGTGTCTTGCTACTGTTGTCCAATAGGTGATGCTGCCAGTCACTACTTTGAATGCTGGCAAAGTGAAAAACGATAAATTTGCATTATATATGTAAATATGTACACAGAATTTGTGTCCATATTCAATTGTGATTTCCTAAAATATGCCATCCATCAGTCTTACAGACTGATTTTTAATTTCCACCCCCCCCAGATTAGCTTCTTTCAGTGTCTGAACCCTTTGCTGTAATGGATCTGTTTTGTATAGAACCTGTGGCCTGTATGCGCTTTTAAAACAATGCACAGCATTCCTCTTACCCATTCCTTAGCAGACCTGTTTCCTGGTATTCAAAGCAGGACTTGGAAGGTAGTATTGTGTTGTTTGTCAGGATATCACACAGAGAGTGCTGGAGTGTGATTTCTTGAGTAGCTGTCCCCTGAGAAACATCATGCAATAACCTTTTCTTTCCCCACACTGTGTGCAGCTGTTCCTTGAAAGTGTTGAGTGATGTAGTCAGTCACACTTGGATGACATCTGTAGCTAATTTGCAGTCATCTCCTTTTTTCATATCCTTTTTCTTGGGTATGTGAGGGTAGGTTGTACAACAGTCTGTTTTATGATATTATAGCAGCCAATATGAATGTATCTATATTTATATTTGAACACAAATGTATTCATAGCAAATGTTGCTTGTGGTGAACCAGGGAAGGTCAAGGAGTCAGCTGATCTCTCTAAGCAGCAGCATGCTTGAAAAAATAAATTTAGGTGAAACACAACATGTCTTTAATGGACATTAATAGTATGGAGGTTGGATGGTTAATTGTTTGTTCTGAAACAAAAGGGAATTACTTCAAGCAAACTGGATTCTGTGTGCCAGCTGCATAGACAGAACTCCTGGGTTGACTCACTCATTGGAAAAAAAAACAAGTCACAAAGACTACCAGAATTTACTTTGTCTTTTGGGTTTTTTTCATAATATCAAAACATGAATACAAGCAAAATGAAAGCAGTCATAAAACCTGAGAAATGTGGAAGAGTTGCAAGAAAAGCTCTGTAAAGAAAGTGGTTTAAGAAGATGACAGCCTCAGTTGAAAGTCACGGCATCTTTCCATGATGACATATGTCCTCATTATGTGTGGTGATGAGTAGCTGGTAGCTGTCACCACAGCTCCTAAAAGCACTTGGCCTGGGGTGAAGTGCTTCCAGGTGCTCCCTGGGTAGCAGGTATGCAGTGGTGGTGCTCAGGTTTTGTTTCCATGGCTCTCTGTAACTGCTGCAGTGTGGGGATGGCCACCTGAAAGGAATCAGGGAAGATTATCAGGAAGGGACAAAAAATCTTCAGGCAGAGCTATATCAAATGATTTCTTGAAGAGAAGCTATAAGGCTGTATGTCCATTTGTGTATATGTAGTTTTAAATTTAAAGATGGAAATATCACTATAAAGTATTTTTAAAGCAATTTTCCAGTATAATAGTATGCAAAAAAAACCACAGAAAGCTGTTAAGAAACACATTTGTTACAAAACAAATGTGAGCCAACAGATTAAAAACCAATATGAAGACTTGATCTGACTTATCAGGTACATTGAGATTTAACTCAGATTTGTGTGGAGTTGTGGATATCTAAGTTGTGAACAGTTAAAAATAAAACCAATTACAAACTGTACATGTATGATACGTGGATTTTTCAAAAGGAATGTTTGAGAACTCCTTCCATTTTGTTTATCAGTCTCATGGATGTATGTGGAAAATAAGGGCTGGTTTTCAGATGCTTTAGCTATGGGATTTGGGTAGCAGCAAGGTTGGTCACATTTCTGTAAGAGTTCCCTGGGCTTGCTGAGGAGCAGAAATC
Organism: Parus major; assembly: GCF_001522545.3. Lineage (NCBI taxonomy): Eukaryota > Metazoa > Chordata > Aves > Passeriformes > Paridae > Parus > Parus major. The sequence continues at coordinate 45,874,035 of NC_031771.1, forward strand.
CCTCTGAGGTTCACCTCTGTGAGTGGATGTGTTGAAAGAAACGGGAGGTTTCTCTGGCTAATCTGGTCACATTTCAAAGATGGTTCTTAAGGAAAAACAAAAGTAAACAAAAACCAACAAACAACAACACAGAAAAACCCCTCAACCAAACCCAAGCAGCACCTTCATTTGTCTTGATCTGAATATGTCCTCACTGGTACATACAACACAATATCACTATCATTTTATGGAGCAGTCCAACTTCACTTACTGTGTGACACTTGCTTCTTAATTAACTTTTGATAGTTGGCTTTAATCCATCTTGTAAATCTTGGAAGTTCACTTTTTATGCAGTAACTGATGAAACCTTTGCTATAATGAGAATCTATCTTTATGTTGTCTTTTCCACTGAGATTTATGGAGTTTTAAAATGTGATATTTAAAAATGATCATACCTTTGGGTCCTGACCAGCACAAAGAGTGGTTTGCTCCCAGAGTGGGCACACTACCTTAGGGGCACTTTAGCTCAGCTGTTTGAAAGCATGATTGTAAGGTTTGGGAGTTTAATTTTTAATTGTTAGGATTTTTTCTTACGGTGTGGTGCAGAAGGCCCTGGTTAATACTGTGGTGCTAGGTAGAGAAGTCTCAGCTGTAGACATTTGATATAATTTAGTGAGGTTGCTTTGACACAGTGTATACCTTTTAGAAAGACAACAATGCATTTATGAAAAATGAATATTCTTGCAGTTTCAAACATACTGATCAAAGTCTGACACAAACTATAGAAAAGAATTGTAAATACTGTCTTCTGGTTACAGTCTGTTTTCCCCTCATACTAATTTTTTTTTCTAATCCTTGCACAGGGTAAAAGTTATGTTCTGTTGTAAAGACTGTTTTATTATATTTATTATGAACTCAAAATTTGGTCCATTTGGGGTGAGGAGAGACTTAATTTTTTTTCAACTAATAAATATGTATTATTAGTTTTATTCCTATAGAACAGGAGAGGAGAAGCAGCCATCTGCAGGTTTTCTACTTGCACAACTTTACAATGTGTTGAGCTAGTAGGCCACAAAAAACACTTGTAAAGGTCTGTTTGACCCATGGCACAGAGTTATGCCATATTGTCCTGCAAAAGAAATGCAGGGATTTTTGAATGAATGCTAGTTTTACTGCGTACCACTCACTTTTCTTCTTAACAGCCAGAATTCTTTTAGTGGCAAGAGAGTACTGTCTCATTGATTCACTGAACCTTCCCCATTGAGGGGAGTTGAACAGTTGTCAGCACTGATTTGGAAAACAATGGAGATCTTTACCTGTTGTTTGGACTGTCAGGTATGCAGCCTTATACGTGTCTATTTCAGAAGAAACCTACAAAGGCTGTGTAGCAATGCTATGCAATTGTATTTAAAGTCATTTTAAGCCCAGACTTCCATGGTCCCATTCTTTCCACTTCCTCTCACTAGCTACCAATACTTGTGCAACCACCATGAACCATTTTAGGAGCCTAGTCTGACTGAAAATGCATCTGTATATGGAGTTTTTAGCTGTGCTGGCTCCCAGACCAGATCACCAGATAATTGCATGGATGCCAGTATATATAAAAGGCTTATCTAATTCAGGAATAAGCTAACATTGTGTTCAGTAAGGGAACTGACATGCTTGAAGATTTGGGAAGATCTCCCAGTTTCAGTGCAGTGCTATTTTGTCTATGTCCTGATATTTATCTTTATTTCCTGGAAAGAACAAGCTTGTGCTTGTAGCTGCAGTCTGAGATATTAAAAATCCTCAATGAATAAGGAAAAAACACACATCATAATTTGCTGCTATTCCTTGTGTCCCCAGCAAGGGAGTAAATGAAATAAGAGGGAATGTATCTTAACCAATGATGTGGTTAACAATCAATATATTGATATATTGATATAAATATATCATAATATGGGAAGATGAAGGCTATTTAGGTAAACTAAGAAAAAGGGGAAGCTGAAAAGCAACTGCAAGTCATATTTTGGTACAAAATCCTACACCACAGGAAAAAACAATGGGACTTAGACTAAAACATTTTATACTAGTAATTTAACAGTATTTCAACAAAGACTTTGGATTTGTTATTCCAAACTGACTGTAAGATGTGCCATGCAATTTTTTGTTTGCTTAGGGTTTTGACAGTGCAAGAAAATTGATACATGGGTTAATAGCCTGCATTCCTGTAAAGACTGCTGGATAGAACAGAACAAAGCAGTGAGTGTTATGTGGCACAGATAAGTTTTGCTTCTACAGTAAAGGGTTCATAAATGATTGCTTAATGATTGCTTCACAAAATTTAAGACAAATATTGTTTTTAAATCTCACCTACTGGCTTTCTCTATTAAAAGCCAATAGCAAGCTCTTTCTTGCTGTGTTTGTTTTTCTCCGCCATGGGCCAAAAGAAGCTACTGTATGACCTGAGATTTCTTTGTGTCTCAAAATTTATGTGAGCTTATTAATGGAGGCCAACCACCAATAATAAATTTGTGCTGCATGTATAGCACAACAGTTCATCTCCTCTGACTTCATGACTGAATAATTTATAGATGTAGTTATCCTGGAATTTGTAGGGGTTATTAGCATTTTAATGAAAAAGATACAGCTGTTGTACTAAATCTTCACTTTTTTTTTTTCTTTTCTTCTCCCTCAGTTAAGAATTTTGATCTGTACTTTGGAAGCAGCTGACAGCGTGTGGTAATGTGCTGACTGGCACTATGGGCAGGCGGTACCCAGGGGCTCACTATCGGCCAAGCAGCTCATGTATGTATGCAATCAGTCTCATTTATTTGTTGCTTTATTACTTTTGAAGGCTGCTAAGCCTATAATTTTTGAAATAGTATTTATAAAGAATGCTGACATTTTCTAATTGATGCCAGCCCTTCTGTGTGTGTACCCAAATGGTAAGTGTATTGATTTATGTTTAAATTGCCAAAAGTGCTTTCTAGAACTTTAAAAAGTGGCTTGCCGAGTGACTTGACCAGATCTAGTCTGGTCTAGACTTGCAGTGTACTGTGGTTTGTGTTTGAGGTCTCCAATTTCATTTATTATAGAGTTCTAAGGTTAGCTGCTATTCCTCTTCTCATCCATCTCAGGCTTTTAATACCAGATACCTTCAAATTAACAAGCTACTTGAGCTTAGCCAAAAATGTCACGGTGTACTATAGTTTCAATTGCTTACAACTGCAGCTAACATCTCCAGATTATTTATATTCTTGACTTCAACATTATTCATGTTGTTTCCTTCCTCTGAATTGTATCCTATTGGATTGTATTACATCATCTCTTACTGAAGTTTGTCTTCTGTAGAAGTGCAAAAAGCGGGCTCCTAGAATTTATGACTCCTTTTATCAGCCATCACACTGCAGTGGTTCCACAGTGCAGAACATGGCAAACGAGCTGATGTGATCTCCCTGGAGAGCTGTGGGGTAGCACCTCACCTCCAAAAGTCTGCTGCTGGTCCTTGTGCATTTTCTGTTGATCCCTCAGGCTACTGGGGTGAAGTTGTGGCAGGTTAACTTTTGTATTCACTTTTCCTTCTGCTGTAGCAAAAGAACTTGATCCCACAAGGCTTTTATTGCCATCAAAGCCAGCTTGATAAGCTCTCACTTCTGTAACATTCTTTCTGTTCCTTGAAAGACTTTAAAACCCCTGACCACTTCAGGCATCTGGCTCCACACATACTTGCATTAACTGATTCAAGTGGTGAACTGCAGTGGGACTGACAGCTGTGGCAGGACAGGAACCTCTGTGGTGGCTCTGCCACGGAAATGAGGAATTGCATGGTGACATCCTGCATTTAGAACCTGACTTTTGGGGTTTTGCCAAACCACAGGACTAAACCCTAGGAAGTAGTAAAGCATGGTTACTTTCTGCTACAGACTAGTAATAGATATCATAAAGATATGGGTTAAAATGGTGCATTAGAGCCAGCTTAGTTACTGTGTCCAAAGATTTGTTTGAGGGATATACCACAGTGGAGGAAATAAACGGTTGTTACAGTTTTGACAGATCTTTGGTGGTCAGGTGCTGGAGTACTGAGTTGGATTGATCTGTTTGAATCACTTGCCATTAATTCTAGGCACTAGCTTTCCAATGTGGCCTCTTGGTGTACTGCTGGACATGATAGCTTGAAATTCAGACAATTAAGATGTTCTAGTGTAGAAGCATCTAATCAAATTCATTCCTGCTTAGAAAGTAGGAGGAAGGAATTCTTACCAGAAGAGCCTGAAATGTTTTTCCTGTTGTCTAGTTGAACCATTTTATGGATGAAGAAGTTAAATTGTTTACTTGGGGTAAAGCTTGGGCTTCCATCATCTGCCAGGGCCAAAACTTGGGTCAGAATCAATTGGCACCAGAGCTCCCTCAGTTTGAGGACAGAGATATCAAAACACCTACTTCATGACTGCTTTGTACTTTTGTTAAGCTAAGTTTTCCCCTTCCTTAACCTGTCAGGGTTTCTAAGCCAGGAAACTTTCTTTGTTTTTGGTTTTTTTACTGTATCATTTGTGCAACTTCCTGGTACTTAACATAATATGTTTTGGACATCCAGCAATAATGGTATTGAAATTTCCCAGTATTTGGGAAATGTGGATCATAATGAAACCTCTGATAACAGATTAGATCTTGATGGAAGTGTTGATAAAACACATGATTTTGCTTTTGTGTTCTTTGCATAAATAATGAGTATTACACCATCTCAGTTATTGTATTTCATATTTACAGTTGTTGCAATCTTAATGGTGTACATAAAGGACTTGGTACAGCCTTAAGCTTTAGTCCCTGACTTAAGCTTATACATACACATAAACCTAGACCTAAGTAAATCTATGAAGGGAAGAACTTGGTGGTCTGTGTGGAATATAGCAGCTGTAACTGTAACTCTTAGATGGTAAGGTAACCTTTCATCCATTTATGGCCTTGACTGTTTTTTTTAATGATTTCATAAATTTATTAGATAGAATAGTGTGTGGTCTTATGAGAATAACAAAAGGTTTTATAGTCATGGAAACGTAACAGTTTAAATAGAAATTTTGAAGCCCAATGCTAGGAAATATATTTCCTATACAGATGGTGAAGGTATAAAAAACAGCAAGGTGTTTAAATTGTAAAATGGAGAGGTGCAAATTAAACAGGTGCCTGCTGGTTTAGACTTTTAAAAAGAGTAATTAAGAGAACACTGATCTCCCTTGATTATAGTCAGCAAGCAAAACAGTCTTAAGCATATCCCTGGCACTGTCTAACGCTGCTTGTCCTGATTGAACACTCCCTCGTGTACTATTTTATTTGATTTTATTTCTTTTCTCTATTTTCCTTGTGAAAACATACAGACTAAGGATGGATGTACAGTCTCCACCTACTGAAAAGCTAGGTTTTTTTAACAGGCTTCTTTCATTAATTTCTCCTGAGCTTTTTTATTTATATTTTTGTAATACTTACTTACAAACTCCACTTTTCTGCATTGGCTGCAGCAGCTCTTGTGAAAACATGGTTCTGTTTGTGATGTTTAGGTAGCCTCAAATTTTTATTTAATACCAAAATTTTTTTTCTATGCTCAAAGAGTTTTGCATGTCTGGAAAAAAAACTTTTTAAAGGGCTTGTCCATGCATATCCCAGAGTATAAAAACTCATTTTAGTTAGTTGTAGTCTTTTGCATGACATTGAAATCTGACCAAGTGTTTTGAAGAAAATGGGTTTGATTCCAGTGCCTTCCTGCTGGCATTCAATGCTCACAAAGGGCTTAAACAGCAGCAGCAGCAGCAGCAACAATAATAATAGTAATAATAATAAAGAATAAAAAATGCACAGTTTTGTGAGACTGCTTTAAATTAAAAAAACCCACTTTTTCAGAGGACATTGGAAGTGAGAAAGTACAGAAATATGTGGGTGGTAGTTTTCTGCACTTGCTGACCTTTGAAGCATGCAGGGGTGGAAGCTTGGTCCTGCAGTGGCACATCAGCTTTCACTGGGAGGAAGGGACTTGCTTGCACCTGGAACTGCAAGACCAGCCCTTGCTGCCCATGGTCAGTGGCGCCACATGTCCCACTCTTAAGTTGTTCTTTTTATTTGTGGCAGATAGAGGTGGATTTCTGGATTTTTGACCTATTAGTTACTCAGAGTAAGGCCCATATTGGAATGATTTTTTTTTATGTGATTCTGCAGTATAATTTGTAGAGCTGATTCGGGTTTTATTTCAGGAAGTTCTGCTGGAGAATGACATTTTGTCCCAAGCAAATTTTTTTGGGGAAATGCCATTTTCCTGAAGCATTCATAAATCAAAGATGATAATGAAAGGAAATATTCCTCATGAGATAGCACTCCACTGGACTGCAGATGGGAGAGGTTTGAGTCTTGGTTCTTCATGATCATCTGCTTCATGATAAAGCTGCTCTTATAAAGAATTCAAAGTGCTTGAGGGGTGAGAGAGCAGGGTTGATTTTATAAACCTGAGGTTTGATTTCCCTTGAGGAATGCTCAAATTTCTGTTCTGCCTCTGTCTATTCAGTTTCCCAAGGAATGCCCAACCGTGCCTGTCCGTGCACTGAGCTTGTAAGGAAGCTGTTGTTTCATGAAAATGCTGAAAAATCTTAGTTTCACTGCAGTGAGATAAAGAAACAAATATGACAATGGTGACACTACAAATAATAGCAAACCCCCCTGAATGAACCGCAAACTTCCAGTCTTGCAGCCAGTGCTGATAGTTACATTGCTATCATTAGCACAAGATGATTTGGTATAAAAATATGTCATGGTGTGGCTCTGTGGACTTGGAGCCGCTCCTAGAATACCAGGTTACTGATCCAAAGCATCACCTCACCCCAAGGAGGAGGAGTGTATGCATTGTACAACTCTTGGTAGAAGTGCCAGTAAAATTCTACATCTGCAAAATCCTGCCCTGTATCTCCTGACCTTTTCTTTCCAAACAAAGACATCTTAGTGTAAATGAGATTCCAGCTTAGCACTGCTCAGTGATGCTTGGGCAGGTGACACTTCTCTGTCAAGTTTCTTTAAGAGCTCCACATAATAGCTGAGGAAAAGGCAGGAACACAGATGACTGATGGAGTGGAAATTGCAGAAATACCCAATGACACATGTTCATTAAATGACATTAAATGACATGTCTCTTCATTAAAGTCTCTCCGGTTTCTGCCTTCCCTAGGAAGCTGTGTGGAGACTGGCATAAGAACTTTATCTTCCTCTTGAGTGATCCTGGTGAAGCTCTAAAGCACATGCTCCTGTTGGCAGATAGGAGCTGACTCAGAACCTGCAGATGAAAAGCTTTCTTTAGGGACTGTGTAGTACTCTGAATGCCTATTGTCACTTATGCATTTATTTCTTAGCATAATTAAGTAGTAGCCCTACCTCAGGACCCAGACATGTCAATTTCTTCTTCATGGGGGAGTCAGAGATAGAAAGTGAAGATTTCTTGTCATTCCTCTTGGGGTTGCTCATGGTCATGGAGAAGCACCATGATAGCAGATTCACATCATGCTTTTGTCCCCTTTCACAGAAACTCTAATTCCTTTGGTTTTTGATACCTTGTGGAGTTTGTAGATAAGAAAGAAGAGCAGAGAATTTTGGCCAGCACATCAAGAACTCAAGATTCTGCGTTGGAGTTCAGGCCAGTAATACTGGTAGTTTGTTCTTTTCCACTTGTTCAATGATTTCTACAGCCAAGTTTGTTGAAACTGAATCTGCTTTCAGCCACACTTCAGTGTAATTAATATAAATGCCAGTAAGTGCAGTTGCTTTTCTGTTACATTCTCCTTCCACTTTATTATGGATTGATCTGTTTAGTTTATGGGGACCATAAAGGAAATATGACAGTTTGATTTCATTTACGAGCACGTGGTTTGTTTTCTATATGAGCACTATGGACAGAGCCTTCTCAGGGAGCTCTGCTGCCTGCATCAGGCTAGGATTCAAGTCATTGCTGTATTCTAGTACCATAATGACACTGGCAGAGTTCCTGTAGGGTATGGCTCTTTTTAATCCCTTGGCATTCTGTCAGCTCAAGCAGTACTGCAACACTTGGTTTATAAACTGTTGTATGTTTTGAAATATTTCTGATTTGTCCCATTGAAGTTTGATTGAAGAGAACATGTGGATTTGCAGGAAACTTTCAGATTTGCTAGGTGTATGTCTTTGTGTAAGGAGCCTTATTTTAGTGCAGCCTTTGATGAAAAAACAGACTGGAAATGTAGAGACTTTCTTGGTTTGATGTACCCTGATCTCTGTTCCTTTACTGGAGGCAAGGAATATGTGCATAGGACATGTGAGTCCAATTTACAAACAGTTTAGCAGATGTAGTTAAAATTGCATATATATATACTAACCTTACCTAGGACAATACAGAATTATTATCACTAATACAAATTACCTAGATAATACAGATACAATATGTTTTCAAAGTACGTGGAACACGAAGAATCTTTTCAGCATTCAATATTTTAATTTGCTTCCCTGGAGAGCGCTGATAGTCTCATTGTGCAAAAGCTGGCACTCTACTGCTCTTTTTTTTTTTGTCTGAGACTTGGATTTTTTATTTTTACTCACTGGTCTCAACTTACTGTCAGGAATTTGAAATTATTTGCAAACACTTAGGAATTAATGAAATTAGATATTTTATTTATATTGATACTTTTGATAGGCACTTTTATTCTTTGTTTCCATGTGGAGTTGTAGAGAATTGACTGAAGGATTATTTTCCATTTTTTTAGTTTTCAAGTTTCATCCCCGGACCCTTCTTTGGTACTAAGTAAAATTTTACAGTAAAGAGAAAAGAATTTTTTGCTGTAGAATGCTCTTTAAAATGTTTTTTAAGATCTCAGCTATGAGGCAGTAAAAATAGTTGGCTCAAAACTATTGCTACCAGTCTGGGTAATGTGAGGATAAAAACATTTCTGGATAACCTTGTTTGATAAAAGTTTAATGTATAACTAGCCATAAATCTGTAATACGCTCCAGAGAGGAGATGAAGCTGTAGCAGGTGAAAGCCAGGCCATCAGAAGTTTAAAATAAATTAGTTTAAAAAGGGAAACTGAAATATCTTTAATTATGTGCACGCAGCTAGTTGTTCTTGGAGAAGCAGATTGTGCTCAGGAGTATGCAGCCTTGTTTCTAGGCTTTGCAGGAACAGAGAGTGTTTGCGAGCTGCAAATTGCAGGGCCACACACAAGGTGTGTGGGAGGTGGTTACTGATAATAATCTGTTTAAATTTTTTATTTTTATCTTCCCAGCACAGCATCTGTGCTGGAACCTTGACCATTCCACCTGACAGGGTCTCAGTTAACATTCTACCTACTTCTCTTACTAGTGCTGTGACCTGTGCTTTATGTCTTTCCTGCTTTTGGTTCCTGTGTCACCTGATCAAAGAGCTTGGGATTGGGCCAGTGCTGTTTCAGACAGCTGGAAAGCTGGTCCTGGACCTTGTGGGCTTCCTTAAACCTGTTAAGGAATCCTTCATCTTTTGAGTGGCTGTTTCCTGATTTAGCAACATACAACAAATGATCCAAGTTAAATTTATGTGGGACTGAAAAATCCCTGGTGTTAAATCAGTCTGAATCAAAGTCATTTTATGTGCCAAATCTGTGGCCCTTGGTTCCTTTCTAATGCTCCATCAAGCATATGGGTAGGCTGCCTGTCCTACAAAACATTTTGGTTACATTTTTTCACTGAGACAGCTTATTCTAACTTTCTGTTTTATATGACATTTTGGTTTTGTTTTGGTATTTCTGATCAGCTTTGATTACACATTGTTTACCTTCAGACTTGGTAAGAGTTATTTTTGGATGGCATTTGCGATTGAGGCTGCAGAGTATAGAAGTCCTTCTTGCTTTATTGATCATCTCAATTACAGAAATTCAAGTTACAGTTTCTGAGTTTCTGCTTCTGTTTAAGGGAAAATGATGTTTTTGCTTATGCCCTGTGCTAGCACTTATGTTAAAAGCAGGGATATTTGTAAATTAGCAAATAAGTCTGAGGCACGATCTTTATTGTAGAGATTGAGTAATTTATGTGACAATTAAAAAAGTGGAATGTTAGGGCTCAGCAGTTTAATTTAAATAGTGGGATTAGAAAAAATTACAGTCGTTCACTTGGCAAATGTCACTGTGAACATATATAGATCCAATGACAGAAGGTCTTGTTATCTGTGCTCACAAGTAGCCAGCAGATAAAACACGCTCCATCTTCGTGCTGTGACAACGCTGGCTTGGCCTACCAGACTGTTCCATTCTACACATGGGGGAAAATCTAATTAAAAGGAGAAAATTGAATTTGGAAAAGACTTAGCATGCCATCTTGTTTTTTTTCCCTCACTAAATGCAGGTTCAGTCGTTATGGCATGCCATGGCTATACCTTATATAAATGAAAGAATTGCTTTTTATTTCTTAAAGTGGTTACTTGATTTGGGAGTACTGTAGTAGCACAAGATGACCCATGTTCTCTACAATATAAAGTTTCAGTCAGGTAGTCAAATATACACTGATTGTTTAGATGTACCTATCTTAATATTAAAAAAAAAAAAAAAGTACAGGAACAGTGGATTTAGATGGTTTCTTTTTGTCATTAATATTTTTATTATTTTCCTTTTTTTCTTTCTATCTGTTGGAATCTGATTCTGAGAAGCATCTTATCTCAGAATTTTTTCTGGATGAGGAGTTTGACTGGCTTTGTGGGAAGGGGGAAGGAAAAAAATGGTAAATGGGAAGGCATATTCAACTTGAGTGCTACAATTCATTGAGGATCTGAAGGTTTTTTTCCCTCAATTATACCACATAAAGACAGATCAGCTTTATGGATTCCCTTTAATTAGAGCACCACTAGAACAGAAACAGCACTGCTGCTAGGCTGTTGCAGTTGGTTGGCAGCATGATTAGCTCTAAAAGGAGAAATGTCATTATTGTGGCAGCAGGGACTGGCAGGGTGCCTCCTGGGGATGGAGGAGCCAGGACAGAAAGCTGGTTACCAGATGGTAATTTCAGTAGGACTAGGTGAAGCAGGAAATAACTGGAAATGGGAGAAGCTGCATTTAGCAATCAGGTTGAAGTGGTGATTTTATTCTGATGTGAGGACAGATCCAGGGTAGAGCAGAGAGGGCAGCAGTGATTACCTGCTTGGGCAGGAGTGTTGTATTTTATGATCTGGAGAGATCCTTCCCACCCTCAGCAACTCAGAGATTTGTGTGGAGTCATCTGCAGATATATTTGAGAGCACCATCTGTAAGGTACTTGCAGCCCTGCTCCTTTACCATTCTTGCATTCCCCAAACTGCCCTGCCCACCATCATAATTCACTTTCTTGGCTTTGCAGAGCTTTCTCCTTCCAGCTTCCAAGCTCAGTCCAGCTAAGAGGTCATTGCCAGAGGGACCAGCAGGAAGGAAATAATTGGCTGTAGTCTCTGGTCTACCACAGCACTTCATTTGAACATTTTCTTTCCTTTTCCATGAAAGTGTTAGGTGTTGACTGGAATTTGTGCAGATATCTAGATAAGAAGAATCAAATGACATTTGATACTAAGAAAGGTTCTAGTATTGATTCAGATTTCAGCTAATAATATAAATTTGGAGTTTATTAGGATGCTTTTTGCTGACATCTGTTTAAATATTACCATTTAGCTGGTCATAGTTTTAGAATGAATGTTTTAACATTGGAATTCACCCTTTGAAGTGAAGGGAGTTAGCTGGTGTTGAGATGCAATCATTGTATAATGAAGGTGTTCTCTATAGCTCTTTAGACTTTAACCAAAGCCCAAATGTATAAGGCCTGTGGCTCAAGTCCCATGGCATGAAGTTATCATTAAATGTTTTATACGCAAGAGATACCCTTGCAGAAGGGAAATCTGCTTTTTAGAAAGATATGTATTATTTCTTTCCTATGTTTCCTAGATGCAGTGACAAAAATTGTTATGAGTACCATGTCTCTCTCACTGTGCGTGTCATTCATATCCAAACCAGACTTTTTGGCAAAATGGTTTATTTATGAGAAAACAGCCAGGAAAAGGTCCCATAGTGAAATTTACTGCCTGACTTCCTTTTTATGATTCCCTCCTGTGAGATCAACCTTGTGCTTCTTAGTTTCATATGCTGGATCTCATCCTGCAAATTTTCTTGTGAACCTGCCTTACTGCTATGTTTTCTTTTACCAGTGCTGCTGTGGTTTCCTGAGTAAGCTGTAATGGGGAAAAATCTCATATTTTCCAATGTATTTAAGTCTTTGCTACAGTATGTTGACTAAAACTGGAGAATATTTTTGAATTTATGTTCGTAGAAAAGTTGTACATTAACAAAAATATAATAGTTATTTTTAATCACATGTTCATGTTGCTGCAAACTAGCCTCTCCCATACTTTAATGACATTCAAATATCATTAAAAACTCAAAAGATCCTCACTCTTATGCTGTGAGCTTTATTTGAAATGCTTAACATCTCTTAGGAGCTTCTAAAATGTGGTATTTTTCTTTTGTGTTTTCCCTTTGTTTTAATTCTTAAATGGTCCCTCTTTTCAGATTTCAAATTATAAACTATTTCCTGATGCATTGCTGATGCCCCGCGAGCCATGTCAGAAGTACTTCCAGGTCAGATGCCCTTTAAAAGATTCTGCTATGCAAATATGTGAAATTCTTCTCTTATTTTTTCTTCTTCTTCTTCTTCTTCTTTCCAGGCATATATCTCACTTTCATTTTGCATATGAAAAAGAGAAAGTACTTACTAGGTTTTTTAACAGTGCCTTTTTGAAGAAATTCTCTATTCAGCTTTTTAAAAACTTTAAAAACTTTTTAAAAATCTTCCTGGGGACAAACATTGCAAAAAAGTCACTAGATGGCAAAGACAAATTGGTCTTTGCAATGGCTTTTTCTCTCTTTTTCTTCTAGCTCTGCAAGTTTTATGACAAGATTGAAAAACATCAATAAAAGCCATCCAAGTAATATCATTATTTGTATTATTAGGATCCTTGGAGAATTGGCACTACTCTGTGTTAAACACATTATACTGGTAAAAGTATTTTAATCAGTATCTGTAAGACTGTTAAAAGCCTACAGTTGAACCTGGGAGCTCTTTTAAAAAATAAGCAAGTTGAAACCCTTAATGAATTGCTGTGACAGATCTTCTACTGAGTTAAGTGCTGTCTTGAAGAACCAACAATTTAACCATGTTATTATTCCCAGTAATGATAATGTGCTAACTAATGTTAGCTTTTCACCAGAGTAGAGTATTTTTTAGTGTTGTACCTGCTTTTACTCAGTTGCAACTTAGCAGTGTTCCCCCACTTAAACTGAGATACAAGTATCAACTCAGTGACTCCTGGTCTGTTTGTCCATTTGTGTGCGCTCTTTAGCAGAAGGTAGAGAAATTGAAAATATGGTGTCCTGTGCCAGTAGCATGGTCTCTGCTGGTGGCCAGGCAGCACAAGGAGCTGTCTGAGAGGGGGATGGAGCCTGCCTGGGGCAGTCCTGGATGCAGGTTCCTGCATTTTATTGAAGTTTTTTAATTAGAAAGTTGGGATGTGCTTCCTCTGGGAAAAATTACGTGTTTCAAGCATCATTGTGTCCTGTACAAAGGAGGAGGGACAGGCTATTTCTCTTCTTCCTTACACTGTTCTGCTATGCAATCTTTCTTCAGTGCTCTTAGGCATTTCCTTGCATTACAATTTTTCTGGCACTTTAGTTCTAGTCTCGTAGCAACTTCTACCCCTGAGATGGAAGATCTGCCCATCTGTACTTCTTCTCTTTTTGCCTTCTTTTCTCTTTTCTCCCTTTTTCTCACATCTGTGTCTGCTTCCAAGAGCAGAGGGAAGCTGGCCACATGCATCCCAGGGTGTGGCTGGAGCACAGGGTGTGGCATCCTGCGAGCAGTCTCGTGGCTCCTGAAAGAGCAGCCTGCTTCACTCCGTGCACTCCTTGTGCTGCTGTTTGCCTGTTCATTGATCTTTGGATCATGATGGTTTGATCAAAAGATCCCCTGAGATGGGGTCAGGAGGGGAGATGGTGTCTAGTGAAAGGTTTGTTTTGGCATTTTTCTGTTCAGGGTCATACACCAGCCCAACTTAATACCCAAGTCACAAACATTATGTGGGTCACAAAGATTTCTTGGCTCAGTCATTGAACAATGTGCCAGTGTGCATCAAATCAATGAAGAACCTTTATCAAGCAGATTAGTAAAATGTAATACATTTTGTTGCAATGTTTCCAAGAGCTTATACTTAACAATATTTCTGAGCAATGAAATAGTAACAGCAGGGAACAAGCTAAAGATAAGCTGGCAAGCAAATACTTAAGCTTTATCTAGAAAGATTATTTTTTTAAGAAATGTGTTCAGTGTCAAAAACAGTGGCAAACATTGCATGAAGTGGCTCATTTGTAACAAAGGAGAAGAATAAATTTCAGTCTTGTTCCATATTGTGGTAATTGTACTTACTGGTGAGAAACATAAATGCTTGTTTTAATTTGCTGAAGCATGAAGTAAAATGTAATCTAGTGAAATCCCTAGATACCATGCAACTGCACAAATTCTAAAGGTCAGGCAGAGGAGGGGGTGGGAATTATCCTGCCCTATTACTTTACCTCTTTATGTGACTTCCATGTTGTCAGATTTTGAGTGATTGAGAAAAGAATACAAAGCAGCCACTTGATATGTAGAAGCTGCTTCATGTAAAACATTTTGGTAACATCTGATCTGATGTGACCTTGCTTATATTAGACATGGCTGGTTTTGAACAAGATCCAGAAAGCTCTGTGTGTGTATATGACGTGTTTATCTGAGAAGTAATTTATAATATTCCTTTAAATTTTGTTATAGTTGTGTTTTAAAGCCTCTTGTGGCTAAGGTTTGTTTCAGGTTAGCTGTTACCTAAGATGATGGCTTTTGCACAGCATGTGCATGGGGTGATCTGTCTTCTAAAGAATTTGCAGTTGATTTAAGCTGATTGACCAGGGCTTGAGAAATTGGCAAACATGAAAAATTGTAAAATTTAGTTTAAATTCTGTTTTTAACAAGTTTTAGAAATTGTTCTTCAACAGCTGGGTGGGTAATTCAGGGAACAAAGGGTATTATTACTTGATCTGCTTGGTTTCAAATGAACCAGTGTGATGTTTGCAAGTGAGCAGCTTTGACAGCACATCAAAGAGAAGGGAACACTAGAAACTGTGCCTGCATTTAGGTAACAATGTGAAATGCTCCTTTTCATTCTCTGTATGTATTATCTGTTCTTTTAGAGCCCATATATTTCATTTCTTGTAAATCTGTACAGCAGTCAGTTCTGCCATTGCAGCGCAGCTCAGCTGAAATGATCTGTCATCAGCTAGCTCAAATTACAGCTTTTCATTCATGGATAAGCCCCAGATACCTTTTTATGTGCAATATAAGCAGTCAATGATAACTGAGAATTAGGAACAACAGGAAGGGCGTTTCGTGTTGTGGCAGATGGGAGTGATTTATTGGTTTCTAATTTAGTTGCCAGGTATCAAACAACTGTGACTACTACAATAAATTGAGGTGTTCATGGAGTACTTGTCCAGGTTAGTGGAAGCCATAAATAGATGGTGCAGGAAGAAATTACAGGGTTTTTTAATGAGTTTTTTTAAAGGACAATATTTTGACAATTTTTAATAGTTTAAAAATCTGTTTCCTCCACAAACTAAATAGTTTTTCAAAACATGAGCTGTGCCCCTGGCTAAGGAAAATCAGAAGCTTGTTTACAAGTAGACAAAATAATGATATTATTTAGCAGTGTAGTATGTGTATTCTGCCCTAGGATGTATGTTTCATCCTTAAGCTTGAACTTTGTGAGCTATAGAAATAGTAAGCCATCTTTGGAGCCAGCCCTTTTTTTGAAGTTGATTGAATTCCAGCAGGGTATTTTGTCAAGGGATTTTTTTTTTTTTCACTGCCCCTGGGATACAGGGATACAAATACACCTTTGTGAAATAATCTTCTACTTGTCTTCCCTGACCCTCTAGAAAATTCCCTTTTCTAAAAAAATTTAAAAGGAAGGGGAGGGAGGGAAAAGAAAGAAGGACAAATAGCAGAGAAAATGCAGGTGTTAGGAGTAAACAACTGATCAGCCAGTCAGGCTTAGCAGTAACAGCACTACCCAAAGATGAAAAAGAAGCAGCATCTGTCTGCAGTCTGCTTAGAAATATTTCAAATTTCTGCTTCCTAGTGATGAGCGCTTGAGGATTTATTTCCCTCCTCATCTGAGACAGAGGTGAAATAGTGAAACAGTTATGGTAAGATAGTTAGAATCCCAGGCATATTGGAAAGGACACCCCTGCTGCTCCAGAGTCAGCCTGCAACAGAATCAGCAATGAAAAATTTGCCCTAAAATTGTCTTGTATAGGGTCAAGGTTTCTGCTTTTTCTCATCTTCATGGTCCTGATGATCTCTGTATATTTTTCTGCCTCAGTTCTTCCTTATTTAATAAGATAAGCTTTTTTTCTCTTCTCTTGCCCACTTAGGTTGTTGTAATTTTCCTCCTGTAAAACAATTACCTAAAGTGCTACACGCCTTTAGCAGAAGCCCTAGCAAAAGAGAGTATGTAATGAATGTGTTTCACGACTGTTTCTGTTGCTTTTCAGTCGATTCCGGCGTGGACGCGTTGGCAGTGTTTATGGCAAGCGGCAGCACGACGGACGTTGTGAACCGCAACAGCCCCGCCACCCCGCCCAACACCCTGAACCTGCGCTCCTCTCACAACGAGCTCCTGAATGCAGAAATCAGGCACACAGAGACCAAGAACAGCACTCCTCCGAAATGCAGGAAAAAGTATGCTCTGACTAACATTCAGACAGCCATGGGGCTTTCCGATCCAGCAGCTCAGCCCCTTCTGGGGAACGGCTCTGCCAATATAAAGCTGGTGAAGAATGGAGAAAACCAGCTCAGGAAAGCTGCCGAGCAGGGACAGCAGGATCCCAACAAAAACCTCGGTACTACTGCAGGCGTAAATGTAACTTCTGAGAAGTTTGAAAGCAATGAGCCGATCCCACAGGATTCCTCTGGCTGTGAAATATTACCCTCGCAGCCAAGGAGGACCAAGAGCTTCCTGAATTACTATGCGGATCTAGAGACATCAGCTCGAGATCTGGAGCAGGGTTTTGTTGCGATGGAAGATAAGTCTGCACAAAGCAACAGCCAGGCTTCTACCGTTATTGTCAATGGGGAAATCCTGCCCCGGAAACAAAACAACATGCCGAGCCCAGAGGATGGCCAGGTTGCCACAGTGTCATCCAGCCCTGAGACAAAGAAAGATCACCCAAAAACTGGGGCCAAAACAGACTGTGCCCTCCACAGGATTCAAAACCTGGCCCCAAGTGATGAGGACTCCAGCTGGACTACCCTGTCCCAGGACAGCGCCTCGCCGAGCTCGCCTGATGAAACAGGTACACAAGCAAAGGCTCCTCACAGCCACTGTTTTAGAAAGGGATTGCTTAGCTTTTCTCAGCTCATGCCAGGAAGGAGAGAGGTGGTTTAGCAGTTTCAGTGGGGAAGTGGATTGTATGAAAATACAAGCTCTGGCCTTGTACACAGCTGCTGGTCTGCTAGGGAATGCTTGGAAGCTTTCTGGTCAATTGTAGCAGCTTTAAGAAAAGCACCAGCAGATGGCCCATACAGGGTCCTAGAAACATGTTAACTGCACCTCTTGCTAGTTTATAAATAATAGTTCTTCAATAATCAGTGGGTGCATGTTGTGAGAGGAACGTGATTGTTGGGAGATACTGAACTACTGATAGCTAACTACACACAACAAGAAAGCTTTTCTGAGCAATGATTTTTCAGTTCAGTGAAGATCTTCACTTTTGTTATGCACAGCTTTGTAAGTGTGCCCACTACATCCCAGTCTTTTGATAATTCTCCCTCCCTATGTGCCAACACAGGTAAAGAGAAACCTTCCCAGCTGAGGAGCTGTGCAAGGAACCCTGGTGATGTCTGTCCAGGTGGTCTGTGGTTTGGGGCATGGACAGGGCTCTTCACTGGATCTAGGGCAGGAGGAGAGCATTGTGTGGGGTCTTCACAGCTCAGTGCTCTCCAACCCTTGCATTTATGTTCCAATAATAGATGTTAGGGCCCAAAGAAAGAAAGAATGATTTATCTAGGGGAAAAAAAATATGTAGTAAAGTTTTAATCATATGACTTCTGGGAAGTGAAAAAATTGCCCAGTATTGAGAACAGTTAATTCATAAAAGAATGTAGTCCAGCAGGTACCTGGGGAATTAATAATACTCAGTCCTGGGATTGTATTTAGCACACCAGTTTATGCAGAAATGCGATAGAAATATGGTTTTCCTGAGAAGACACTGTTGAAAATAACAATATGCTTCTTTCAGGGCTTCTGAATTGTTTTGTTTTCCTCTTCCCACTCTTAATAATATTTCATTATTCAAATCCTGGAAATCTGAATGTTGTTTTGTGAGGTATTTTTGTTATTTTGTTTTCATGTGTATTCTTTTGGAGTTGTGTAATTCAAAAACCCTGAAAAATTTATTCTTAATTGATTGCACTGGGAATGCATCATTGTTTAGATAAAATCTTCCTGAAGTCTCCTTAGGGCAGGATGCTTCTACGTGTGGTCTAATAAAAAGGTGTTTTCAAGAGCCTTGGCTTTCTCTCTGAGGAGGTCAAAAATAAATACAACTCAATTTAAAGATACAAAACAACTGAGTTATTTAAACAAATGGTAATAAACAGATATGATAGAATCCATTAATAATGAGCATTGAACACCACAAGCACAGTATGGTATAAGAAATGTGTTTTGAGGAAACACTTCTTTCAACTCCACGGAAATTAGCTCTATGTGCATCTTGACAAGAACTACATTGACCTCAACTTTCAGATATTTTTTTAGCACTTTCATCTATCTAACCTTCTTTTTGAAATTCAGTACTTAAAAAAAAAAAAAAGTCTGTGGTGATTTTCGAAGCAGAAAAAACCTATAGTCAGCAAAGCAATGGGATGTCATCGAGATCTTAGCACATGCCAAGCCGTAATGGGTTTCCAGGCAGCCTTCCTAGAGACAGGCAGTGCCTTGCCACCAGAGCTGACTGACAGCCAGCACTGCAGGCAGTCCCCCAAACAAGGAAACCTGCCTCTGTTGGCCTCAGGCACTGCATCTCCCCTGGGACCTACTGTATCTCTCCAGCTGAATCCTCTGTCGTTTGGAGCATCTTATGAATAACCAGACACCAGCTCCAGGTGGTTTTAATACTGTAAGTGGACCAGAATGGGTTCACATCATGGGGAATCCTTCCTTCTTCTCTCTCAAGAAAGTTTCCTTAGTTTAGCTTTCAACGGAAACACATAATGTGTTTTACACTGTCTACCTATTCTTTCTCTCCCTCTCTGTATTCATCAGTTTCACCTGGTTGAGTTTGTATTTATTCATTGTAGGAATCTATGTGGTGCAAGCAGCAACAAAGCACATGCCCCAGAGCTCAAACCTAGGAGAGAATGAGAGTGATGTGTTCTGTTTGTGGCTTGCTCTTTTTGTTTGGTTGTTTTTGTTGGTTTTTTCTGTTAAGAAGCTCCCTAATAGGTGGGCACATTTCTTAATCTTTGTATCACCTGAAAAACTGTTTCACTGGAAAGTGATTCTGCCACAGTAAAGTGCAGTGCTCTGTGTTATAATCTCTAATGAATTAGAAATGAGAATTCTTCAGAAAATAAAAAGAATTCTCTTTGCCTCCAAACCAACAAGAAAACTGGAATGTGCTTTTGCTTTCTGTTTTAATTTAAGTAAAACCCCCTCCTTCTGGAACCAGGAATAACCCCGTAATTAGGAAAGTCCCTGAGATATGGGCCACATGATGCTAAAGAGCTGCAGATGTTTCTTGCTCTGTGCCAGTTGCCCTTCTTGCTCTCTTTGGGGTTGTGGGAGGATGTGCAGGGGCAGCAGCCTCCTCAGGCTCTCCTGTCTCTCAGCCTTTGGGTCACATGCCTTGTTTCTCCCTAGTTGATATCAAAGAGGTATTAAAACCACGAGTGTCCTCTTTTTCAAGAGTGCTGCTGTGTGCAATTGCATTATACCAAATGCATCTCTGCTGCTGGTCTCCGAGCAGATACAAGAGGGCAGTTTAATAGCTGGTTACAAATAAATGAGTTCAATCCACAGCTGCAGAAATGGCAGCTGTGAGACTGGCCCTTGGGGATCAGAAGTGGTCTGAAATAACAGCACGTCTGGGGATACAATAAAAATTACAGTAAATCATGAAGTAGTCAGAAAGACTTACAGCAGGGGTCAGTTCTGCCTCTGATTTTAACCAGCATCTTTGGCCAAATTAAAATGGATGTCCTCTTAAAAGCACAATTCTTCCTTTGCAGTACCCATCTGATACAGACAATAAGTCTGTTACTTGCTCAGAACGTGTTTTCTGTGTTCCTGAGTGGGGAAGAAGATTTATGTACTAAAAATAGATTCAATTACATTGTGGATTAACACAAGTCCTATAAAACTAGAGAGAGAACCATGTATACAGTTGTAGGGCTCTAAGTAAACACACAGTTTACAGATTTTTAGGAATAAGAGTCTGGTTCACACCTGCTGTGCATCCTAAAGGCTGGAAACTTTTAATATTGGCTGTTACATATATATTTTTTTTAATCCTGCATGTTACTGATAATCATGTCTCAAGGATAGTGCCTGTCTTATAGTGTCAGGCTTGACCGTTTGTTGACTGCTTATGAAATAAGAAAAGTGACTATTGCTCTGTATCCCCAGTGTGTGTGTAGGTAACATTCTGCATGTGAAGTTACTAACTGCACATTTGTCTCTTATTTAGCTATCCCTATAAGAAGATTTTAGGGTCAGTTTATTAGTTTTAGAAATAAAACTACAAGGGCAGCCATGGTTACACAATGTTCACGGTATCAGGGTTTACTGGTAGAAGACTATAAAATAAATTGGACTTGATAGTATATTGAACTTGAAAGATGATCCTCTCAAGCACGCATTACCACTATCAGTTGCACAGGGAGGCTGCTTGCTGTGTTTAGGCAGTCAGGTTGGTTTTGTTCTGTGATTCTCAGTGGAGCTACCTGAATCCCTATCTTGGATGCTTTAGTGCTCTGACTTGAAATCTAAAGATTCCACAATTAAGAGTGAAAATCAGCACCCAGATTCAACAATTAAGAGTAATAATCAGCACCCTTTTGAATTGAGATAGATAACAGAAATGGATATGTAAAAGTGAATTAGTGTGCTTAAACTGAAAAATGGGAGAATAGATGCTCTATATAGCAATGATTAACATCCTCTTCCAAATTCTGTTTGCAGTTACCAAAATTTGGGACTATAGAAGAGGTTTTCCAGAAGGTATTGTGTGGCCTTAGTTACAGTTTCATACTTAACTGGTTATCAAAAAATGATTTTCCAGTTCATCAGAGCCATTCAACTTCCTAGAGTGAGCTTGGTTCAACTGCCCACCTGGTGTCCCATGAGATGTCTGGTGGTGTCCAAAACAGGCAGCAGAGAAGAGGCAAGAGCTAGGACTTGAATTTGGAGAAACAATCACAGGCTGAGCAGGATGCACATTAGGTAACACAGCTGAATTAACCATCTGAATAGAGTCTGAAACACCTGCCTTATAATGCAGAAATGAAATTTCTTCGTTTTACTATGTCTGTCTTTGTTTTAAAAATAGCTCAGTGTTTAATCTCTGCTATATTGTTCGTAAAGGGTCGAGGATGGTTTGTCATACAGCTCTCTCCTAGCCTGACATCTCTCCCTGGGTGCCCTGGGACTGGGGGAGATTGAATTTGAAGACACTTGCCCTGTGCTGGCCGTGCTTTGACTACTAATGCACTGATGTGGCTAGCTCAGTCCTTTGGCTACAAACAGTGTCAAATGTGGCCCGGTCCTGACACAGCTTCATTGATTTGACCTTACTCCAGCTGAACTTTTGCCACTTGATGGGAGTCTAACAAATTGGGTTGTTTTTCCCTTAATATTTCATTTCTTGTTTGGTGGTTGTCTTTTCAGGACACTTCCCAACTGCTACCTTAGTAAAGCACGTAATTCCTAATACAGAAAATATCATAGTGCTGCTTTGTATAAGTGCGATACTATGATTTTGAGCATGTTAAAAATGAATATTTTTCTATTCAGTAAAATGAGTAGTTGTGGGATAAACAAATGCCTGCACGTATACCTGCATGGGAAAGTAAAAGGTGGCAATGGGGAGCAGAGGTGGTGCCGAGACAACACAGGGAAGTACATGCCAATATCATGCTACTGCCTGAGTAATTCACAAGATGTCCAGAGCACTCTATGTTTCCTTTAACTCCACAACGCACTTTATGTGAATGTGTAATGTTAAGAGACATTAGGACTTGCTTTTTGTGCGCTGTAGCAAAGTGGAAAACTCTCCTAAGCATCTATAGGGCAGACTCAAGTTTCAGAAGTGGTAAATAACTTTATCATGTCAGGTACTTAACTTGACAAATTATTTTTGGAAACTTTCCAAGCTTGTGTAGTTTAGGGATAGAAGTGTGTAATTCTGGATGCTGTGTGTACTCTCTGAGGTCTCCTCTGCCTAGGATTGTCAGACACAGGACCAAGCAAAGAGGAAGGGAGAACAAACCACACGAAAGAGAAAACAGAGAAGGCAATGGGGAAAAGTCAGGATCCTGATTTCAGAGGGTTGATAATGCAGGAAGTTGCACAGAGGAAAAGCCACAATAAGCTCATACCAGACTAACCACCTCTCCTTAAAAAAAAAAAAAAAAATTTCCAGTTCATGAGGCTGTTCAAGTAATAAAAAATTATGGCCAAAATCGATTCAGTAAACCTCTGCCTCAGCACTTCTGAATGCTGCATAGAAGTCAGGCCAAACTTCAATCCACCTGATTGATACTTTGAAATGGGTATAGATATCTCTGGGGAAGAGAAGGAACAGTATTACCTTTGGGAGGATGCTTTATGTGTAGGCCTCTGTTCACTAAGGCAAGCTGAGAACAAGGTTATATTCTTCCAGGTGGGGTGTATGTCCTCTGAAGCTCCTTGGAGCCTGTTTGGGTGCTTGTTTGTTATCTTCTAGGCTCCTGTGTATCAGCTGCAGGAAGTGTGGGAGAGGAATGGTATTGCCACTGAGCAGAATGAGTCTCTAGTCTTTGCAGTGGCCCTTGAGCTCTTGGAGGGCCTTGCACTTGCTGGGGTAGCAGTGATTCACCAGGTGTACAAGCTGGGCATGGCCAGCACAGCTTGGGAAGTTTCCTGCTCAGAAGATATTCCTGCCTCTTTGCACTCTGCGGAGTGGAAATGTAAAGCCTGGGCTGCTCCTCTGAGCACCTGCTGTGATCCCAGCAGTGGTGAGCTGGTCACCCCACTGCTCTCAGAGGAGAAGGCTGATGGGGGAACAAGTGGGTTGTGAAGTGGGGGAGATGGGCTGGAAGATGGAACGTGACCTGGAGGAGGGACTCGCTGGAGGGAGAAGCAAAAGGTGAGTAAATAATATGCAGCTGTGGAAATAAATAAGGACTTGGCGCCAACTGAGGGAGAGCTGGAAGCAAGCAGGGATGTTTGTAGATAGTAGGTTAGGCAAGAAAGAATAGCACAAAGGCAATGACAATAAATCAGATGGATTAAGTTTGACAGCAGAAGTGAGTATTGGGGATTTTGTTTGTGCTGGGATGTTATTTCAGGACAGAAGTCCTGAAAACTTAACACAAAAATGGGGAGCTCTGAGTTATTTAATACTGCAGTACTGCTAAGACAAAGTTCAGGCCCCTGTGAGAGATGTCTGTACAGTGACTGTACATAGACTTAAATCCTCCTCAAGGTTCCTGCCCTGTTATGTTTGCACCTGGAGGTATTTCTTTTAATCTCCTCTAGTTAGTGGCTCCTTTAGACCCCAGTCTCTCAGTGCATTGATTCCTTATGTGCTGAATTCTCACGTACGTCAAGCATTAGGTGATTGAAGTCTATTTTGGCTTTAATTAACAACATGGGATTGGCTGAAGTGGGTTGTGGGTCCCTTGAGTCACAATGGTGCTGTTCCAAATTATGGTATTGCACATACAGAACTTTCTGGATATACAGAAACCTACAGCAGGTAGCACAATACATGGAATAGATGGTGCTGCAGACAGCCTTGGGTTCGTTGCTGTTGCATCAGGAGAAGGTGGGTAGATCAGAGCAGTACTGAGTATCTCCACGGGCCAGAGGAGGTGCTGTGTGATATGACTTGGCATGCAGAGACCTTGCTCTGAACTCAGTCCTGCTTGAGAGTGGATGTCTGGTCCCTGCCTTAAGGGACATGAAGCCTTTTTAGAGCAATCCCATAAAAGCACATATATTTGCCGTTAGGACTCGATTGCTTCATTCTGAGAGCCCCTGGGTACTCAGGATAAGGCTGCAAATGTCCAATATCTGGATGCCACAGAGCTCAAGATAATGGCATTAAGTGGGATCCTTGTAGTGTCTGGATCTGGTTTTGTAAAGCCCAGCAGTATGTGTCCTTCAGCTTGCACAGTAGGTTTGTCCTTGATACTTTGGTGATGAGAAGTCATTGGGGAGAGAACAACTCCAAATATAAAGCATATATTTTTGCTTCCTGCTTATTGTGTCTCTGGGGCATTTCAATCCATTTTTATATGGTGTTGTGTTACAGGGATTATTTTTTAACTTCTTTTTGTTATTTAGATTATTTTATATGTACATAATTTGATACACTGATTTATTACATAGTGAGACTAGTTCAAGGCTTTTACTTGAAAATCATTCTCAGAACTCTTCATTAAACTGTTTCATAATAAAACTATTTCATCCTAAACAATAATGCAATTTAACTTAATGCATTTTTCCTGATTTTTAACTATTGAATTGAGATTCTACAGAGGTCAATATAAATTTTTAACACTGTATCAGTTATTAACTCAGACATCATTGCAGGGCACTGAGGAAGAAGTAGCACTGTCATAATCCACAAGTCAGAGCTTTAACTTTGTAGAGCACACTTTTTGTTTGCATGTAACTGATAAAATACTCTAAATCAAAGATGATGGCTCTTACTTCTTGGAAGTGGATTTTGGAACTTCTCTGAACCTGAGAAGTTTTTAGTAGGAGCAAAGGGCCCCATCCTTCCTCCCCTACTCAACAAGGAAGCCAAAAAGCACAACTCAGATTGGCCAAATTAATTTTTAAATTAGAATACATTCCCATTCAGATCTTAATTTAATTTTACTTGAACTCTGTAAGAAAGAGACAGTCAAGTTATCCTGGCCATTTTGGCTGACATGATTCTTGGCTTTGCTTAAATTATTGATTATAGCAAGGGGGAGGGACTTTGCAATGAGAACAGTGCTCTCACTAATAGAAGCCTTTCTCTAAATCAATTTCTACCATTTCTGCAATGCACCTTCAGGAAGTCGGAGGTTTACAGCCTTAAGAAGAATTTTGTCTTCAAAGAGTGAATCTTTGCTTTACATTTTTTAAACTTTTCATGTTTATACAGGCACTGAAGAGAAAACAATCAACATAAATATATTTCCAGGGGGTGACCTGCAGGATGAGGGGCTGTTCTGGTTCAAAGTTGAACTGATTAAATCTTGATTTGATTGTCGTCTAAAAGCTTGTGGGCTGAAGGTACTGTTTCAAGAGATTGTCTCCTAAGCAGAGTCAGTCAGAAAATGCATCAATGTCTTGCAAACTGGAATGAATTCAGTGGAGAATGCAGTATATGCACACACTGCTGAAATCCATGCATAGCCATCTCTTATTTTTTCTTGGCTTATTAGAAAATGCAGTCATTTATATGGTCAACATAGGGTGTTTCCTCTGTTACATTTACTGGCAGTTGAATGGGGATGGCTTCTCTTCCCTCCCATCCAAAGTACAGTTCCTCATTCAACTGATTAAGTAAGTGTTTAAACACAGCAGTGTATTTTCTCATATTTGAGTTGGAGATGCTACACAGAAGGAGAATATGAAGCTGTTGGAATATATATATACCAAACTTAAAGGATGCTGGTAGCAGATCAATACGTGTTGAACTATACAGGAGCATCTAGTAACTGTAAGTAACACTTCTGTTCTACTTTTTTATAGCATTGGCTGACAATGTCACTTAGGCCTGATACTGAATGCAATTATTTTATCTGTTAATAAATACTCTGCTCAGTGGAAGATCAGCTGGTATCTGAAAGGTTAGGTTGCAGCAGTATCTTCCTGAATGCTCATTATTTCAATAGTGAATTGACAAGTGATGTTTTATACTTGTGATCCATAGAGTTTGAAATCTGAAATTTGATAGATCTAAAATACATTAAAAACCAGACTTCTGATTTCTCCTTTACATGTGACAAATTCTTCCCCTGTAATTTTCTTGTAGTCAAAGGGAAGAAAAAAATTATCTCTAAGCAGTGCAATAGTGGTACCCCTAGTCATTCCCTAAAGTTCAAGGCAAAGGAACTTTTGCAATACTGAATGTGGGTTTGGGGATTAGAAAGATGAGGCAGTTTATAACCAGAATTGAACTGGGAGCTGTCAAAGTATGTTGACTAATATCTTAGCTATTTTTTTTGTCCATCTTGCCAGCTCTAAATAAATCAATTTGTTGAGGTAGAAAAAGGATGTCTTACTGGAAAGCTGATTCACACAAAACCTTTACACAACTTTTTCTCTTCATTACAGGGGAACTCTAAATAGCACAACTGTATTTTCTCCTTACAGAAACAAAGTGATAGTATGAAACTGTTTGGTTTGGCTTTTGTAAAATTATTTGAAATTTGGTTCATGTTTTTCTTTTGTGGGTAAGCTAGCATTGTTTATCACACTCCAGCTGTAGCAGAATTTCAAGATAACATTTGGTGTTAAACTCAAATTACCTTCCTTTTCTTTTGTGCTTAACTAAAACAAAATAATGAGTCTCCTTTTTTTGCCCATGGAGGCTGTCAGCAGATCAACTACGGAACTTTTAGATCTCCTGGCTACATTAATTTCCTTTGGTTAATTGTGCTGGAACATAACCAATGCTTTTTTTAACAAAGATATCTGAAAGGTGGGAAGATGATGTCACAACAATAGAGATTTCAGGGTTAAGCTTCCACTGGCATGGAAGAGGAAGTTTATTTAATTTTTCTTATGGGATTGGTTTTTTTCCCACTAAAATGGGTGTGTTAGGCTTTGTAAAATTATATTGCCTATGTGTATTCAGGGTAAGTATAGGAAATAAGACTTCTATGCAACATCAAAATTAATGTATGATCATTGGCAGATTTATTTTCTATAGTTCTCTTGATTTCATGTCACAGGTGAATTCTCTCTTTCAGAACTATATTCCAGATTTCTACACTTTGAATATACCAAGCTCCTATTACATAAGATTTTCTAATCCTACATTGACTTCTCAGGGAAAATGCAGCATTTTAAGAGGGGCTGCCTTAGGAATAGGGTGACAGTGGAAGTTTCCCCATTCTCTGTTCCTCCCAGTAGCTTCTGACCACATCCACTTTAAGTTTCAGGAAGTTTTTCCAGAAAATAGTGGGGCATGGTCCAGTGTACTCAACACTTCCCAGAGGAAATCACCTGGATTTTTGGTGGATAGGTGTCTCTGACTTGAGGGAGACTGTTAATCTGGGGCAAGCTTCAACTGTTCTGAAATAAAACCAATTGAGTAGTGACTCTACTTAGTTGTGGTTTTCCAGGAATGATGCAGAAGGGTGGATTTTCTCTCTGCCAGAGGTAAGTGGAGATGTTATCTATGTGCTCTATCAATGCTTGAGGTTCACTTCTTCCAGATTTTGTTAATGTCAGTGCAATAACTGTAGGAGAGTATTAAAAATTAAAAAAAAACACAGGCAAAATGTACTGATTCAAAAGTTGCATTTGCTGCAGACCACACTTGAAAAATACTGTAATAGTAATTACTGGTTGTATTTTAAGTATTCAAGTGTACAGCAGAATATTGTGGGTGGAGGAATACATCTAGTATTCACATAGGAGACCTCATTTGTTTTCCTCTGCAAACCACCCCATCTGCAGACAGGGCAAATGGACAGATCAAGTGCTGGAAGTAAAGGGAGGGGAGGGAGTTTTCACATGTCGCTCCTTTAGTAGTAATACACTTAATTCTACATCTTCGTTTTCATTGCACAGGAATACTTATAGATAGGATCATTTATAAAGGCTGAAGGAAAGATGAATAACTTCTTCAATATATTCCAGTAAACCAATTAAAAACAAAAGGAAAACAAACATAAATTCTTCTTGGAACCAATACACCTTGTCCCCAAATGGGAGTTTGAAAACAATATATATTCAAAAGCAAGGATAAATTTCAAGTCATTGTTTATCTTCTCTGGGTTAAGCTTTCATTTTAATTTTGTTTTTTCAGCTTTTATCCTATTTTGAGAGGGAAACGTGGTAGATTCTGTGGGTTGTAATGAGAGGTTTTTGAATATTTGTTGATTTGTTGTTGTGGGATTTTTTTAAGTGGACAAGCTACAATTTTCCCATTGATTCCATCAGGAGTTAGGGAGCTAAAAAGTTCCAGATATCACAAGACACAAAGTTGTAAAAATTTCTGTCAAAAATGCTGAAAACAAGTGTGAATTCACAAGAGCAGTATTTCCTTTTTTCAGTGTTTATAAAGTAAACCTTTTGAAAGGAATGAACCTTGCAGCTTGAATTCTGTAGTAATGAACAAATCAACTACCTCATTTGGTAAAATGCTAAAGGGCTTTTGGTGGGATGTGCTTTTATGACTTGCTGAGGGGTAAGGTGGTGGTCAAAGTTTGAGAGAGAGAAAACTCTTTTTCTCCTTCTGGTAACATTACTGCAAAGGGGTCAGTGTAAAGGCCACCAGATTGCATTATTTTGACTTCTGGTTTATTGTTCTACAGATTCTGTGTCAGGATTGTGTGTTTTCCTGGCCACTGTTTTATCTGGGTTATTTTCAGGTGGCAGGATTCACTGAGAATTTGTTATCAGTGCATAAACTGAATTTCTGGCTAGCATCTTGCTTACAGTATGTTGCTGTCATCTCTCCTTTCTACTTCTGAAATTTTCTGGAATGCAAATAATATCAGGGCAGCGAGACTGTATAAACACTTACTGACATAAGAGCTTTCCTGATCTGTAGTAATTGTCCTGTGTAAAAGCATGTAGTGTAAGCAGTGCTAATTACCTTTCCACAGCAGTTGTCTCTCCACTAATCACCAGACAGATCTGTTAACCGCTCCTCAGTAGTTCAGCTGTGTCCCCATTTCCTTATTCATGCAGATATAAATCTGTTCTATTTGCTTATAAATAAATTTATATTTGTTAAATGGTGATGCATAATTAGGTATAAAAGTAGTAAAGTCTTCCTTTTGGATACATGTTAATATAACTTGGGAGGGGACAAGTGTGAAAAGATAATATTCAGTCCCATAACTCCTGTGTTTCTATTGTCCTATAAGATTATTCTGTGTCTCATGGTAGGAAAGTTACAAGGGAAATAATTAGGTTACAGAGTTTACAAGGGAAAGAATACCTTAGTATTTATGAGAATAAATTTATTATTTATTTTCATTCTTGGAATGTATATCTATATTTATATATAAATCACTTAGAGGAAGCTTGGATATATTGGTTTGAGAGTTCTCACATCAATGAGGCTTCTTAATCTGATCCAGTATAACTGCTGTGGTAACTTTTATCAAAGTCTTCAATAATGATCTTAGTTCCACTATTTCCTATGTAAGCTAATTCAGTAAATGGAAGGCAGAGCTTTACAAGAGTTGCAGAGGTTACAGTTCCATGTTGTACATAATCAAATGGCCCTTTACAGCAGACCTTAGGCTCATGTTGTTCTTTATGGGTTCCTTCTCCCACAGGCATCAGTAGCTGAAACTTTTGGCTTGACTAAAAACAGAAATGGGGCTAGCATGAAGTGGTCCTCCTCCTATTACATCTTTTTCACTTTCAGTAATTGATAGTTATAGAACTTTCAGACTTGGTATATCATTCATGTTACCTTCTTAAATTGCCCTTAATAGACTTTTCTAATGTTAATTTATTAAATCAATTTTTTCTCATTTGTATTTCTGGCATCCACAACATCCTGTGACCATGAGCTCCATAATCAAATTATGTATTATATGAAAAAGTGTTTCCTTATTTTATAAAATTTCTCTCAAATAATTTCATTAGATGCCACTTGCTTTTCTGTTTTAGGAAGCAGTAAATAACAGTGAATGATGATTTCCTTTCCATCCTTGCCTTCTTCCCACCATTCATGATTTTACAGATTTCTCTGACATCATCCCCTCCTCCCTGTATTTCATTACTACAGAATTCATTCTCCAGGCTGGAGAGCTGTGTTTTACTCAATGTCTCTTCCTGCACAGAGATTTTTATCTGTCTTTTCTAATTCTGCTACATCCATTTTTATAGTAGGGCACATGAAGTGCATGCATTAGTCCTGTGATAGTCCAATCCTACATTAAAACTGTAGACATTTATCTTGATCTTGGCTCCTAAAGTAACTTTTTCAACAGCCAGCAAATACTAAATTGCTACCTTCAAAAAACTTTGTAACCTTGATCCTTACAGAGTGGCAAAAGGTAATTAATTGCCTGCCATTGTGTGTGAGGATTTGAAGTGACAGAAGAGTAATAGTAAAGGAACTTGCAAGAAGTTGATAAAAAAGAGATGGGTATCTTTGTTGAAGAAAATGGAAAGGTGAAGGTTGTGCATTGAAAAAGTAGCTCTTGAAACTGTGTGTATCCTAATCCTGTAGGATCTATCTGTAGTCTTTTGTCTGCTCAGCAATGAAGGTGAATAGAAATCGAGAAAGGGCACTCTTCACATCCTATATAACTGGTTTTCCAGCTTTCCAAAACCACCTGCAGTCCTCTGGCATGTCCACAAATTGTAAGGTTTCCACCAAAGATTATCTACTGTTTTCAGCTGGGGGAGAAGACCATTCTGTTGCTTGTGCATTTCATTTTACTGTTTGTGACAACATGTGATGACAGTCAGCTGTTTGTGATGACAAACATCTTCAGGATTTCTTAACACCAGAAAGTCTTTTCCACAGTGTTTATAGAGCTCAGTGCTTGTGGTTTATCATACACTGGAGATTTTGTCTATTGTTTTCCCGTGCTTTGGCATGTTTTTATTCTTACCAAGCAGGTGTTTGTGTTTAGGGGTATTCTATCTCAGGGTTCATAGTAAAGAAAACTTTTCAAAACTGCTCTGGGCATATGCATCTTTAAGTGAAGTTTATCCTTGCTTTCAAAGCATCCATTTTGCTAATGCCCTTTGAATTGAAGGTGGTACTAATTGCAAGTGCAATTGTGTTGTGGTTCTGTGGGATTTTAAAGTTAATCCCTTTATTTTTCTCTTTCAAATGCTGTCTGGCATAGGACTCTTGTTGTTGTGTGTTGGGTTTGTTCCTGGCTACTGTTTGCTAACTTAGACTTCCCAGGGTTTCTTAGGCCACAGTTATTTTTTCTGAAATTTCTTCTAATTCTTGCTAGTGTGTATATCAGAGATACCATTTGTATCTCCTTAAATGCAAATTTTTAAACCTAGCTTCAATTACATATATGAATCCACTCTGTGAAAAGTACAGGATTTTACTGCTGGAGTGCCATGTAGTAGATAAGAGAATGAAAATACTCATATTTCTAGTGGTAGATGGATGCTTTCAAAGATGACTAACATCTTTGAGTTTTCTTAATACCAGAAGGAATTTGGACATGATGACTAAAGATTCAATAGAAAATTGATAAACCAATGTAGTCATGTGAAATACTTGAATTAACTGAAGGGCTAAGAGAAACCCTGTGTGCTATCAGCATGTTTCCTTCTCCCAGTGCATGTGGAAACACAGCCAGCTCCTCTGGAGCTTCCATCTGCTGTCAGATGCCCCCGTTCATAAAGCCTTCCTCTTGTAGATGCTGTACATTGCACTTCATGTATGGCTCTATGCATTGTGCAGGAAAATACTTAGTTCGGCTGAAACAAAATTACTTTTGAAAAGGTTAAAGTTGTTTAGTTGTTAGCTTTTTTTTCCCCTTATAAAAGGTCTCAAAGTTTGAAGGCTGGGAGGTGAAGCTTGAGTTCACCATCTTACAAACCCTCAGCATGAGCTGGAGCTGCCTGAGGTGCTCAAGCTTCCCTCTTAGTGTCTCTCACTGCAGGCAGGCCATGGGGCCAATGTGCTGCTTCCTTGACTTGTGCAAAATTTCATGCTTATGCATCTCTAAGTGGATTTTCATCTTAGTAAATTCTCCCATCTCTTCAGTACTATAGCAACATGAAATTAATTTGCAGATGGGGAAATATTAGGTTTTTGGCTTCCATGTTGGAAAAAACCAGAAGCCTTGCTCTCTAATGTACATTTCACTACAGATTTAAAGTGGCAAGCTAATCCATTATATAGATTGTTAACAGTCACATTCTGGCTTTTATTGATGGTACTGAATTGACCAAGTTTTGCCATACTAGAAAGAGCAGTCCATGTTGTAGGATGGAAGGGGACTCTGATGTGTAGTCATGCCATGTCTCTAAAGGACCCAAAATGATTCACACAACCACTCTGTGTCAGAACAAAAATCTGTGACTTTATTCTCTGACTCCAGTATTTATAGATTCTCGACAATGACCAGGGATTGGATAATTAAGTTACCACCTTCCCAAGCACACTGGTCATGAGAAACGTCCATCAAAAGACGTTTCTTAGAAGGAATGTGATAAACAACTTACATTTACAGGACTTTCATGGGAAAGTAACTAAAACTATGAAAACATTATCAGAAGACTTAATTTTCAGAGCGACAATGCTAGAGCACAGTGGCTGATCACTGTGCACTGTGTGTTTGTCTGGTGCTTGGGTGCAGGGAAGCTGCATGGGCCTGGAGCCTGGGCATGACTCCAGGAGGGTTATTTAATGCATCTCACACCTCTCCTCCTACACCTCACTGACTTTGTTTAAAACAGGGCTTGCACTCTCCTGCCTCACAAAGGTGGTGTGAAGATAAATCAGTTATTTTCATGGCATCCTAGAGCCTCTGCTGCAGTGTGTGAACTGAAGGATGAGCAGAGTTTGTGTATGAGAGGGGAAATGACTGCTTTCACAAACTTTGCTTTTTTTTGCGAAGTAAAACATTTAATTTCAGACTGTAGCTCCATTGTAATTCAATTTTATGTTCTGTTTTCACTGAATCATTAAATTCAGAAAAAGCTTTTTTGAATATATTTGCACAGTGCTCCAAATGAAGCTGTCAAAGGAAAGCAGATTTAGTCAAGCCACCAGCAGAATTGTATGTCTGTGCCATTGGGCAGCTTCACTTACTTTTAATTAGTAAGTCATATGCACAAAAACACTAATGAGCACTTGCCTAAAATTTCAGAGTGTATCAGTATATTTATGCACATTATTCTCCAGAGAAGTGCAGTCCTTTCTCTTCATTGACTCCTGAAGTCAAGAGCTAGGTCTTATTATATTTTAGGTGAAGCCCAGTATCTGACTTTAAATTCAAATATTTTTTATGCAGTTCCTTTTCTAAAATGGAGGGAAAACATGGTGACTGCTGGTCAGATTCTTCCATACTCTGCTTTACTACTTGTGTTATTCAGATTAAAGAAGCACTCTCTGACATCACCAAACCTCAACTTAAACTATTGAGGATACAAGAGAGATAGAATAAAGAGGATAGAAAGCTGTTCCTCAGTTCAAACAATTGGGATTCAAAGTGTGGAGTCCAACCTTGTTGCCATTTTTTAGTTCCAGGGGTTGATGGCAAGTGTATTGGCAGGATTAAGATATGTTCCTCTGTCTTTCATGGCTTGTATCAAGGTAAGAAGCACTAGCTACTACCAGAAAGTGTAAGGGAGATGGGAACCACTTGCATTTACAGCCAATCCCAGTAAAATGGAGAGTTTCAGGTTGGGAGATATTGAACTCTATTTGAATCTTGCAAAACATGAGTGCTAGTTGTAAGTAAAGCACTATGGTGCAGGAATTCCCTTGTGGAGAGTTGAAGCTGTTCAGGTGACCCTCTTGCCATATGCCAGACATTGGCACAACATCCCCTCCTGCTCTGCAGGCATCCTGCATGTGTTTAACTTGAATTAGTGTCATTATGTCAGTATTACAGATAGAACCTTTCTGTTTTGTGTGAAAATTCCAGACTATATTTGTTCATTGCCCAAAATTAATGGTTTGTTCTACAAATGGTTTGACACTAGCATACTGATTCACTTTGAGGAGACAGGAGAATCAGACTATTTTAAGAGAGAAATACATAAATCCAGAGCTGCTTGCTACCAACATAATTTTCCTGGTTTTTCTACCAAATGCTTAGCTACTGTTGTTGTGACAGATAAATTTTGTGAAAGGAAGGAGGGCTGGACTCCATGCTTTCCTTTGGTGTGCTGTGCAGTGTGCCTGCTGCTGTGACAGTGCGTGCTCTGGCTTCGCTCTGTGAGTCTAGCAGTCCCTCAGGTGGGGTGGTCATTTGCTCTTTAGACCAAGCAAAACCCTGCTTCTAAAACAAGATAAAGTAGTTCAATATGTTATGAAGCCAGAACATGAGACCATATGGTGCAGTCCTGCTCTCTGTGGGCAAAGTCATGGGAAGAAGAGATACTATGCAAAAAATAAAATCAGAAAAGCAGATGCAGATTGCTGCTCGGCTGATTCAGCCCTTAAAGCTAACTTGCAATTCCATTTTTAGTAATTTGCTAATGGTTAATAACGAAAATGCTCTTGAATAGCTCTTGATAAACTATTTTCTGCTCAGAATCCTTTAAGATAAGGAGGTTCTTTGGCTCACAATCACACAATGCATGATCACAGTGGATTTAGACCAAGTTAGAGGTAACAGTCTGCTGTGTTTTAGACTACTCTTTAAGTAAAAGCTTTTGCCATCTAGTGGAAGGAAAAGGGAACTAGCATTTTAAATAAGGTAGAAACCCACTAATACTGGTTGTATTCTTTACTGTGAGGGTGAAAGCACTGGAACAGGCTGCCCAGAGAGGTTGTGGAGTCTGCTTCTCTGGAGGTATTCAAAACCCACCTGGATATAATCCTGTGTAACCATATCTAGGTGTACCTGGGGGATTGGACGAGATGATCTTCGAAGTCCCTTCCAACCCCAACCATTCTGTAATTCTGTGATATGCAAAATATATTTATAAGTAGTAGATCACTTGCTAGAACAGTAGTAAATTATTCTGACTGCTTTGAAAATTGGTAGAATGGTAGAAATCTTCTAAGGTATTGGTGCACTTTGTTCAGATACTATCTCATTTAAGCACCAAGTTGATAGAAAGGGCATTCATTTATATTCTGCCCTCACTTATTTGGGACTCCTTTTCATTCCACCTGCTTATTTTTTTCCTGAATCTTCCTTGGCCAATATGCTTTGAATTCTGTGGTGCCTTGTTTCCTCCCACCACTGGGTTGGGGAAGAGAACTGGAAGAGCAAAAGTGAGAAGTCATGACTCATGATAAAGAAAGCTTAGTAAGTGAAGAAAGAAATAATCATACATGAAAAGCGATGTAAACACTAGCACTAGCAGGCCAATGCCTAGCCTGTCTGCTTGAGGCTGAGAATAGAGACAATCTGGGGCCTATGCAGGTACTGGTCAGCAATTACCAAACCACTGGTATGTTTCCAGCACGTGTTTTGGTCACAAATGTAATGTGCAGTACCTTACAGGCTGCTAAGAAAAAAAATTAGCCCAGCACATTGTCTTAGTTGTCCAGCTTTCCTAATGTCCAACACCCCAGTCAAGATATTGAGATCTTGTCACAGTAAAGTTTGTGGAAGATCCATAGGATTTGTGTCCAGTACATCACTCTTCAGATAGCAATTGAACAGCTTTTGCTCAAGCTGACATGATCCTTCCTACATGTGTATAATTTCATGTTGTCACCACTGCTTCACCAGGATTTTGCTTGGTCTAAAGAGCTAAACAGTCACCCTTGTCCAAATGGAACAGAGGCTGGCTTCTTCCTGGTCCATCTGTTGCCACGACAGCTCCCTTGAGACAGCAATTCAGGTCACCTTACCAGACTCTGCTTGTTTTGTGGATGGATGTTTCTGGTTGGTGAGCAGGCTAGTCCTCTTGTGTTTACCTATTTTTTTCCCATTTTTCCAGGAAGGAACACGCAGACCTTTCCTCACGTTCTTACTCTGCAGTACTTTTTCCTGCTGCTGCTGTTAGTATCAACTCCTGTAAATGCAAGCTGTGGTGTTGGTTTCTCACAGATTCACCTCTGCACTTCAGACTGTATTGCCCCTGAGAAGACAAATTGGAGAGCTCAAAAATTCTCCCTTTTAAGCAGGATGGATAGTATCATCCATCACCCTCACCCACAGCTGTCATCAAATGTATCAGAGCCCCTCTGCTGAAGTCACTTGCCCTTGTTTTCTTTGGTAATTGTGCTAGTATTGTGGTCATTATGTCAGCACTTGGGTTGTGGGAAAATAAACCAATTGAAAGGGAAAATAAACCAAGACAGCAAAACAACTGTGTTTAGTTGTGGGTTCTGGATTTTTTTCCTGAATGTTGACAAATGTGCTTTCCTCTCCTTTCCATTAGATTAATCATCTCTGCTTGAATGCTTCTTATGCTTGTAGTACCTCATTTATACAGCCAAAGATTTCATCTCATGAAAAAGAAAAATAATACAGATGATTCATCCCAAACTTCCTTAGGATTTTTTATGAAGTCAGTCTTTTGTGATTACGGCTGATTTTACAGTTGATCGAAACAACAAATCATTTTGGCACAGATAGAATCTGGTTATGTGTATGCCTGCAAATCCCACGTTTCAGCATGTTTTCCTGGAAAGTGTTAGAGAATCTTCCTCTCCTTGAGTGCATGTGAGTGGTGACTGGTTCAGCAATTCGGCAAGGAGGATGACAGGGTTGTCATGACAACCAGTTACATGCTGTGAGCAAAGATGGTGACAAATGACCACCTTCTGGCTGGTTTTCACTTCTCGTTGAGTAACGTTCTCCAAATTAGACAGATGTGTCTGATTTATGATTATTTGACCTGTTGACTTGTATTTTTGCTGCATTTGTTTTGGGATAGCATTCATGCTTCTTGCAGTGATGCTTAGGCGAGGCTGCCCGCTGGCCATCATTGGTGTGACTCATGCGAGTAGGTGAAGCTGTTGATTTTGCTGTAGTGTATGAAAGGGGAGAAGTTATCTTTGGAGAATTATTTTTGTTAAAACCAAACAATTTGAACTTGCACATTGAGCCCACTGCAGGAAATAGATGGGATAAAAATAGACACGACCCACGTTCTTTCTGTTGTGCTATTGAATGGAGAGTGCTCTTTGAATTTCACTTGCCCTCAGTTGTTAACGCAAAGTCTTCCTCTCCCTTCAGTGCCTGACTTGATCTTCAGCATGCATATGGGGTTGGGGGGAATGTGCTTCCCTTAGATCCTGGAACTGCTGAAGTCATTGGCATCTCTTCAAAAATACTAAATTTCTGATGCCTTCTTCTCCTTTACTTTTGCTTTTATTTAGATGCAGAAGACAGAAGTAAAACATTCTCATTTCAAGATTTTGGAACTTCAGAAAATAAAACAATATTTCCCCCCACCTTTTTACTTTTATTTAAA
Organism: Parus major; assembly: GCF_001522545.3. Taxonomy (NCBI): domain Eukaryota; kingdom Metazoa; phylum Chordata; class Aves; order Passeriformes; family Paridae; genus Parus; species Parus major. The sequence goes on from NC_031771.1 coordinate 45,911,608, forward strand.
CCTTTTTAACTTCCTGTCTTCCCAGTTTCTTTTTGTGCTTCCCCCTCTGTTGCCCAGAAGGATAGCATGTAATAGTATGTAATACACATGTGATATGGTGGAAAGCTCTTCAATATGCTTCAGCACAACTAGGAAAACAGACATCAGATAGGAAGCTAGTGATTTCCCATTGGTGCCCAAACACTAGGACAACATATTAGATACTGTTGCCCTCCCATTCTCTGATATTTTTGACATAGGAATCTTTGATGCAGATCTCTTATTAACAGACAAGGTGCTTTTCAGTTTGAATTTTTCATTTATGTTGTCCATCCACTGCAGGAATATGAGAAATGGAAGGGCCAGAGTCAGAAGTGACTTTATAGATTTATTATTGGCCAGATTATTTTTTTTACCTTTGGAAAACACTGAAAATGTTTCTGTTTGTACCATCATGCTTCCAGCCTGGACAATGAACACTTCTTTTTAATTAATTCTTTCACTGTGGAAGTATATATTTGAGACAGTGATAGGCAATCACTGTCTGGATCAAATCTGGCCTTGGGATGGTATCCCTTTTCCTCAGAGGCTCTTGACAGAAGAAAAATTGTTACAAAACCATCATAAGCATTGAGATAACTAAGCTAGAAGTACAGAACAAAAGAGACATCTCATCTTTATCTTTGTACAGCGTGGGTATTTTATTACTTAACCTATTTAGATAGTGTAGATCAAATGTTTGCAAGTATTGTTGAGCCTTGCAGACAAGCAGTCTCACTTGGGCATTCTGCTCCCACACAGTGAAATAAGCCCTCTTTGAGCTAGAAAGACTGACTGAAAGTCTAGTGCTTGCAGTAATTCCAGCAGAGCTGCATTTGCATTAGCCAGAGGCTGTGCACTCATGTCTGCTGCTACTGCTTCCAAGGAGGCAAAATGAAATCCCTCTGTTGAAATGAATCCTTGGGAAAGCAGAGCAGGTGTCCTTTGAATGATGCAATGATACCTCTCATATTTCCCTGAATATATTTTCTGTCTTAGCATGACTCTACCTTGCTGCTGTCTCCCAACTTTCAAAAAATGTGGTTTTAGCATGTGAAATAACAGTTTAAATTGTCCTGTGGCATAGGAGCTATTACTGTACTGCACCTTCCAGGAACAGAACTTCCAGCACTCTAATAACTCTGTACAGCATTTTTACAGTCTCTTTTTTGGAGTCATGTATTCTGCCAAGCTCAAGCCCTTTGGGGCTGCATTTCCTCTCACTCAAGAGTGTTCTTTTTATCCGTAAATCAGTGCCCTAACCATGCTGATTGGTGGGATTTGTTTTCACCTGAAGTAGAGATGTGTGTGCAAAATACAGGTCTGTTTTTCCAAGTACAACTCCCAGTTCAATGCAAAATTTCTTGCATTAGACATGTTGCCTTACTCTAGAGTATTTTCTTCAGGAAGGAAGTTGGCTTGGGCAGGTTCCCTCATGCTGAAGGACCTAAGCAGAGAGACACCAACTCTCTGTCCCCATACCTTTCTTATCATGACCACCAAGTTCTCTTTGAAGTGGAGATAAGACCTAGCTGCTGTGCAAAAAAATTACATGTTTTGAAATGTCATTCCATTGCATGGGGTCATTCCATTGAATGGGGTCATTCAAATTTAGAGGAAAATTATTTTGCTACCTGTTATTCCACATTCAAACAGAGTAAAGCCACTGATGTCCTGATATCCCATAGTAGGTCTGATGCCTCAAGACAGTTAGATCTGTCTTGTTAGATTTTCTATGTTGATGATTATTTTGTTATCTTTTCTTGTGATGGTATCTCTTGTTATACCACATTACCTTTGACTTGCACACTGGGTGCTTTTATCTGTTAGAACAGTCAGTGTGCTAGGGAAAAGGTTATCCTACCAGTCTGGCATTCTGCAGCATGAGCTAGGACACACATATGTTTTTTGGTGGGTTTTTTTTCCAAGCAGGTTTGCATAGCAAACATGAGGCCTGGTGTTTGAGGATGAGCACATGCCCTCTGGTGCTGCCCTGTTCAGCCATGCTTATCAGTCAGTTTGAGGCCAGTCCCTTTGTGTGAGGAGCACCTGCACGCAGACATAAATCAGTCATTTGGTGTGAGAAATGCTGCTCTTTCAAAGTCCTGAGCTATGTTAATTGAGAACAAACCTAATTCCTGTTTAATTTCTCAGCATATGCAAACATATTTTGATGTATTTATTTTTTTGCTAATGGAGAAATTTTCAAAATAAATTAATATTATTCACCTAGGTGATATTTTCTTATCCCATGTATTTTACATTATTTCCTTCCAACTGTTTGTTCACACACGAGGTAATTTCTTCTCTTGTAACTAATTGTTGCAGAAATGTTCTTTAAGTCTCTGGGTTAAAAAAATTATTTCTTCTGTGAGTTTTATCTGCTTTTACTTCAAAGTAATTCTTATTTAGCTCTTTCTGGTACTGCATGTCATTGCAACAATAAATAACAGTATATTGTCTTTGGTTGATTAGTTTGAAATTCGCAGTTCAATGCAACCATAGCTTAACACTTTCCTGGCTGTATGTTTGAGTAGCTGTGTATACATTCATATGTATGTACAGCAAGGACAGAAGCTGTGCCTAAACTTTAAACTTAAATTGGACTTGCAGATGTTGCACATGTACTTCATTGTGTTTTTTAGATATTTGATCACATTACTTCTTGCATGACGTGGCCCAAATTGTGGAAAGTGTTTTCATTTATTTGCCTTTTATGTGGTTGAGAAGAATGCAGTCAATTTATTCAGCTGGAAAACAAAAGTGGGCAAGGTTGAAGATGAATAGGCCTTAAAATATGTAAGACCTTGGAGTCAGGAACTACATACTTGAATCCCACAGAGGCCACAACAGGAGACATTTAAAAGTGAATGTTTAGAGTACTTCTGAGCTTCTGGAACTGATTATGATAATGTTGCTGATTTCAGATTTGTGCTGTAGGTGAAGTTTTTTATTAAATTTGAGTGTAATGATATTGTGTAGCATTTCTTCTGCAGAACTTGCTTAGATTAGTCTTCAAGTGGCAGATCAGTAATTTAAGAACCTTTTAAGAGGCAATGGGGAAGAATTAGTCTGGTTCGTACCACTGTACACTTGGAGCATAAGAGTTATTTCAAGTTATCATGACATTTGTGTGTCCTTGTGTAGGTGCATAAATTTGGGTAGAAGAAATGAGAGAGACTCAGAAAAAAACAACCATAATAAAACACCTAGTGGAAGGCTTGAAGGCTAGACTAACAAGGAAATTTTAATTCCAAAAAGGGATTAAGAGCAGCAGTATAACAAGAAGGTATTCATCTATCATGTCACATAGAGTCTCAATAATTTGATATGTTTTCCTGGTGTTCATTTGCACAGGAACTGTAAAACAGCAATACCCATGGAAGAACTTTGTGTCCTTGTGTGATTTATTTTTTTTTCTTTCTGTTCTCAGCAGATATATGGAGTGATCATTCATTTCAGACAGACCCAGACTTACCACCTGGTTGGAAAAAAATAAATGACATTGCTGGGATCTACTACTGGCACATACCAACAGGAACAACTCAATGGCAGCGTCCTGTGTCCATCCCAACAGATCTGCAGGGCTCACGAAAAGGATCACTGGGTTCCATTACTCCATCTCCTACTCCAGAAACTGAGGTAACGCACCTGCTGTGTCTTCTTGTGGGCTACATACTATAAGGAAAATTGAAATAACTTTTTGAACTAGCACCTTTAGCTGTTAGCTAAAGTGGCCTCATTATGTCCCAAAGAGTAGCTACTTATTGATAATACCTCGTAAGTATCTATACCCTGTGTTCATTTTATAATGGTGGTGCCTGGTGAAACACCCTAAAATTTGGATAAATTGGAGAGGCAGTGCCTGATGAGTGTGAAACTTTGGCAGTTCTGTAGCACAGGCTGAAGCATTGCTGCATTATCTGGATACAGGATACATACAGTTTTTGCACATGATAAAAGACTTCTGGCTGGACTCTTTGTTTGCATCTTCTTTTTGGCTCAGTTGGTAGGAATATCACAAAAGACATATGAGTCTTGATTTGAGACATTAGTTCCTTTACAGGTTAGTTCCTATTGAATAAACATGTAGTGTTCTCCAGTGTAAGTTTCTGTACATCCTGCCAGTACCAAATTTCTACCACTGTTGCAGTCAGGCTTTAACTAGAAACAGAAAGAGATATACTCTGTCCTCCACATGTGCTGAAAGAGCAGTATGTGGTACTGCCTTTTAAAATAATGCTTTCAGGTACAATACAAGGGTTTGTTTGGTGTCATGTAAGTAGAAAAATAAAATGAATTCTCATGAAGAAAGTACAAACACTTTGTTTTAGTATACTGGGAATACTTCTATGGAATTAAATACTAATATAAAATAAGTTTGGCTTTATATTATTTTTATACTGAATTTTCAGAAAAATGTCCACAGCTCTGTCAAGGGAGGTCTTTGTACTGGCTCTGAGTTTTGGATCAGGCAATCCCTAGGGGTTTAGTTTTTTGGTTTTTAATTCATTTAGAGAGAAAATTTTTTCTGTTCTTGATTTTCTTCATATATGCACCAAACTAACTTGCAGGAAAGTTAAGAGGAGTTAAGGACATTCAACTATGTATTGCCATCTTGACCCTGAAACTTTGATCTGTGTAGGCTTGAAAATGTATAATCCTGTTCATTGTTTTAGAAAGGTTGTTCCCACATTCATAAATGCTACTCATAAGATCTGCAAACTTGACCACAAGACTTCAGTTACCATTTACATCAGTCAAGTTCTCATACTGTGCCCCATGCATGCTGGAAATAATTTATGAGAGGATTCATGGAGAAAGAACTGTAACTGTTACCATTCTGGTAGATAACAAGAAAAAATCAGAAATGCTGAATGTAAAGTGCTGCACAGCCTTCTAGTATAAATTCCTGTAATATACATGTGAATAATATAACTTTACCATTATTGTTTTCTTACTCTAGAGAATGGTACCCTAATTTGTAAATGAAAATTTTCACAAAAATCCAGAAATCAGTGTGGTTGGTAAACTGCAGAGGAAAAATGGTGTATTTTCATTTAAAATATTTTTCTACTTCTTTTTAAAGTGTCTTTACAATTAGAATTTCAGACCTCCTGGTAATGTATCACATGTATTTTTAACCTTTCACGATTCTGTTTGCTTTAAATTAAATATAGTTTGTGATTATGAATAATAATCATTAATTCTCAGCAGCATCATGAGAGTACAAAATGTATGAATTAGATTTTTGAAATAATTATAGATGTATTAAGTAAGACACACATGTATGTCAGTACATAGTAGGCTCACCTAATTTTTGATATGGCAGCTCTAATTCAGCAAGGAATTTGTTCCAGCAAAGATTTATGCATAGACAGTTCTATGGAAGCACCAAGATCTTATACTCTGCTGTAAAAGTTGATACAGAAAATACATATTTTAATTAAAATACTTATTTTAATTGTAGATATAAGCAAAAGTGTTTGCTTTTTGTCAGTTTGTGCATTCATTGATAAGCATCTTAATGTTACTGAAGCAGTACTGGCTGTTTGACTCAGTGGTCATTAAGATAGCATTCTAATACAGTACCTACCAGCAGATTTACAGTACTGGAGTTCAAAAAAGAGCATGAATTGGGCTCAGGATTTTGCCCACTTCCAAATACTGAAACAGCTACAGAGGCTCCAGGCATAGCTGGAATTTACAGCAAGAGCAGTTAGAAAAAGTCTTGTGTTTCTTGAAACCATGGATGCCAGGCTTTATTAAAAGGAAGTGGAGGAATAATCCTTTGTGATTCAGCTGGTTCTGAACAGAACCCCAGTGCAGAGCAATAAGAGAGGAATAAGTCATAGTGTGTGTTTAAGAGATAGGGGTATTGAAATAATTTGAAAGTGTTACCTATCATGAATTTCTGGGTTTTAGTCTCTCTGCAATTAGTACATGCCAGCACTGTATCACCTCCAAGTCACTGGAAGGTGGTATTTGTTTCAATTCCTGTTCACTGCACTGCTGCATACCCAAGTGCTCCTCCTTTCCCTCCCTGGGAAAGGGTAATACAGGTATCTGTGATAAGGTCAATCTGACACTTCCCAGAAGGCTGTGAATTCAGTCTAGACTACGGGCTCCCAAATGCCTCTGTCCCAGCACTACCACCTGCAGCATCACTTGTTGGCAGAGAGCTTCCACCTCCAAGCTGGACCTGTGTGTGAGCTGTGTACAGCTGGTTCCCTCATTGCTGCTGGAAGCCTGTGCTTCAAGATGATGTGTTTTGAGAGGGCTGGTTTAGCTCATTCCCCCATGCTGGATTTGTATTTCTTCATTCTGAAAAGGTTGGGAGATATATAGGTTTTAAGCAGATGAAAAAGTATAATCTAGGATTGAGGACTGGCATGGGTCCATCATGGGTTTCATATCTGATCCAACTGACTTCTATGAGTCCATAAAAATACTTCACCTAAATCACATTTGTCTATAAAAAATAATGTGCCAGTCCTGAAATAAGTTTATTTGGGCTTTTTCAGGTTATGAGATTGTCAAACAAACATTTAGAAACATCTTCCCCCTCAGTCCCGAGTAACACCTTTTTACCCTTTGTCTTGTTTCCTCCTTTTCTTACCCTTCATTTTATTTTATTGTGTCCCTGTCTCTTAAATAATGTAATATACAGAAGCTTTGCTTCATTTGGTAGAATGTGGCTCACAGCTGAGGGCAGTCAACAAAGAACAGATCAAGTCATCCATTTTTATGTTGTAGCTTACTCTGGATATTTAGCATAAAGAAAAAGTTATTACTGTTGAACAGAGAATCAAAGAAAAAAAGTATAGAGAGGAATTATGCTGTTGTGCATAGAAATGGCAAAATGTTTTAAAAAGGAAAGTAATGCAAAAATGTATTACTTTTACACAAAGTGCAAGGCAGTTTTTCTTTCACAAGATAATCAGTAAATTTCAATCCAAAGCAATTATTGGTTAAGCATTATGCGAAAATCCTGCTGATTTAACAAAAATGCTAATAAATGCTAAATATGAATAACCTGTAACATTCCTTCCCTTCCTCCCCTTCAAAAGTATGAAAATGTATCTTGGTTTTTCACAGCTGTTTAAATTTAATTTAGTTTTAGATCTCATTTTTCTCTTATGTGTTGTCAAATTACTTCCTTTTTGAATCACTGTCTTTTCCAAATTTTAGAAATTTTGCTGCCTCTTTCCCATTTTCTGTGCAGAGAAAAGGCTTTAGTGTTTAAATTTCAGTAAGAGTATCTTTGAGATCATAACAGAATTTGGTGATGGTAGTTGTCTTCTTATAGCTTAACTCATCCCAAGTCTTGAAGGCCTCTAGAAGTTCTGTAGGTAGTAATAGCAGCTAATAATGAAAAGAGAAGAGGCTTGGGAGGAAAAGGTAACAATTCAATTAGTACAAAGACATATTAGGAATGGGTTACTCCTTTCTGGGATATTTCTCATTAAATAATTCCTCCAGTGGGGATATGTTGAGAATGCTTCTGAGGTGAGAAGCCCACCTTGCAGATTGGGCCATATCAGTGGTTACCACGTCACCTTGGGGCTGAGCTGCACAGCCCAGCAGAGCTCATCTTAAAAAGGGAACTCATTTCAGGATTTCTTGGTTTGGTGAAGCTATAAAGAGGTGGCTGTGGGTCTCCCAGCAATCAAATCTCCTGGCTTGTATTGAGGACTGTGGGAATTCTCTCCTGGTGAGACAGAAGAGAGAGGCACTCCAGCTGTTCCTCTCAAGCTTTACAGAAAAGCCTGAAACTCAGGTTGCTTAGTGCTAAACACACTGCTGCTTGCTTGATTGTATCACTGAACACCTCTGAAAATTTTTGAGAAACTTGAATGGAAAATGAGAGGGTGGGTGATTGGTTTGGGATTGTTTTTTAAAAAAGCTGCTAGACTTTTCAAAAATACTTTTTCAGCAAAGGATCTCTGCACTCCTTACTAATCCTTATTCCCTTCCTTGCCTTTTTCTTGTGCTTTGTCTCTAGAAATATTTGATTTTTAACTTGTATATATCTTATCCTTGCACATATTTTTTTTGTGTTTCAGTATTTCTAGTTCCAGTGCCACTAGGGTCTTTTAACTTAAGTGCCAATTAAATGGAAATCCTAATGTTTCCCCTTAATTGCTGTTGATCAAAGGCTGTAGCAGCTGTGGCCAACATTCATATTCAGATTCATTTTGCTTGCTTTTAAGATCATAGTTAAAGAGTAATTTCATTGTCTGTTCCTAATTTATATTAACTTTCCTTGTTTCAATCATTTGTTTTGGTAAGTAACTGTTAGAAGCATGTCTTCTCTCCTCTTTCCTCCAAATGTCATGGTATAGTGGAGTAAGTAGTTGAAGTTTGAGGTGATCTGTTCCCTAACCCATCCTGTAAATATCAATGCTAACAACAGTGTCTTGTGTTTTTTTTTTCTTTTTCTTTTTTCTTTTTTTTTTTTTTTATCAATGTGCTTCTTCCTGTGTGAATAATTATGTGTCTAGAAACAGCCATGGAGTGATTTTGCTGTACTGAATGGGGGAAAGATTAATAGTGACATTTGGAAGGCAAGTATATTGTCAGATTTTAGAACCTTTACTGCTATTACCCTTGTTTTTTGCATGGCAGTGGCTGTTTTCCCTTTTTATTTTTCCATGAATGTCATTCATAACCTAGGCCAAAGCAAATGGGGGTACTGCTAGGGATGTCTAGCTCACAAACATGCTGCCTTTTCTGATCTTTCCACTTGGGATGGATTCAATCTAAACTAGCAGGGCAACTGTCATGATGTAACAAATAAAATGCCTGCACTGAATGAAATGCAGCTTGAGAAATATATATATATATATTTATATATATATGCATGCCTCTTTTCAACTTCAGCCAGAAATACTATCGCTTCTTTGCAGGGAGGATTTAATTTCCCTTTGAGATAAGAAATAACACAATGGTGTACTTAATACTATTATAATAGTATTAAAACTTCACTAATAGCACTGCCTTTATCTCTAGGACCTGCATGCAGCCACTGTGAACCCAGACCCAAGTTTGAAAGAGTTTGAAGGAGCAACATTACGCTATGCCTCTTTGAAGCTCAGGTACAATGACTTCAGAAGTTTCAGTGCAATGACCAACTCTGTTCTACATAATGCTGTAATTGTCATATGATTTTAAGACTGATTATGTCTTTTTGTTTTGTTTGTGTTTTTTTATGTCACAGAAATGGTCCACAATCTGATGATGATGATTCTTGTAGCATCAACAGTGATCCAGAAGCCAAGGTCTGTATGAAGATCCACAATGATATAACAATTAAAAATCTAACAGTTGTAAGCATAAACTTACAAGGTGTAGAATGTCTCTTTAGTTTTGAAATTCAGTGTTCCCCTCCTCTTGAAGCAATGCAGATTGGCTATGCAAGACTAACTCCATCAAAGGAATTTGCAGATCTAAAGCTTCATTCAGTTGGGTCAGGAAAGTGTGACTGATTTTAAAATCACATAAGCCAGGAAATTGGATTTTAGAGACCAAGATTCTACTGTCCAACTGTAATAACTGTCCTCTTGCACAGCTAAGTGAGTATCTGTGTGAGAGAGGGCTCTGTTTTTTGTTATCTCTGGATAGCTTCCGGGGCATTCAGTGACAGAATTTGCTCTTTATTTTCAAGTTTGTCCTTTTAAAGTAGTCTTCCTTTTTTGTATTTCTGCTTCAAATTACAGCGCTAACAAGCTTCCTTCTAGAACAAGAAACTTCATGTTTTGGAAGAAAGAACGCAACCTACTTTGATAACGCATTTCATAGAGAAAAATTAGATCATTATGTGATGAAGCACCGTAATTAAATCAAAGCTTTTACTGTTGTAATGTAAGAGTTTTGAGGAGAAAGGAGCAGCAGAAAGTTTTGACTGCTTGCATACCTGTCTCCAGATTTGTCTTATTGATAGTTTTGCCTTGTTATTGTTAAGGGTGTTTATGAATCTCTATAACTGAAAATCCAAGTAATTTAAATAAGTATTTTGGCTGTGCCAAACAGCTGCAGCAACTGACAGGATCAGAAGCTACTTATTTGCAGGAACAAACATGTATGTAACAGTGTTAATAATTTTAATAGCATTAATGATATATTTTAAGGGAGAAAACAGACTGATCAGGGCACTTTATTTTCTTTGTCATCTTGATTATTTATCGTGTGATGTTTGAATCACATATGAATAGTTGTACTTTGCTTGGCCTGCTGGTCATTAAAAGCAAGGTTTTCAGCTGTGCTCATTACAATGACAAGCACTAAATTCTGAGCACTGTAAAAGGAGTTGAAGGAGTGATGAGCATTAGGTTCCAGTCCTGAGAATTATAGAGTTGTTCCTTTCATGACGAGCCTTACGGTATTTGGTTTGCAGCAGCAGAGGCTGAGGGCAGAGCTGATCTGCCTGTGCCCCAAGGGCAGGGCAAGTATTGCCATATGTCACAGGAATGGTAAGTGGTCCAGAAACAGCAGGGAAAATCTTCGCCTGTGGAAAATGCTCTAGGATCTTAATTTCTCACATGGATGGGGTAGGTGGATTCTTTGCTAGTCCATTTTACCCCAAATATTGAGAGACTGAAAGAAGTCTGATAGGATTTGAAGTCGATGACTTGGAAAAATCAGGTATTTTTAGCCCTTTAGGCTCTCCCCTGCAAAATTATGTGCCTTAACTATCTTTGATTGAAGTTTGCTTTTGTGTGGCAGCAAGCACAGATAAATACTTTGTCATTTCATCACAAGAGAAGGAAAGTTTTTTTAACTCATTAAAGTATCTATTGGAGGAATTAGTTAAAACAAAATTTATTAGAGGTATGTTAGAGACCTTAAAGCTATTCATGACATTGGCCAGTACATTTGTGGAAAAAACAGCTTCTCTGTGGCATGTTTAATGCTGTATTTCAGCAAAGGGAACCGTGCCACCTTGTGGAAAACTCTAGCAGTTGTCTTCCCCCAGAGTGTCAACTTCTGCAAAGATAGAAGCACGGCAAAAATGCCTCTTTTGGGAAAGGCATGTAATATAATTAATGTAATTGTTGTAAGAAAAGTGACTTCTGCAGCAACACATTTAAGCATTCATAATTGTCAGTAAAGAACAAATGTTTCACTGTGTATAATGTGCTTAAGATGCAGTTCATAGTTTGATATCCATGGCATCTCAGTCAGGCTGTCTGCAGAGGGTCATAAAGGAGAAGGGGAAAGAGGAGAATTACTACATCCAGCTTCTTAATTTCAGTAATTTATTTTGGCAGAAATTTCTTGAAGAGATGGCTCATTGTGCTTGATGAGGATCCTAATTCTGCATGTGAAACATGCACAGCTAGAAATGAGTTTTGAATTGGTGCTTCCCAGGAGACAGATCATAACCTTCCTGGTTAATTTATAGAGCAATGTGTGCCTTCCTAATTGAGTTTCTAGGAAGGCAAAAGATGCTTTTACCAATCCCAGGCTGTTACTTCTTCTGGGTTGTCTTGTTTTTCATTGTTACAAAATATGATGTCCCTATGTAAAAACATAGGAAGGTGCTAAATTTTTTCTTATGTCCATATATAGAAACAGAACGTCCTGGGATACCTGTCACTGTCCCTAGGAATGGATGAAAAATGGAAAGCCCATGTGACTGATTTCCTCTAAAACCTTTTACAGATTGGCTTGTTTGGCCTGACATTTGGATGTGCCTTTATTTTCTCCTTTTCTCTTTGAGCCTGGATTTTCAAATTCTCTATCCACATTAGTCTGCTCAACAAAGCTTCACTTCTCCAGCCTTACCATTTTAGAGCAGTTTTAACTATATACCATTATCTAAGAATGGGAAGAATGTATTGAAACCTGTGGAAGTCCCAGGCATTTACTCCAAAAGACTGTTTTCTGCTTTAGAAACCAATAAATGTTCTGTATCTCAAAGGAAGAGAATGAGACTATTTCCGAGAGAGAGAGTATCAGGAGATGTTAACAGGTATTTAAATTTAGTGATTCACCTGTAGGTGAATGAAAACACTCTTGGAGACATAGAAAGTGAATTGGTGATGAATTTCTATGAATTAATTGGGTTTTAGCATTTAACCAGATGGCCTTTGGCAAGCTGACTTGTGGCTTTTGTGAAAGTGGCCTGTAAATCAAAATAATCCATCTAAACACTATCAAAATAATTTTACAAAATACTACATGCTCCACAAAGATTGAATATCCCTATCTTCACTGCTTTTCTTACTATGGAAGCAGGTGTATGTGTTTTGTATATTGTATATTTGCTTCTTTCTGGTACTTTCCCGAAGCAAAAACGCTGCCTAGACACAGGATCATGTGTAAATATGCAGCATATATACCCTTGGGGATGGGCATGAATCTGATTTCTGACCCAAGGGAAGACTTAACCTGAGAGGAGCTTTTGCCATGCCCAGCAATCCCAAGAAAGGATTCTTTTTTTACCGTCAGAGTAGCTTCTAAAATTCTTAGTGCAAGCAAGGGGGTATTCAGCATTTTCCAGCACTATACCTCAGACTGCATTACAGTCTTCTCACAAGCTCACAAAATGCTTCAGAAAGCCTCAGTTCAATTAATTCCAATGAATTAAATTTAAGGAGTTCATTCCATCTTAAATCTCTTTACAAAAGGAGATCAAGTCTAAAGGAGAAATAGGGTATCTTCAACAGTTTTGCTTCTAAGGTGGTATTTTGGTTTGATTTTGGATTAGGAATTTATTTCTTTCAAAACAATCTTTTGTTTTCATTCCCTAGGAAATAGCACTAGAAGAAATCTTGTACCCATTCCTTTATTCTTAAAAGGGAACCAGAATATATAAACCCTTGTATTAATTTCAAGTTTTGAATAAAGCGGTTTTTATGGGTTTTTTTCCCACCTTGACTAGTCTTGCTGACCAGCTGATTGAATTGTAATTCTCCCTTCCACCTTTGCAGCTCCTGGGTAGCAATGGTGAGTGATGGGGGTGGCTGTTTCTAAACTGGTTTGTTGTCTCTGAATTTGGCTGTTTGCCCTTAGCAGCATTAAGACACCCTCCCATCCATAGAGATGCTGCAGGTAAATGATGCAGGTGCTTGAGAATGTTCTGCTTCAAAAGTAGTTTTAGAAATAGCTAGCTAAAGCACTAAAATACATATCCTCAATGATTTATTTTTTTAAATAGTCTCTTTCATGTTGTGCATTAGACCTTTCTGAGAATGTTTGCTTATTATTTATCTCTGTGAATGATAGTCATTACTATTGACATCTGTTGTGTCATTAGGTAAAAACTGGTAATATCATGATGTGATGTACATCATAATACAGATTTCCATCTAGAGGCTATTTGTTTCCACCTTGTTCCTAAATGGAGTCTTGTTTAATCAAATATGAAGATAACTTCAGGGCAGAGGAAGATGTAGCATTTTCCCAAATCTCATGGATTTACTTTATAAGGGCATACAGTTACATTTGTTATATTACATGTAAAATATAAATATCTGGGATAATGTAGCATAACTTCTCAAGCCATTCAAGATTATAATGAGATCCTTCAAAATATTACATGTCTTTCACTCCTAGGAATCCCATATATCTCTGGCATCTAATTAGCTGTGAACCAAACACGCACAATCAGGACACAAGTGCCTAAACAGCAAGAGGGATGTAGAGGAGAGATTTTATTAATATTCTTCCTTAGAAAAACACATCACAAAGCCATTCCTCATGTGAAAAAGAATGGAAACTGCTTGAATATTTACCATTAATTTCTAAGTTTGTAATGCAAGAATCACACCTTGTGTTTGGGGGCATTATCAGGATTTGCTTTGTTAAGATACACTGTACAAAAGGTTTGCACTGGGTTGTGAGATTTCTGCAGGATTAGGAAAAGAGAAATCATAGGAACATCTTTTTTTGAAATCAAAACAAAATATCTTCGTGGCCAGTAAAGACAGTGGCTGTGTCTGCCACAGGTGTGTTGGCCAGGTTTGTCGGGGTAGTAAGAACATAGATGCCAAATGGATTACAGGAGGATGAATGATGCAGATGGGAGCTGTGCAGGTCATGCTTTGCTCTTGGAACAATTACTACCTTTGCCATGAGTGGCCAAGTTGTGACCGCTGTCCTTGGGGAGGCAGCTTCCCTGGTTGCCAGTCAGGTGAGGTGACACTGGAGGCAGCCTTGCCTCTGGAATTGCAGCTGTGGGACACCCAATGTGCTGCTGTGGCCTCTCAGGCATGTAATACTGGTAAGTGCTGGCTATGTTTGAGAAAACATGAATGTACCTTTTTTTTTTCCTTAATGATGTTGTTTCTTCCATGGTGGCAGATTCTATTGCTGTGCCAGTGTCATCTACAGTACTTTTCTCATGGAAGTGCACAGTCCAGTTTTTCTTGGCTGGAGTTTGCATACAGCATCTTGCTGTGGACAACCATGTAACAAACTGTGGTGGTTCAGTAGAACACAGAAAACCACAGGCTGCTGATCTAAGTTTTTTAGTTTTTTTTTTTCTTTAAGAATCTTCACTTTCTAGTAGTTGAATGTTGCTTGTTTTAGTAGCTTTTAATCACAATTTATTCACTGCTTTATGGTGCAACACAGTAGACATTTCATGGGCCAGCAGTACTTTGTGTGTGATGGTTGAAGAAACCCTCAGGAATGGAAAGAAACTGGGAGAAGCAGCAGTTCATCATACTCATGTGCCACAGGCAAAAACTTTGTGTGGTTGTTCTGCAGACCAATGGATTCTGTCAGCAAGCAGCTCCCAGTTTAGAACAGCCTGGGCTGGTACTGCCAGCACACCTCCCTGTCAGCTCACCAGCATCTTTGCTAGTACAGGGCAGAGGTAATCACAACTTCCAACCCTTCATATTCCCCATTTGAAACCAACCATTTCACCTCTGAAATGACCTCTGTAGCCTCTGTCAGCTTCAGCTGTAGAATGGCCTGTTGATTGTGAATTGCTGCATGAATGTCTGTTCATAGTATTGCTACAAAATGAAATGACAGATATTTTTGTATTTCTCTTCAATTATTTACATTACCTTGCCAGTTTAGGGCAGCTCAGGGAAATAGCTTGTTTCTCGTTTGAAATTCAGTGCTTACCATTCCATGGCATAGATTTTTAATGGAAAAAATGCTGTTTGTATTTATGTGTATGTATAAATACGTATGTATATTTATTTATTTATATTATATATTGGACATACACATTTTGAAACCAACATGATACATACTTGGGGAGTTATTTGTCCATTGTGGCTATCTGAAAGGTACATTTATGGAGGAAGTTCATTTAGAAATCAATTAAAGTGGAACATTGAGTTGAATGACAGAGCAATATTTAGATAGCTCTAGCCAGCATGTGTATTTATTTTTAGTTCTACTTCTAAGTTTCACTTTAAAAAATGAGAAGTTTTCCTTGTCAAAATTTTCTGCATTTCATCCAAGAGAAGAGGGGTAGTATTTATCTCTTAAGAGATGTAAAAGCATGAGATGTGCCATACATCATACTGCCATGTTGCACAGTTCTGCATTATTCTGTATGTTTGGAGATGATGACTCCATGGTGCTTCAAGGAGACTGCATGACAGTAAATGGGTCCTCAAATGTGGGAGGTGCACCAGGGATCAATATTTCTGGACTCTGGATTCATGCTTATTTGAGGCGGTTTTGAAAAGTGGGAATTGATCAATAATGATTTAACTTCATTGACTTTGGATCCTGTTGTAAACATAATTTCTGCAGAAATCAAATTACTTGTAATAATGTTGCTTCTAAAGAGGCATGAAATTCTGACCTTAGCAAAGCTGGAAGGTTTTTCTCCATTGATTCATAAGGTCAAGAGTTCACTTAAAGGTTGTGAGCTCTTCAGGGGTTTGTTTCTTTGTGCATTTTGATGTTTTTTTTAAAAAATTTGGATGTCATGCATATTCCCTTTGAAATTATGCACCAGTACTAAATAAAGTACTGCTGATGGCATTAAAAGCACTTATATCTGTCAGCCTGAAGAAGAGCCTACATTGGGAAAACACAGCATTTCAGGTTAAAGTTAACAAGCGCAGAGCATTAATTTTAAAGAAAGGAATGCACATGTTCTTTATGCTCTATAAACTCCTGCAGGGCTTGTCTCTGCTGACAAAGCACACGTGTGTGTTTGTTGAGGTCATGTTTGTTTGTCTCAGAATAATGAAATCTGCTCAGGTTATCCTGACAGTTCAGTTACTCTGCAAGACAGACCCAAATTTGAAAATCCTTTATTAGTTTCTGGTGAAAAATATGACTGGCTTTTCTTAAATGAGGAAGCACAAGTTTTATTTCACTGCATTAAAACAAAGCCCATACCACACTTAGCTCACATTGAAGTGCATAAACCCATCCCTTAGGATCTGAAGTCAAGCTATCTGTAAAGCATCTAAAGTGAAAACCTGTTCTTGCTGAGAAGACTGGAGAAAAGAATAAGGTGATTTTAATTTCTTCCTCAGAAGGGGGTGTCAGTAGAGAATAGTAGTGTCCATTCTATTTTTTGCTAAAATGACTGGATTTTAAAAAATCTTGTACCAGCACAATGTTCCTGCAGTATTTTCTTGTCTTCATAGATTTGACCTCTGGCTGTAAGCCAGGGGGAACAACTGAGACAGAAGCATTAAGCTCAAAACAAGAGAGGGTCTTTTGTCATCCTATACATTGAAACCTGCAGTTCTGGAAGAATGAGACTGTAGTGGCTTGGAGAATGACTGTGAAAGCAGAAAAACTTATACTGACTGCCTCTAAAGTAATTTATTACAAAGGTTATTCTATAATATTTGTGAAGTCTCCATATTTAATTCTAGGGGAGTTAAGTTTATAATTATCTGCCTGAAATAGTATTTATTAGTGATTTCTGAATTCTGTTGTGACCTGAATATTTCTGTGCTTATTTTTGTATTTCATGTGCATTTTCAGTAATTCAAGTAAGACAAGATGAACTAAAGCAGGAAGCTGGAAATGTTGAGAAGTCTTATTAGTATGTTTTTTATTAAGCATTTTGAATTTTTTGTAGCTAAGAACTTTTATGTGACATCTGTGAGTATTTCTTTGAGGAAGTAGATGCAATGAAGTCTCTTCATGTTAATTAAGTGAAAGTGCTTGTTCATTAATTGCATAAGTTCTTTTTATTCTCTTGTTACTCTATCTTTGATCTTCTCTAGTATTTTCATCTGAAATCAATGTAATCTTTCTTGCTATGTAGCAGGCAAATACACTGGAACATACTTCTTCCTCAGAATAGAAGGATAATATGTTATGATACTTGATCTTCCAAAGCATAAAATGATATGATCGCTCTTTTTATTTTCAAACTATCAAGAAAAATGCAAGTGAAATTTTGGAAGTTATGTTGGCTGCATAATAAATGGTTAATTATGTGACCTACATGCTGTGTCTCAGGCACAAACCTGCTCAGTGGTCTGTGATAAAAGGCCTTATTAAATATTATAGTGATTTACGCATATCTGCAGGCAGATATAACCTTTAAAAAGGAAAAATATAAAAGGAAACAAAGGGAAACTGCTTAAAACCAAGTCCTGTGGGCTTGGAAGTAGAGAAGAAACAAGTAGCACAGATTTAAAGCATCAAGGCAAGCATACTCAATGTAGATGTGTTCACAGTGGCTGCCCCCAGCTGTGAAATATAAAAAGTCATCTGCCTGTGGTCTTGTAATGTTCATTGGTTTGTTGTTCTCAAACTGATGTTCTAATTCATTTTCACCCTATGGTGGGATCTTTTCTATCCACAGCTTTATGATCCATCCAGTTTCCAGTACTACTCTGCCATCAGTCATGTGCACTTGATCTCTTATCTTCTCTTTAGTGCGGGATTGTATTTGCTCTGTTTTTCTTGATTATTTTATTTTTATTTTCTGTAATGCTACATGCTTAGCACTGCATGAGGCAACAGCTAGAATGTGCATTTGCTTATGGTTAGAACTATGTCACAGTTCTGTGGCCCTGCCAAAGGTCCTTCCAGAGTTCCTCTTGGAAAAGCTGCTGCAGAGTAGAACTTTGCCCTGTGGTGAAGGGTTTGCAATGGCAAAGAGCAAAAGTGTGGTCTGTGGTTTGTTCATTTCTTCAGTCCTAAAGTTCCCCAGGCAATTTTTTGCATCAGAATTGCACTTCAAGAGAGGTTTACACCTCTATACAGCGTTCAGATGGCAGCATTTATTCATTTGGTTATTAGGTTACAGATCATTAACCCTGAAACATTAATTGGATTTGCAGCTATTTGAACATAGGCTCCCCAGGACTGTAAAACCAAGCAGCAATACCTGTGTTTTCATTTTTGCTCATCTGTCTTTTCATGGGCTAGTGTGTGATAAGGTGGATTTTTTTTCCTCTGTGCAATTTCTTTACACAATGTCCTGTGTATCCAGGCAGGAAATGTGAAGTCTGTAGTCAAGATAAAAATACAAGATTATTGACTTACCATGGTTTAAATGATATTTTTTCATTCACTTTTCTCAGCCACGCAGCGTTTGTTGTAGTATCTTTGATCTTCCCAATCCCAAGCAGCAATGTTTGCACAGTATACAATTCCTAAATATCTTTCATCCTGCTGTATTTATCAACTTCTTTTGTTTCTCTTCAAATCTTTTTTTCTCTGCCAGCTCTTGAAAAGTGTCTCAGGGCAAGCAGACAGCCTGACCAGGCTCAGAAAACCTTTTCTAAGAGAGAAAATAGATTAGACTACAGTAAACCAAAAGTTGGCATCAGGATTACTTTGAAATTATGACAGGCCAATAAGTAATTGCCACTAATTATCTCTAAGCCTTGAGCAGAGATGCATAACAAACTGGCATTGCCAGGAATGATGATTTTACTGAGCTCATAGACTCTTAATGAAGAAAAGCTTGACTCTGGTTTTTTAGCTTGGCTTGGTTTGCCTCTAGATATTAGTTCCAGAAGACAATAAGAGTGCATTGTCAAAGCTCTTTGGAGTCAAGGGAAGTGATTTGTCTCTTGTCTTGTCAGTATCATTGGTGGGAGGCAGGGAACCACGATGCTGTGTTAATGTGTTAGAGTACTAAGCAATTCTGCTGTCACACCTAACTCAGCCACCCATGGTCTAAAAATTGGGTCATATCTGACTGGAGACACTAGGTGGTTTGTTTCTGCTGGGTTTTGTGCTCTTTTGTTTGTGAGTAGAATGTTGAGTCTTTTTAGGGTTTATTGAGAGGTTTTTGTTTGCAGTGAGTTTTTGGGAAATTGGTTTGTTTTCTGAAGCTGTTCTGAAGCATTTTGTTTGGGTTATGGTAAGGACTTCTTGTGAAACACACAAAAACTTGTCAGGTGCCAGGAGCCAAGGGTTTTCTCAGGTCTACCTCACTTGGAAGCACCAAGAGGGATTAGAAGCAGGAAAAGAAGCCAGGTCCTTCACAAGGAGGGCAATATTTGGGGTAGACAAGAGTGTTTTCATTCAACTCACTGTACTGTTTTGACAGTGGGCTCCATAAATATAGTGGATGATGCCACCAGAGAATTTCAAACAGGATAAAAAAAGGCCAGGAAAATAATATCAAAACAGTTCATCATCTTTAGTAATAAAACATTTACCTGCTGTCAAGTTGACCTGATAGTCTTTCATCTTTTTTTGGCCTCCTTAATATACACTCTGTTCTGTGCAAGGGCTGTATAGGTTGGATGGGCCTCTGAGCAACCTAATCTGGTGAAAGGTGTCCCTGCCCAGCAGGGGAATTGGAAATAGGCAATCTTTAAGGTCTCTTCCAACCCAAAGCATTCTGTGATTCCATATTTATCCTTGTGTTCAGAAAGCAGCTAACAAATTGTAGATGTGGTTGAGATGGGAAGAGCAACAAGGAAACAGTATTGTATATTATTATTATTGTATATATTTAGTTCTTCACCTCTCCTATGATTTAGAAAATGTTTCTCTCTGCTAGTATTCTACTATTTAATTTAATATTTAAATACTTGTAAAGAAAAAACAAAAACCTTTCTTCTGGTACAGTAAAAATCAGTATTTTTAAAGCTTGCAAAGATAAATATTTAATAGCCCAGTGGGTATAGCAGCACTTTTAGCAAGATTCATGAGCATGTGATGTGCCTGAAACAACTCTGCAACCTTAAGATTAGATCACCTTAATAATTGCTTTAAATTGTTAAAAATGTTTAAAAATGTTTATTTTAGTACGTTGTGTAGCCTTGAAGTTAGGAGCACCCCTTCCTTTGTTCTCTATTTCACCTTCTCCTTCTTTGCCCTTTAGAAGTGAAATTCAGCATTTTTGTGGGTTTCCAGCACAGCTGGGTCAGAAAGCAGCACTGTGGGAGAATTTGCATGTTGATTCCCTTGTTTGCAAAGGAAAAAAAAAAAAAAAAGAAAAAAAAAATCCACAGGAAAGATGGAGGCATAAAAGGCTTTAATTTTTTTTTGCCTACACTCACAAAAGGGTTTTACACAATTGCAGAGTGTCTTTGCTGTCTGATACCTGAGATGAGATACATCATTAGTGACTCATTGGAGTGGGTACCAGACTTACAGGAAGCAGGCTCTTAGGCTGGTTTTCCTGCTTGGTGGAGTGAGCCTGGATGAATGCATTGTGCAGACTCGAAGAAGGCTGAAGGAGAAGTTTTAAAGGGAGGGAGAAACTCATTCATATTTTTATCCATTGGTGAATTTTATTCTTCCCTTACTTTGCCAGAGTTGACAGGGCAGTTGTTCCCAAACA
Source organism: Parus major (assembly GCF_001522545.3). Lineage (NCBI taxonomy): Eukaryota > Metazoa > Chordata > Aves > Passeriformes > Paridae > Parus > Parus major. The sequence continues at coordinate 45,932,327 of NC_031771.1, forward strand.
GCACACCAGTGATGGTGTGTGAGCTTGATCAGCTCACTGACTTCACAGCAGGTTTTAGGAAGTGGCAAGTGAATTTTTGGCTTTTGAGCTCTGAAGCTGGTTTATTGACTGCATCTTAAGCAGGATTGGTGGCTGCAGCATGGGCCTGCTGTTGCAGCTCCTGGGCTGTGTGGCAGCAGGCTCCCAGCAGTCACTAGCACTGCCTTCCTTCAGCAGCTCCCAGGATCCTTGTCTGCTTTCCCAAGGACCCGCAGGATGCTGCTGACAGCAAAGAAAGCTGTGTGGCACAAGGCAGCAGCGCTCAACCATGAGTGCTGGTCTACTATTGCTGAACCTCTAGGGAGCATCTAAAGAACTGGTGTGTGTGCTCAGGAGGTACAACAGTAAACACTCTTAGTTCCGAGTGAAACACCTCTGACATTCTCTGGAATAAGTCTTGGTCTCGTACACAAACTCCTGCTGACTTAGTGTGAGGTCTGTATTTCTCCCACCATAATGCCTGAGAGCAAATGAGCAGGTTTTGGTGTTTTTCTTTTATTCTCTACCTTTATAGATATAGGGTAGAGGTGGTGCCGTTCATTTTCTTCCATTTTGTTTTGTCTGTAAAAAGTACCATATGTGCAAAATAATATTGCCTTGGTTTGTTCTGCCAACTGAGTATTCTGGTTGGATAAACATCTTTCTGCTAAAAAATGTATAATTAGAATGTTTTATTTTAAAGGTAATTTTGAATTTCTAGAAAATGATAGCTTATCATCTTCTTCGCTTTGAATTTGTTATTATTTGCTACCTTAGGTAAACTTACTATAGAAGTTATTGCTGTAATCCACAAAAAAATGTAATTTTCTGGTTAAAAGCCAAACAGTGGGTATCTCACAAGAGACATAATCCAATAGTGTTTTCTTTCTTTTCAACTAGAATTCTAGATTCTAGCTAAAATTTCAATTCTACTCTATCTATAGTTGTGCTTTTTTCCTTTATTGTTTTTGTATTTGTGTGTATCCTAATATTTACTGCTCCCTTGTTTCCTCCTTTATGTTAACAAAATAATTTTAATTGACAGGCATTACTGTTACCTCCACAGGCATCTTTCATAGCAAGTCATGCATTCTTTTTTGCTCCTTTGAATGTTTTCACCTTGCCATTTACAAATTAGATTTTCATTTACTTATCTTTGAGCATAAGCCCATCTACAAGGCCTTAATTTTTTTTCCTTTTCTAGATGGAGATCTTTAACCTTAACTGGCTAGCTGATGATGCATGACGGATGTTTTTTGGTTTTATTTTCAGTGCTTTGCTGTGCGATCTCTGGGCTGGGTAGAAATGGCAGAAGAAGATCTGGCTCCAGGAAAGAGCAGTGTTGCTGTGAACAATTGCATCAGACAGCTCTCTTACTGTAAAAATGACATCAGAGACACTGTTGGCATTTGGGGAGAGGTAAGAACAGAGTGAACTTCTCCTCCTCTTGGAACATGCCTCTTGCATCATAACACATCTCAAAGGACCAGTTCTGTAGACAGCTATGTCCATGTTCTGTGTTTGGGGTTTCACTACCTCAGCCTGGCACTGCCAGATATACAAAAGTGTTCAGGGAAAATGTTGACTTTGTTGTTCCAAACTGCTCAGGGCAGCAGATGCCACAAAGAGCTCACTTTCATGTTATATCTGTGCTGGTACACACCTGTGCAATGGTATTGTTGGGGACACACAGGCCAAACTGTTGGAAATCAGTGTAAGTCTTCCTCCTGACCAGAGGTCTGAAAGTGATGCTTTGTAACAACATTTTCAAAGATTTCACAATGACAAAGGGCTTTAAGGAAAACCACACTGGCAGGGTTGTGGTTCTGAAATGTATGAGAAGATTGGAACCGATGGACAGATGGTTTGTCTTATGATGATTATTTTATCAGTGTTTCAGAAGGAAATTAATGATATGTCATCAGTCTGTCTGTTGGCTCCTCTCCAATAACTCCTGTGTCTCTGCACCACTGTCATCCAGTTTTGAAGGATGCCAGACTCCCACACAGTGAGGGAAATAGAGGAAGTCCAGCTTTCCTCTTTCTTGGTTTGTTGAAGGGTCAGTGTGCTCTCATCAGCTGGACCACGGTTGCTCTGTGCTTCTTTCTGAGTTGGCAGCAAATAGAGGATAATGCTGTGGGAACTCGGGGAAAACTTTAGGTTTTGTGATGTGGAAAATAGGTGTGCTGGGGACATGTGAAGAAGTGGAAGATGTTGAGGGGTCAGTAAGTGAAACAAGGAGGGAAAAGTTGGGACATACAGAGGGCACAGGAGACAAAGACACGGTAAAACATCTTTGTTATTTGATTGTTCATGAAACAACTTAAACTTCTGCCAAATCTTATTTTCTGCCTCTCTCCTGACATATTTTCAGAAGCATTACACTACTGTGAATTTGCCACACAAGTGACAATACAAAAGTGACAGAAGAGTGAATGTTGTAACTTTACCTTGTGTAATCTAAGAGAAATGGCACTGCCAAACTAAAAAGAAATCAAAAAGAAAAACTAGTCTACATTTCATTAAAGATTTCAGGAAAAATAACATTCAATCTCCCAAGTTATTGTTCCAGTCTATGGCTTGAGTCCACCATCCTGACTATGACCACAGCAATGCCAAGATGCTACAGGGGAGCTACTAGAATAAAGTGCCCTTAAAATTAAAATTATGTTTAAAGGAATACATTTATAGTGTTACATCTATTTAAAATAATTTCACAAGGATTTTTATATGTAAGAAATATATATTGTACATATAAATGAACAAAATATTGTTTTTCTTTCTTCCTTACACCTGGGAACAGTTTTATTAAGATAATATATCTAGACAAGCAATTAGAGATGTGTCAGTCATGGACTTTGGACTTACTGCTGACCCTAGGAGAGAAAAAGCTCCAGCATCTTTATATGTGTGTAATCTCATTCATTTTTCAGCACTTTGATCAATTTGAAATATATTGTTTACTTTGAACTCTCATGATTTATGAGTTAGTGTTCACATTTTTTTATATTTCTCTCTGTCAATCCCCTTATTCTTTGTTGGAAACCCTCGCAGGTTTTCAAGCCAAGCCAGTGAAAAGTTTTGGTCCTCTTGAATGGATGTTTAAATTAAGAGTGCTATTCATTAAAAAAAAAAAAAATAAAAAAAGAAAAATCTTCTTGACAAAACAATAGAGACACTGTGCTTGAATAGGTGGCTCCTGAAATAAATTGTCTTCCTGATTTTAAGAGTTCATTACATCCAGACACATTTTCCTGCCTGCAGTATAAGGATTCAAGAGTGATTAGAAAAGGCACATTTTAGAGAGGAGCCTGAAAAAATTATACTCCATCACTGATGAATCAGATGGAGCAATTATAGCAGGAATCTATTATGAAGCTAAATTACTGCATGCAGGAATTTCAAGGTTGCCTAAAGATTTACTTTAGCTAGAATGTAATGAAACTGAAATTGGGGTAAGGACTAGTCCCAAGTTTTCATGATTTAAAAATCCGCAAAACAAACCACAGAAACCTCCCACACCCTGGGTAAAATCTTGACCTGCAAAAGCTTAGTTAGTGGATTTAATGTGGGATTTCATGCCTTTTGCTCAAACAAAAATTATTATAAATATTGAACTTCTACTAAAAAGAAAAACACTATTCATCTGTTTGTGTTGCTCTTCTGCCATGAATTATCACTTACATGAAAAAGGTACCTCCTTGCCATTGACCTATATACTACAGCCCATAACACTTCCAGAAAAAAATGGGATTGAGCCTCTCTTTCCTTCATTCATTTTCTCTCCATGTCTCTTCCTCATCTCAAACCATCAGATCTTTGCAGCTCTTCGGCAGTCTGAGACTTTAAAGCCTGTGTTCAAGCTCCTAGCCTGTCTAAATAATTTCTTTTTGACCTATGCAGTGCTTTCATCTCTAAAATAGCTTTTGTATAATAAGGCAACAAAATTTAGCAAAATTTATTGCTTCTGGCTGCAGACAAGTGATCCCCCTGAGCATTGCAAGGATAATTTCCTGTGACTTATGTTGCTTATCTGCTCATTCTCCAATTTTTTCCCAGCTAATTTGAATTCCATTTTGTTACTCTAATCCCAGTGTATTTTGCATGAATAACATATTTTTCTTTCTTGTAATAATTTCCTTCTGGAGCAAATATATAAGTATAAAATAGGTCCAAAAAGCAATCTTTGTGACACTTGGTAGCATTCTTCACACAATTTGTTTACTGCTTCTGACCTCCAAGCAAATTTCTCCCTTTTTTTTCTCTGTGATGTTTCTTTTTCTGTCTGCACTAACGTCTCAATGCTGCTGGTTTGCCCCATTTTTTTGCATTACTACTACAACTACATCTGTTTCTACTTCTCTAGAAGCAGCCTATATGTCCAGCCTTGCACCTCAGCCACGGATGTGATTTTTCCATCAGGCAAAATATGCTTGTGTTGGCTCATACCAGGTGTCACCTATCTCTCCCACATCCCTCTTGGTACTTGTACTGCCAACTCTGTGTCACAGCTTCCCTTGCAATCCCTGTTAGGAGATCTGGGGTTGGGAGAGGAGATGGGCAGTGCCTGCCCCTTGCTGCCTTGCCTACAAACAGTGTCAGAAAGTTCTCACAGAGTAACATTAATGTATTGCTTCTCCAGACACAAAATTAGACATCATAAAGACTTGAGCCACAGTAATCAAGTGGGAAGAGGGTTTCTGTGTCATTGAGGTGAAGAAAAAGGTCCGTTTTGAAACATTAGTCAGCTGGGATTCAGACCCTTTCCATTCTTTCTGTTCATGTATAGATTCTGTCAGAAATGGGAGGAAACAATATGTTTAGTTGATAGCTTCCACCTTCTGATCAGCAGGAGCTTATCTTACTGCTCAGCAATAGGTCCAGGATAATTTCTGCAGGATCTCATGGTCTGAAGAATCTCTCTACAGCCTCCAAGAAGAGGGATATTACATGTGATAGAAGAGGCTGCAGACCTATTACGAATGCTGTCAAGAAAAGGAAGATAAGCATTTGTGAATTAACATCAAAAGGAAAATTGTCTCTAAATTTGTTTCCTGTAAGAGAAATAAGCATTATCTTTGCTCTTACATGCCAGAAGAATTGTGGAGAAGTCCTGGCTCCAAGATTCTGCAGTCACTAGCAGAATTCACATTCAGATCTTAATGCTAGGTTTTCCCCTTTCATCTTTCTTCAAAGAGTAAATCTTTTGACACGTACAAATTGCTGTCTGTTCCCATAATCCATTGGTTAAAATTTATGGAAACAAAACACTTTGAAGGGAGGAACTCTGCCTCAAAAGTACAGGTTTTGATATAAGCTTTTACTGTGAGGACAGACCATGTCTTCTCAGATATTTGGAAGAATTTACCTAAAAACAGATAAACACATAACTTGTTGAATAACTCAGTAGTTTGGGTCTGAATGAGTTGTATGTAAAAGATATCAAAGCTTTTTGTGATTGAGATTGTTTAAAAGTGTAGTAGCAAGATAACATCTTAGATCTTTCTCACACCAGAAGTATGTGAAGTTTTTTCCATTTACTCTTGGAACAACCTAAAGCTTTGAGTAAAGATGAAGCTAGTCTGAACAGCACAGTCATAACACCTTGAGCCCAGCCAGTTTGAGAGGGTGATGTACTGTGTAATTGTACTTTGTCTGGAACTGCAGGGCAAAGACATGTACCTTATACTGGAAAATGACATGCTGAACCTGATTGATCCCATGGACCGCACAGTTCTGCACTCTCAGCCCATTGTGAGCATCAGAGTCTGGGGCGTGGGGCGTGACAATGGTCGGTGAGTGTTCACTCTTGTCTGTCTTGACTTGATGCTATTTCAGTCTGCTAATAAATAGTACACATTATTCTGTCCCAGGGCCTATGTGAAGGTGGGTAAATTCTTCTTTTTGTTGCTGCTGTTACTTTTTCAACTCTGTGCTTTTGGTAGTGTATCACTTATATACTGTTTTGTTAAACCTTCATTGAACAAGCCTTTCAGATTGACTGAGGTACATAAAACTGCAAACATGTAACATTGATTTGTTTCAGATAGATGTAGTACTTTGTGGTATAAAAGCATGTTTTCAAATGTCTCGTAGTATGTTTCTCCTGGCTATGTGAAAGCATGTCTTCCTGCTGGTTCAAGTTAAATGTACTACTACTGCTCTGACTGTAGGCATGTGTTTCTACTTTCTTGAGATACTTAATGTGATGGAGAAAAAAATTGTATTGAGGGAAAAATATTGGATTTTAGTCATTACTGTTACTTCTAGTTCTTGATGTAAGAAAATCCCCAAGGACGTTGCAGAAAACTGAGGTTTGCCCCTGAGATGTGCTGCCTGCAAGCTGAAGTTGTTCATTATGGTAGGGAGCAACCAGGAATGTGTGCTGAAGGCCTTCCTGCCCTGGAAGCAGTCTTTCCTTGGGTTTCCTTCCTGACTGATCTTTTGGTGGCATTCTTGTTTGTCATGTTACATTGCTGTGGAAACAGTCTTGTGAAAGTGACTTATGTGGAGCAGGACAGTGAGCTGTCTCCCAGACTGATTGGGCATTTTGATATAGCAAAAATACTGCCATTCCCATCAAGAAAGTCCAGGATCTTAGGACAGTGCCGGTCCTGACACAAGGATAGAAAGTAACGCTGTTTCGAGTAACACTTTCGAGCAAGCTTTTCGTGTCCATGTTTGATAATCTCAAGTCCTGCATGACCAATACTGGCTGTGATGGGATAAGCAGATCTCTGAACAAGGGAAGGGTTGCTGATGTCATTTATCTGGACTCCTGAAAGGCTTTTGGTACAGTCTCCTACTACATTCTTCTTTCTAAATTGGAGAGATATGGATTTGATGAGTGCACTGTTAGATGGATGTGAAAGTGGTTTGATAGTTGCATCCAGATGGTAGTTATCAATGGCTTGGAGTCCCAATGGACATCAGTGACATGTGGTGTCCCTCAGGGATCTGTACTGGGACCAGTGTTACTTAATCTTCACCTAATGTGACCTTCCAGTACCTGAGGGAATTTACAGGAAAGAGAGGGTGAGACAGTTTACAAGTTGACAGGTTAAGAAAGAATGGTTTCAGACTGAGAAGAGCAGATTTAGATTACATCTCAGGAAGAAGTTCTTTACTGTGAGAGTGGTGAGGCACTGGAACAGGCTGTCCAGAGAAGCTGTGGATGCCCCATCCCTGGAGGGGTTCAAAGCCAGCTTGGATGGAGCTCAAAACAACTTGGTCCAGTGAAAGGTATCCCTGCCTAAGGCAGGGGAATTGGAAACAGATGATCTTTGAGGTCCCTTCCAGCCCAAGCCATTCTATGATTGTCAAAGTATTTGCAATTGTAGGGGTTTGGGTTTTTTTGTCTCTAACTTTTGATAGAAAATGTAATTTCAAACATGAACAATCTTTCCTAGTATAACATTTTTTGAAACCTGTTTTATCTGTCTCAAAGTTTCTGATTACCAGTGGCTAAATCTTTAAAAGGAAAGGTGACTTATCCTTTAGGTGACTAGAGGTTTCTAATTTTTTTACTCTTATAAATAACTGATAGTTGACTGGGCATGGGTTAACTGTTTTTCACTTCCATTGGTACAGATTTTTGAGAGATCTAAAAGGGGAAAATCCAGTTTGAAAGGCTGGGAAGTAAAAAGGTTCTAACTCCTAATGAATAAAGCATTACAATTCTTTGTTTGCATTAGAAAATGGGTGCATTACACATTTCCCTTCAAGTCAGTTTTTGTAGTACCTTGTTTCAGTCAGAAAATAAATAGAGCATTTTAAGGAACACCTAAATGTGATGCAGCTTTACAGAGTAAAGCTTTGATTTTGATTAATTTTTTTAAAGCATTTACAATTCTTTTCCCCAAATACTTACATTCCTTTGTGAAATAAAATTATTCCATTATGTTCTTTATAAAGTAAGATAATGAACCATATTTCTTCAGGCTGGGGTACCTGCTTTTCCTAAAGACAGAGCTGGGCATGGATTTTTTAGGAAACATTTAAGAGAAATGTACTTTTTGCAATCATGTGGCACCAATAACATAGTATTTGGTGAAATGTATCTGGGGGTGGGAGGCAATAGCAGACGCTCCTAGATGAACATAAGCCCTCTCAACAGGGCAGGAGCTGTTGGGAAAGGCTGTGTGTGCACAGGTCACTCTGTCTGCTCTGACCTGCTGTGGTACACCACAACATTTACCAAAAGCTATGTGCAAAAACCTAGGAGATCTCTGATCTGATCTGACCTCTGATCACTCGTGCCCTGTTTCATGGCATAACTGGGGGCTAAAGATGAATTCCAGTTCTGCTAAGATTTCTGCAGAAACTTAAATCTCTATTAACAAAAAATGTTTAGATATGGGATATGTGGGAGAAGTAAAGGTCCAATTTTAAAAATACAAGCAACAAGAACCCCTCAAACCCAGTTCTTCCTTCTGGTCATAAAAAGTAGCCATTTTCTCGACTGTTTTCCTGAAAGGAAGTTTTATACATGATGCTGACAATACAGATAAGCTGGCAGAGGAAATAAAATAATTTTTCCCCATGCTTCTATTATCAGTGATGGGACTAGGCCTTTCTGTGTTCAAAGTGAACATTTAGCGTTTCTAGAGAACATGACATATCTTGACCAGCTGCTGTAAGGAACAGCAAGAAATAGTTTATTAAATTTTAATATATATTGCATTTAGGTATTAAACACAAAGTCAAAACCAGCTTTAATATTTCATTTGCTGGCACACGGATGTTTTATTTGGGGAATTTGGGTTTTTTTTCATCATAAGAAATTTTATTTCACGACTTTCCTATTCATAGCCATTTGTAAGAATTTTGATAGATGCTTTTACAGAAATTTTGTGTCCAGAATGACTTTCAGGACTGGAGCCCACTCTTTTTGAAATTTAATTTTAGTGTTTTATTGACACATTTTAAAAAATAAGATTGTAGGAAAAGCAGTGTAGCTATTACTTGTAAGTAAACTCAGACTGCATGTTAAATACCAGAACAGACATGTTAAATACCAGAACAGACATGTTAAATACCAGAAGATAAAAACAACAAGCAGAAAGAACAAACTTATGAGTGCATGATCAGATGTACAATATGTTTTGGGCATAGAGATGTTCAGTGTAGGAAACATGCTTTGAGGGGTAGCATAAAAGATGTAGCATTTGCTAAAGAAGCACTAACACACAAGAAAAAAGCATTTGGACACAAAACAAAAGGAGAACACAAGCTGAGAAAGTCATATGGTTGAGGCGGAAACTGCACTGCAGCGCTTCTCATGTATACATTAGCCCACAGTCCTTGTATTCATCCTGGTAAAATCACCTGTTACTGCTGAGGTGAGGAATACCAAAGCCATTCACTGACTGCAGAAACAACTTTCCTTAATTATGGGTTTGCCATCACCAGAAAAAAGCGAGGGGACCACATTGCTGCTTAGGTGGATTATAAGTGTTCATGAACTTGATGAAATCGCAGTTTCTGGTGGGAACTTCTTCCAGAAGTTGTTGCACATAAATTTCATTAATTAGTTACATCTTCTAGTCCAAGAACCTGTATAATAAAACATATTGAATTTGTTGTGAAAGGTAGTATTTCAATTTTAAAATACTGTAGAAATGTGTATTTCCCTGTATTTTGATCTATTTGAACCCCAAAATGGTCTGCAGGCCCTCCTTTTAACTCTTTTGCTTGTACTAATTTATTTGGGTAGTTTCTGCTTTGGAAGATGAAGAGATTTTCTAATAAGACATGAGCAGATGATTTTCTAAGTTCTGCCATAATGAAAGATTGATGAAATGCAGAGATCTGCTGATGAATGTTTAATCTGAGGATGTGGCTGCTAACTTACCTCAGGCAGAAGCATCTTCCAGGAGACTGTAATCGCTCTCTTCATAGGTTACACTATTATCCTGACCTTTGGAGTTTCTTATTTAACAATCCTGGGGTAAGCAGAGGCTTCCTCATTTGGTTAACTTGGGTTGTGTGGGGATTTTGTTTCATCCCTTGTTTTCAGGCTGATCAGTTGAGAAAATGTTTGATTTTAAAAGGCCTGGAGGGCCTCCATAAAATCATGAACAAAAGCAGTTTCCCAAAAATTGGTGGGTATGCATGTATGTGTACACTGAGCTCCTATGTTTCATATGTATATATGGACATTAAAGGAAAATAAATGTCCTGTATATGTGCAACCGTTCGTCAGATTTGGTTTCTTAGATGATATACCTTGTAATTTTTAAATGTCAAAAGCCACTGTCCTTTGTACAATCTTCCTGTCCTGCTGTACTGAAAACACTCATGATGATTCATTTGGTATTATTTGTAAATAAGAACAGTTCTTGCAGTTGCATAAATAGTTTGATTCCAAGATCACTAAGGTTGTGGTCTCATGGAGGTGTCACAGGTATATCAGTGAATAATTGTCAGTGGTGTGTTTGCTTCTTAACAAGCCACATAAGGCCATGTTTTTCTGCTCGTTGTTAAAAGTGTGTTTACACCCTCAGCCTACTGAGGCTGTAAAAGGGCTGTTCTTTTCACTTGCAATATGCACGACTGCATTAATCATTCCTCAGGTTGGGTTTTGTCTCTCCTCCTGGACTGCTGGTGCATGCCCTTTGCTTTCTGAGCAGCTCACTAACAAGGAAGAGAGAAAAGGCAATGGCCCATCAGTTTTGTAAATGAGATTGCGTTAGCACATTTCCCTGAATCCTCCTTTATCTTCATTGCTCTTCCACTGGTCCATAGCCCATCTCCAGTTTTAAAAAATTGACAAGACTTTAATTGCCTGAAAGATCACATTTTCTTCTCTCCTGACTTCATACAACAGCAGTATATCCAGCTGAAGTATTCAGTGGTTAGCTGGCAAGGAGGGCTGCTGGTGAATTCAGGAGACATTTTTGATGGGAACTGAATATGGAACTGGATGGGGTGGGCACCTGGTACGTTGGACATAACTCGTAGCATGTGTCTATTCATCCACTAGGTTTGTCACCACATAGAGCAGGTTTGTTTTCAATGTAGAGCTTGTGTGTTTTCCTGACAGACAGAGGAGGGAGCCTGGCTGCTTTGGCTCTCAAGCAATGGGAGAGGCACATTCTCTGATACAAGGTTTTCTGACTGCAGACACTCTGACTGGATGATGTGAATGTGTTGTGCTCCTTCCTCTGCCCTAATAATGCCCATTTCATCAGGTGGGGATGTCCATTGCCTTGCTTTTCTGAACTGCTGCTGTTTTTCTGCTGCCTAGACATAGGAATAAAATGAAACTGAGATGCAAAAAGGGGAGAAAGTCACACAGGGCCTTGAGGAAAGTAGAACAATGGATGCACCAAAAATGAGGTCAAGCTGCCTCAAAAAGGGAGAGCAGACAACTAAATGAATAGATGCCCCAGGTCAGATGGACATAATCCTCTAAGGCTGAAAGAGAAGAGTACTGATAACAATATGAATTATCTGAGCTCTGTTATCTCAGGAGCTGTTAGGGCAAGAAAAAAAATGTGACAAATCTGTGGAAAATGAGGAAGATATGATGTAAAATTATGGCTCAAATTCCTCAGAATATGGGGAATTAAAAATAGTATGCTGTCTTGCTTTTTCCGTGGTTAACAAAAATGTCTGTGTTTCAGAGGTTTTTAACACCTGTGCTGTCCACTGACTACAGTAGGATCTCTGCACATTCAGTGTCTTTGAAAATCAAGTGTCTAAATTCAGATTTTGTAGCTTCTAGCTGCATCACTCAGGGAGGTATTTTAAGTTTTTTTTGGATTGCCTTCACTCTGAGGTGATGATTGAGTGTGCTCTGAGTCTTTCTTCAGTTCTATGGGAGAAGCTTATCAAACTGTACAAGATGATGAATAATAAACTTTCTCTTCTGCTTTAGCGACATGGTCAAGAAAAGCAGAAAATAAAATAAATTAAAACTGAAATAGTGTTTGCACCTGCTCTTCTGAAAAGATAACACCTCTCAAAGAATGTGTAATTTCAGCTGAGCTCTTCAATCTCTGAAAAACCATTAATCAATATTGCCTATTCCCTTCGGTCCCTGTAACCTTGGAATAAGGACAAAACATACTGTAAGGAATCACATAAATAAGGGCATAGGTGAAGGATTACACTGGAGGAAAAGGATTTTACTGACTTTTCTGACCTCTCTTCTTATCTGGGTTTTTACAGTTATCTTTTGCTTTTTCTTATTCCTAAGCCAGCTTCATTTGAAGATCTTTTTCTGTATGGTTGGTAGCATTTTCCCTTCTCACTAAGAAGTAGCTTAGGTAGTTATTTATGCAAAACTTCCCATTTACATCCACAAATTCTGGCATTATTTTTGGAGGTGCAGTGTGTTCTAGGAGGGAGTGATGAAACAATGCAGCTGTAAAAGGGGTAATCCAGTCAAGCTTACAGAATTAATGTGCTTTAAAGCAAATATGGTCAAGTGGGTGCAAAAAGCTGCATGTGCATTCATACTTTGATTAAACTGGTTTATTTTAGCTTCAGGATTTAACATGAAAGACACAGTAGACTGAAGATGCATTAAAATAGGCTGGTATTAACTTGAAATATTGTATGATTTGAAACACCTGTAGTTTTGCACCAGTGTTTTTCTGTTGCTGGTGGCTTCAACTGGGGCAGCATCCCTCTATCCTTTTTGAGTAATCTCACTAATGAGATGAAATATTATTACATAGAAACACAGAATCAGGTTGGAAAAGATCTCTGAGGTCACTGAGTCCAACTTAGAGCAATCACCACCCTGTCAACTAGACCATGGCACCAAGTGTCACATCCAGTCTTTCTTGAGCATCTCCAGGGATGGTGACCTCACTACCCCCCTGGGCAGTCCATTCCAATGTCTAGTCACTCTTTCTGGGAAGAAATTCCTCCTGATCTCCAACCTGAACCTTTTTAAACAGCACTTGAAATTATTCAATTGTAAAAGTTCCAGTAAAGACAAACAATAAATCTAGATGTGGACTACAAATAACCACTGTGATATAGTCAGGTTGTCTCAATAAGATGGCATATTGATTGAGTCCCTGGCTTAAAGCCTTTATACAAATTTGTGCTAGAGAATCTCCACACATTCCGTTATTTCAGCTATTAAACTCAAGCACTTTAGGATACAGCTAGAGTAATCTGTGAATTTAAGTGGCTGTCACAGAAGTCCCTTGAGAGCAGCTGAGATGCCTGTGAAGGTGTCTGTGGCTTGGGAGAGTTACTGACTGCCAGTTTGGGATGGAAATCTGATGAGTTCTTCTACTATTCTTTCCACTGCATGTTTATCAAGCAGGTGCTCTGTCCAGACTGTATTTCCATAAGTAACTGGTGCTTCAACTCAGTAGCAAAACAGTGACGCAAGTGATGCAAAATCAGCTGCTGTCCACTGTAGCTGTCAAACAGAAAACGTCCACCTTACTCCCAGACTCTCTACAATCCTCCTTTTTAATACCCAGTTAGAGGCTTTGATCTTACCTCACAGTCAAAGATGGTTTAAACTTACCTTATTTACTTTGTGGTCATTACTTGGGTGCACACCCCTTCCTCTCCAAAGAGGCTGTGCAAACAAAATACAGCATCTTCCTTCCCAAACCAGTTTGAGTCAGCAGAAGGTGTCTGCCTTTCATTCACCCCCTTTACCTTCAGCAGTGCTAAAGTTGCTCTTAATTACAGAGCAATTAAGATATATAAGCTCAGAGGCTATATCAGCATTGGGACTGTGTATAGAGGGAGCCACCTATGGAATAAATGGTTGTCAAATAATTAAAGAACACTTTTCTTAAAAACAAAACAAAAAAACTCAATAGCAACTTTTTTGTATTCTTTTGTTCTTATCTCAAGACCTTTTCTAATCTAAGGTCTCTGTAGCAGGTGAGAGAAAACCAAATTAGCCCATGATTTCACTTTGTTAGTCTAATGTATATTGAAGCTGTTCAGTTAGTATTAAGGTGGACATATAAAAAACCTTCTGAGGAGAAAAGCCACAGAAAGCATAGGCCATTGAAGAAAAGTGAAATGTTTTACGAAAAATTGTGCCAAGAATACTTAGCAATACCTTGCTGGCTAAAAGTTCATAAAGCTCTCTGCAACTTTTGGTTGTAGTATGTTTGTATGAGCAAGACTTTTCTGTTGTGTAGTGGTTCACTTGAAAGTGTCAATCTTTTGCAAGACATGTAATTCTTTGCTTATTGTTTTCTATTGTAAGCTAAACTTTGACTTTGTAAAAATTGTTACTAGGCAAATAATTTCAGAAAAAATAATTGAGAGGAAAAAATATTTTGCACAGCAGAAAGTATTTAATTCAATTATCTCACTCTTATGCTAGTTAATAAAATATAGGATATTCACAACTTTCTAATGTAGCAAATTAAAAAGCAAAAGTACAGACAGAAAGTGACCTGTGTAGCTCTTCTTCCTGTCCAAACATCTTATGCTAGTATTGTACTGTTGGGTTAGAGAGAGGGCAGGATGTTTCTATATGCACCTTTACTGTGTTTATATTTTTATCTACCTACATAAAAACACTTCTGGTCTTTGCATGAGTGTCTTCCTGATATCAAGAGGATTTGTGTCTTCCTGATATCAAGAGGATTTGTGGCATGTCCACACATTTGTAGACCACTGAATGTCCTCTGGAATTTGCTATATGCAATAGTAAAATAGCAGGAGGAAAAGCAATGAGCCTACTATGGTTTTTAAAAGGGTATGAAAGAGTTAAAGGTCTGCAAGGTGGCTGTCTTCAGTATTTGACTTAGTATTCTTCTGACCCTATGTTAAACATCAATGAAGGGAGTTTTTCCACTTCAGACAAGGCCCTGTGAAAGTCAGTTTGCCTGTGTTCTGGGATACCTCATACTGACACAGCAGTGTCTGTCATGATGCTGTATTTGCCAACAAGATGCAGAAAGAGGTACTGTAGATTACTTACAGAATTGTTTTCTAGCTCAGATGGGAAGGGCCTGCCTGGGTCCTTATGACAGACAATCTCAGAGCAGTGAGGGTGCTTCCTTTGGCAAACTATCACAGGTGTAGCTCAGTTTGCTAAGGGTGTATTGAGCTGCATTTGCTTTGCAGTTATGCTTCATCAGTCTTTCTTCATCAATTAAGAAGTTTATTTTCTGCCTGTTCCTTTCTTGATGTGTCTGAAGAACCTAAAGAAACTTCATATGTGAATCTCCAACAATGTAGGTATGTGGTGTTTAAGATTGCTAGTACCCACACCCACGAGAAAATAAATGATTAAGATTCAATTTTTTTTTCTTTTCTATTTGGAGGACACTTGTGTGTATTTATTTAGGGAAACAGCTTTTCATCTCTGCTTTTACTCAACCACCATCAAGAACATAATGAGATAAATTAGACAAAGCAAACTGAGCAATTGTTCTTGCCCTCTGTTCATTTATGAAATACATACATGGCTTCAAGGGCCTTAATGTGAAAAGACAAACAAAGCTCTTCAGGAGTATTGCCAACTCAGGCATTCACAAATGCTGTATTCATTTTGTCACTTTGGAGTCTTTAGGATTCGAAGTAGTATTCAAATTTTCTCCATCCATCCATGGATTTTGGAAACTCGTTTTGTGATGTGTACGGAGATTCGCATATACCTGCCTGAATCCAGGATTTAAACCTTCTGAAACGTTTCCTCACTTGCCTCTCACCTTCTCTCCTCTCTTCAAAAATAACAGGAAATTTCAGATAAATCAGAAGATTGGCACTGCTGTTACTGCGCAATAATTTGTGATGGAAGCAGATGGTCACAATGAGGGGAGGTTTTAAGCTTCTACATTGTTAAAGACTAAAGAATATTGTAGTGATCTGAGGTTTGCAAAAATGACTAATATTTTTTTTCCTGAAAGTGTCAGAATGGTTTGTGTCAGGGATGGGATGAATGCTTCAGAACAGCAAAAGGCAGGGCTAGTTTGGGAAGCATTTTTTTCTCTTCCTGAGTGGCAGAAATTTTTGAGTTTTTGAGTGGCAGAGTTTCTGAGTGCTGCAGTAGAATGAGCTGGAATGCAAACCTGCTCTGGCTTTTACCTGAAGTACTCTTGGCCTCACAGTATGAATATGGTGCTATAATAAAATTTTTCTTTTGCTCAAACTGAAACAAACTGCAACCTGAATCCAAGTACCATACTCATAAACTCATTTTCTTTTTCCCTCAAAATTTTGTGTATGTGTATGTGCCCTTGGATCCAGTCCTTGCCACATGCTCAGGGTGAGTATGAGGATCTCAGATGCTGATAGTGTTTTTGTTTCTTCAGCCCATCCATAGCTCTGCTAGTGTTACATGGGCTGTGTGTGATGGGATACCTGGTATTTCATTCTGAGATGCAGATTCTGGCCATGCATTGGGAATATTTGATCAATTTAGGGAGAACATGATCCCACTCACATGATCAAGAGGATAAGCTAATTTCACTTACTCAGGTGCCCTGCTGTTCACTGACAGTTTAACCAGAGATTCGGGCACCTCATTGCTACCAAGAGCATGGAGATCTGCCTAGATTCTTTACAGTGTTAAATACCCATTTCCTCATTATGTGCTTAGCTGAACCTCATCCCCAGTGAGGAACACAGCAGCTTGGGAAATAGACCCCAGCTGTGGACCCATGAGAGAGCAGCACATGATAGCTGGGAGAGCCTAGGGCAACACAGGTGTTATTTATACACCAGGCATGCCCCAAAACACTCCTTTTACCTTGATTTGGCACTTCTGGTAGTGCAGGAGTTGAATTTGTCAGCTCTTCATGAGCTGAGAGCTCTCCTGGGCTGTTTTTGCCTTGCCAGGGCTGGCTGCTTGTGATGTTTTTGTGTCAATTTGACCCATTACTTGCTGTAAGCTTATTTCTTTTGCAGCCTGCAGGTAAATTGCAGTACAAAGATCCTTCCTGCCAAGGATTTGGCTGTAAGTGTTCAGTGTCTGGCTTGGCAGCAGGAAATGGGACTCAGTATGGTGTTTGCCCTGAAAATTTTTTCCCTATGTTTTTGGTAGCAGTTGTTGCTAGGGAGAGCTTGTCAGCCAAACTTGGCATCCAGTGGGGAGTTCTGTGACTTCCAGGACTGATCTCAAAGCTTACTGATGATTATTCTTTTCAACACATTTTATGAAAGAAGACTTCTGTGTGAGTTTCACCTTTCATTTTTAGAATAAAGATACTTAGCCAAGTAAACTGGGAGAAATCAGAAACCAGGCACCACCACCATCATCCCGAAGCCTATACCTAAAGTTTTTAATTCATGTTTTAATTCACATTTTTGGGCGTGATTGAGAATTGGAAAAGCAAAGTTTTATCACAGCAATGCAGCTGTTAAAAATGAAGCAAATTGCTTGTGCACAAATGGTAAGAGATTTGGCTCAGATTGTTTTTCATTTTCAGAAACTGCCTGCTGGTTAAGCCCTGGGAGATTTTCCTATATCTGGTGGCAGAGGTAAATCTGCTGCCCTTTTCATACCTAGCAACTAGAAGTAGCAAACTTGGAAGACCAGAGGGTGTGGGGCAAGGGAAGAGGAAATGCTGAAACTAGAGCTAGTTATTCCATGAAACACATTTGTATCTAGTCATATCATTATTGACAGGTGCACAGGCAGTAAGTGTGGCATCTAACAAAGTATCAAAACTAACACAGGATTAGAATTTAACTCCAGTTCACTTTTTGAAAAGCCAAGTAATATCTTTCAAAGTGAGATTTAGTTTTAATTATACTTTTTTTACAGGTTTATAAAGTTTTGGTGAATCTCTTTTTCTCTCTTCATATTTAAGGAGGGTCAGAGAAGAGCAGTTCTCTACCACAAACTGTTCCAGCATATTAAAATGGCTAAATCTGGCTTCTCTCCTTAGAAGCCTTTTAAGTAGAAGTCTGACATTGTTCTCATGAGTGCTATTGCCAGCTGGAAGGCTACCATACCCTCTTGTATTCTACTTACCAAGACTAAAAGAGGACAACAGCAATGAAAAGGGTTGTTGTAATATTTAATAGTTATCAAATTAATTGTGTCCTCATTTTCAAATGTAAAGAAGTTACATTGACTGCATATTGGAACCTAGATTATAAATGTTATGTGTTCATATTTTTCCACATTAACCACTTTCAGGTGGCACTTTGTTCATAAAATACCCCTTTCTTTCCCCACATGTGAATTCCACACTTGTGTCAAGACTTTTGAGAAGTTATTTAGACAATGCAAAAATTATTACATAACTTTGAATTCTTCTTAGCACTGGGCATTCAGTATATCCAAGGAAGAGCTGGAGCAGTTTTATCTCAGGCAGCATCAACAGATTGGTTTATTAAATTCCCTCCTGTTACTCCCTGGAAATCAGTGGAAAGCTTTTGGGATGGCACCGGTTGCTGCTTGAGCATAACTGGTCCTGCCAAACCTTGTTGATGATAAGCTGGAGGAGAGGAAGGAAGGAAGGAATCCCACTAGACTCAGGGTATATTTAGGTGGTGAAAAAACCATCCTGCTTCTTAGGCATCTGTGTGGTTGAAAGAAGTGTCTGCCAGAAAAATGTCCTTAACTGCTTTTCACCCTCTCAGCTCTGCTGGTGGAAATATTCCTTGCTCTGCTTTCACTCAGGTTGGGCTCAGATAATTTAAAGAGACTTGTTGGTGGGTGTTTTCATGTTGGATCATTTTCCTTGGAGATGACAGGTGTGATCCCACAGACAGCTCTGCTGGCACATTTGAAGGAGAAATTCCCTTGGATGGAGAAGAGTGACTTGCAGGGTGGTGACCCCATGTCCTTGCAAACTTGGGGATGTTCTTTGGTCAGAGTTTGCCTTCCCTCGGTCTTCCCCCTGCATTTACGAGGAATGATGTGCAATGCTGCAGGTATCTGTGAAAGCAGAATAACCTGGAATGGGGCTTAAGCCCTGATACATTTTAAGTACAGTCCCTGCCAGAAGCAGCTCTTTGTTGCTGATTGAACACATTTGATGGGGAGTTTTGATAAAAGCTCCAGGAACCTTTAGTGCAAGCAACACCTCTAAATTGGATTTGCTGCATGTACCAGTTCTGGAAAATCAAATTATTTGGTGTGTTTGTTTTTACAGCTCAAGGATAAATCTCACTTCCAGCATAAGCAGATGTAATTTAATTGAAGTAAATGCAGTTGTTACTTGTGTCTGAATTTTTTGATTTAGCTGTAAATCTTCATTGCCTTTTTAAGGAGACTTTCTTTCTCTGTCGCATTCAGTACAGAGCTACTGTTGTCAAAGCTTTGCAGAGGTTTTGGAAAATTGAGAGGGGCAGACTCCCTGTGCACTTCAGCCTTCCCCAAAAGATTACTTCTGTCACAAAAGATTAATCTTTGAAGTTTACTGGCTAGAAACACAATGCCTAGCAGCAAAGATTCATTACCGGGGGAGGAGAGACACCTCTCCGGCGGGTCAGAGCGCAGGGAGCGGGCAAGTGGCAGAAGGGATGGGAAGGGAGGAAAAGACACACCCCTGACAGAGCAGGACTTCCAGGGAGAAGCACCCACTGGCTCACAGCTGGAGCCTGCAAACACAAGCATGCACAGTCCGTGGGGAGAGTGGGAGCTGACATGATGTGCTTCAATTGGATGCAAAATGAATGAGCTGCTGTTCTCAGGGGTATTTGGCCCCCGTCGCTGAAGTACAAGTATGCGGCTGCTTCAAGTGCACTTGCATCATCTGATGCCTAGATACACACTAACGGAGACGGGGACCAGTCAGAGCATTGACTTGGGTGTTTTGTATGACGTGCTTGGCATTTAATTCCTGTTTGCTGCAACAAAAAGGTAAGAAACTTAAAAAGTCACAAGAAAAAACCTCAGCCCTTCCCCCTTCCACCCCCCCCAGAAAACAGTTTTGCATTAGTGTAGCCTTTGTCTTAAGCTGTATTTTCAAAGCTGTGGTCTAATAGTCTAAAGCTACTGTGTGAATGCCTGCAAAGCAAATTACAGCTCCTAGTGTGACAAAGGCAAGTCAGATTTCTTTTCTCCAAGAGCTGACACTTAACAACCTTCAGGAGAACACTGTAGCAGAAATGCTGGACTGTGTGCTGAGCGGTAAGTATTTGATGCTGTTCTCCCTCTTCTTTATCCCTTCAGATGTTGCTCATTTGAGCAGTAAGCTAACTAATGGATCCTGATGATTAATAGGTTTTGGGGACTGTGTTCAGCTCAGAATTACATGTTCCTAAACTGCCTGTGGTTACTGACTGCGTACTGACCAGCCCGGTTCTGTAGAGGCTGATCATAATTTGTTTTTCCTGGTAATGCCATGTTAATGTATGAAGAGGTGCTGTAGTTAAGAGCAGCAGAAAACCTCATTTGCTAAAGTGGAGAAAGCTCTGTGTGTTTTTGCTCCCAGCATATACCACCTGTATAATTATTTATGTCTAATTCCCAGCTAACTTCTAACTAGACACTCTGGGCTTCCTTTTTTCAGCCCAGTAATCGACAATGAGGATTGAACAATCTGTGTAAATCTTCAAAATATTTGGACATGTTTAATGGCAAAAGTATTGCACTATATGTCAGTATACATGCATGTTAAATATATTTAGTTGAAGTGAAATGGCTAGCAGCTTTTCTGACAGATAGGAAAACTTCATGATTAAAAGTAATCTATTGCCTTGAGATCTCTGTGTTTGCTTAATCTTTTCTGAAAAAATATAAAGAAATATATAAAGAAATTTCAGCTGGAGAAATTTCGTTGATTTGTTAATTGATATATAGCTTTGAATCCTTATTGCACTGGGTGCATGGGGAAAGAAGAGAGACAAGCACATTTATCTTTTTCTTTAAACTCAGCAGCTTCACTCTTCAATTAGGTTTCTTGCATGTGATGGAACCTTATTGCTCTCTGTTGTGTACAGTAGTTTTTGCTTTCTTAAAGGATAATAGCTGAGTCTATGAGGGGAGTACATGATCTGTTTCATCTTTTAAAACTATGGCTTTAATTACGTTCTTGTAACTGTTGCTTTGTGGTAATTATAACAACTTGTGAGTGAGGAAAAGAACATTATTTAGCCCTGGAGCATTTCACAGTAAAAAGTGGCCTATTTATTTTCATAAGGATTTAAAAGAGAGAAAGGGAAAGATATTGGGGTTTTCTTGTGTAATACCAGTTACAATTTTTTTAAGTTTTTTTTAAGTTTTTTTAAGTACAGATTAGTTTTTCCTTTGACAACAAGTGGGTGTGTATGCATAGACCCTATATATGAAGACATTTTAAACATAGATCAGTTGCAATACAGATGGAGAGCAAACCATTTGAATTAGTATTTTAGATAATCAAGGTGTGTATTGACAGTCTGGGGTATTTCTTGTATTGTTGCAGTCTGTTGGGAATTCAGCAAGGCTCTGTCTGATTCACCATTCACAGTTTCCTGTATTTCATGACATGAAGTAAAACTGTTACAGTGGACAAAGTTCTGATACAGTTTATATTAGACTGCTAGTATTGATTCAACAGCACTGTAAAACTTTAATTTGTTTTAGAGTGCAGACTTTGTTTCAACATAGTTTAAAATAAGCTGAGATAACCTTTTCTCTGGATAAAGTTAATATAGGTCAAACTCTGAAATTTAACAGTTCTAAATCAGGTATATCAAGTCAGTAAAAAGTGTTTCATTGTGCCCCATCCAGTCTTTTCTTAAACACCTCTAAGGGCTGTGACTCCACCACCTCCCTGGGCAGCCCATTCCACTGCCCAATCACCCTTTCTGTGAAGAACTTCTTCCTAAATGTCCAACCTGAATCTCCCCTGGCACAGTTTAAGACTGTGTCCTCTTGTCCTACTGCTGGTTGCCTGGGAATATCCAACCAATCCATCCTAAATGATGCTCTAGGGATTTGGAGGGAAAGGTGGCCTGCTGTTCAACATTCTTTTTGTGCTTCCAGAAATATGTTTGTTTTCCCTAGCAAGCCAACATGTCCTCATGAGAGGGAAATGATCTGTAGTGTATTATGAGAGAGAACTCTGGTTTACATCAGGAGAGGAGGCACCTGGGGTGGCCCTGTGCTTCAGAGGGCTCTAAGTGCACCCACTCTTCAATCTCAGGTTTTCAGTCACTGAGTGTGTGCAGATGAGGGAAACCCTGAAGGAATGGCAAAATGACCTGAGGTTGCTTATTTATGGAGAGGACTTAAGAATAACAAGGAGCCAGCTTGGCTGTCAGATTCCAATGTGATGTCAGATACCAAGCTGTGAAACTTTCATATTGGGTGCTGGATGTCACATTGATACCTGACAAAATACTAAAAGGCCCAGTAAGTGGGGCTTACTGATTCAGAAAGTCTATTCTCTAAAACAAACTCTTCTGGTTTTAAGAGTATGATTCAGTCTTTACAAAATGTGGTTTTGTCAGTGTGCCTCATATTTTATTTTTATTTTAAAAATAGAATCTGGTTAGGTTATAGTAGTCTTCATAATATATAATTAGCAACAGAATGCTAGATCAAGCCATCAATTTTTAAGCAGAGCTCTTCCTTGCTACCAGTGGAGAATCACTTAAAAATTGATGGCACAATCTGGCCCACAATGAACAGGGGATTCATGCAGAAAGCATTAGTTGTAATTCTACTCAGTCTCTATCCTGCTGGTGGCAGGATCCTGGAAACTCAAGACCAGTGTGCAGGAATAGTCTGCAATTTCAATACTTGTTGGGATACAAAAGGCTTAAGGATTACTTAAAAAAAAATAAAAAAAAACAACCAAACACAAACATCAAACAAAAACCAAACAAACAAAAAAACCCACATAAAACCCACACCCAAACAAAAAAAAAAAATGTTAAAAAGCTATCAAATCCTTAGAAAAATTATAAACCACAGCTAGTTTCCTTTCATTACAAGAAACCATTTCTCTAATGGAATACAAAAGTGAAAGACATAATCATTCTCTAAGCAACAGGAGGCTTTCAAATGCACAGAAATGAAGGCTGTTTCCTTTATTTTTTCATGTTGTGTTGTTGAGGTGTAACCATATTTTACATAGGGATTTTGTGGCATTAAGTACTACTAGATTTTGTAGTTATAAACTGGAGAACCAGAATAGGGCCTCTTCTGTGCCTCAGAGGATGCACTCAGGCAAATACTTGTAACTAAATAAAGATGAAAAGCTCATGCAATGGATTGTAATTTTTAATCAAATTAAATATGTTTTACTCCATTAAAACTCTATGGAAGTTGACAGCAAAGACATTTCAGCTGGTTGTTATCTCTTAAGAAGAGAGATGGTCAGGGCTGCTGCTGGTGGCTGTAGTCCCATGTGAAAATATTGAAGGACCATGGAAGTTGGAGGGCAGACCTTTGTATTTCCTTATGGTGTAGTTAACACATGGCAGCCCTTTTCGGTTTCTTTCTGATCTGCTTAAAAAAGACAGCTGAGGAAGTTGCAGTATGCCAGACTCCAGGGAAAGCTACAGGAATGAAGGGGTGTGAATTGTTAACCGTATCTTCACAAAGTTAGCTGAATGCATCAGTCACAAAAATGGTTGGGCTGTAGACCTCTGCCAGGTACAGGGGATTTCCTAACACTCTCCCAGGCTTATGTGCAGTGCAGTGCCACCCTAAAACATCATCCAAGCATGAGAAAATCACCTTGATGCTTAAATACTTTTTTAGAGGTGACAAAACCAAAACTTGAGAGGATTCTTGGTGTGCTTTGCTCTCCATCACATTGTAGCCTTACAGTAGCCATTGTTGAAGCAGAGGACACAACAGTAGCAAGTGTGGGGTATTTGGAGTGCAGGACAAGTCCTGCTGTCCCAGCCACAGGGATGGATGTGTGGGGCACCTGAGCTGCTGAGGTTATTGGGCATGTTGTTTCATCCCTGCCAGCTTCCTTCTTCACTCTTGAGACAGTCCCATAGATTGGTCATCTGTGTAAACACAGCATCACCATGTCCATCAGTGCAGCACACCTCTGTGCTTTGAGGTGTTTCTGTTACAGACTCAGGGAATAAAGTTGCCCTGGAACGGACTGCAACAGGTCAGCTAGACCAGCCTCCTGCCCAAACCTGGGCAGGGCTCAGGACTTCCTCAGAGCCACTTCAGGTTGATACTTAGAAGGCTCCAAGAACAGATTGCACAGCCTCTAATGGTATATATCCCTGGGTTTACCCACTCTCTTGGCAAAGAAACTTGTGTTTGCTCTGTTTTTTAAACCCTCCCATGAGCAAGTGGGAGACATTAATTAGATCATCTTCCATTACCTCATCCCCAGTCTAAACAAGCCCACCTGATCTCCAGGCTAAACAAGCGTGGCTCCCACAGCCTTGGTTGCCCACAGCTAGGCTCACTCCAGTTTGTCACTCTCCATGGATTGGTGAGCCCAAACTTGCATGCAGAAGTGCAGGTATAACCTCCATGAGCACCATGTTGAAGGGTGTTTATTCACCTCTCAGTGAAATCTTCATCACCCTTCTGCTTGTCAGGGGTCATTGCACATCAATGATCAGCCCCCAGGATACAGTTTGCATCAGTCATCGATGCACAAAACCTGGGACTGAAGGAATGGTCCTGTATTCAAGCAGTGCCCTATCAGTTACAGCACTCTACAGCTCTCTTGTCTCCACTGCATCCCTGGGCTTGGGGACTCTGGAGGAAAGCAGGGATCAGGGAGGCAGGTGCCCTTCCAATACTGCAGAGCTCTGTCCCTAAAGACACTGATCAGAAAACAACCTGGAATAAGTGAGCCTTGCAGAAGTCATGGGGAGGAAGAGACTGTTCCCACCTTCCCTGGAAGGCAGTGTCCTCTTGGGTTTGCTCCAGGAGGGGGGTCCTTTCTCACACCTCTGCAAGCTGGAAGGTCATGGACCATTTTTCTTGGTCTTGGCCTTTTCCCCTCAGAAATTAATCTCAGATCCTCTGTAGCAGCCCTGACACAATTTTCTGGGGATTGTCTTCCCAGGTTATTGGCAGGGTCTGGCTTGACCCATTTTAACTCAGCCAGCTTGGAAAGGGATATGTAGGGCACCACACTGAAGCATTTGTACAGCTGTTCTTGCAGCATTTCTGGCACTTAGAGCAATCAACAAAATCTGCCACTTGAATCTGCCACTTGAACTGAAACTTTCCATATCTACTTTTTAGCCTTGGAGCAATTTTTAAAAAATTTGTTTATTTAAGTTTAAAGGTAAATTAGTCAGTCATATTTGAGTTATTAGAATGTAAAGAGAATACAGGCAAATCGTCTTTTGTATGAAAATAATTAATGAATTACAAGAATTACTCTGTGAGAAGCTGTTGGGTTAATTGGAAAGCTGTAATTAACTGGTTTGAAGCAGGAGACAGCCTCCCCCAATTAATATGCATGCCATGGTAGCCAGAGCCCCACTCACTGCCTGAGGAAGTCCAGCAACTCCACTGTTGTCTTTCCCTCACCTTCCTGAATTTCTTTCAGTGCTCTTTTCTCTGGGCTGGCAGCTGCAGTGGTGATTGTTCTGTACACTTGTATCTTGCATAACAATTGGGGAATTAACAGATCTCCCTTTCAGAATTTGCTCCAGCAGGTCATGTTTTGTGTCTCTAAGGCATTTCTTTTCCTGTCCTCCCCGCAGTATGTTGTGTCTAAGTTACAGGACAGTTTCTCCAATATAATGCTTTTTGTGAGAGGTGGAAATCTCTGTTTGTCCACTTCATATAAAGCCAGTGATTAGTGGACAAAGAAAATCGTATATGTTTTACTTCTCATGCTAAGAAACATTGTGTTTTCTCAGAAAGTGAAAGTGATACTACTTTTTAAATTCTGATTTTCATATTGGGACTGATATATAGTATCAATGGTGTTTATATTCTTCCAGTATTTGCAATGTTGAGATCTAATTTTAACCCTTTATTTTATAAAATGTTAGCAATAGCTGAAGTGTTTGCTGATTCTGCAAAGCCCAGTAGAAAGCTCATGTAGCTGAAGCAAAGGAATGAGTGGGGTTTTGGCTGGGGAGATCCACACAGATCACCACTGGATGTTGAAAAGGAAAAAGTTCAGCGTATGACAGGAGTGGAGCAGAGCACCGTGTGTTCCTTCTTTACAATGAAGCTAAATTTCATGCTTCTGTTGTAAAATTTCTGGGAAAGTCCATTACATTTGTAAATATACATCATTTTTCCAACTTGGTTGCTTTCATAGACTCATAAAACAGCCCAAATTGGAAGGAATATGAAAAGACCATCTGATCCAGCCATTTATGGGAAAGGGAGCCTAAATGAAATAGTCTGTCCTGTGAAACCTCCTGTGATGGGAGCTCTGATATATCCAGGGAGAGGTTGTTGCAATAAATTCCTGTTCATCGCAGGGAGCTATATAGAGATAATTACAGCAGGTACAGGTTGCAGCAGAAGAGGATTCATCTCAACATGATAAAAAATTAAATCTCTAGTTACATGCACACAGATCCATTTTGGATTGATGCATTAGGGAACCATATGCAGTTTATCTAAAATCTTCCTTAGAAAATGTATGTTTATTCCAGATATACTCACTAAGTTGTTTCTGAGCAACAGATCAGTCACTGTAAGCTTGCTGACATAACATGTCTAATGGGAATTGGATCCCTTCCCTTTAGTGTGCTGTCTTTTATCCTAGCCTTGTGGTGATTTTTCCACTCCACTTCTCTTTTTTTTTCCCAGGAGTCAGTTACAAGCTGGAATGATGTAGGGTCCCGCATTTTTGCACACACTGCATGAGCCATGATCAGATGCTCACTAGAGATAAGTCCTTCTTAAAAAAGGGAAATTGTGAGGTGCATGCAGAAGGCAGGAGTGGGAGAGCAGCACTAAGTAGCTCTCTTCTGAGAATGGTCATTGTCCTTGTAGAGACACCACCCCTTGCATAGAGTGGTGGCCAGTGTTCAAGGAGAGGTGCAAAGAAGCAGGCAGCAACCCACCTGCTTCCCCAGCCCAGCTAACCCTTTGTGGGAACATGCCAGGAAACTGCATTCTTCACAGGACAAGCTCCAGAAGCACACATGTCCCGGCCAGCTCACCCTGCTGGGGTTTCCTGGTGCCTGGCATGACCTGGAAAGCAGCAGGCTGTGGTAGGTGCCAGGACCTTCAGGAAGCCCTCTCCAGGGCAGGAGGCAGGCAGAGCAGGTCTGGAAGAGGGGCAGAAAGGCAGCCCCCAGCCAGGGAAGTTTGTGCCTCTCCTGTCTGCCTTCACCTGTGGGAAAGGGATGTTGGTTAAGTCATACCAAGAGTTAGGGGTTGTGTAGACATGTTTTCTGAACCTGAGAGAATTTTCAAGCTCTCAGATGCTGACTGTTCCCAAGGGAAAGTCTTGGGAACCTTTTCTCGCTCAAGGATTATTTGTGTAAATAAGGAATTACTTTCCCAAACAAGACACAGATGCTCTGAGCATTTTGTCTCTCTTATCCCACCAATGGGATGAGAGGGGTGTTGTTCTTTCTACCAATCAGGGTCACCTGGTCAGAGAAGCTTTATAAAAAAGTTGACAAGACCCCGCAATAAAGGCTTTTTTCTCCTCACGTAAGTGGCTGTGTGTGATTATCTCAGGACCTTCACTCAATACTTTGTGTCCGCTAGCAACATGGTTGCTGAAGTGTTTTAGAAATGGAGGTGTGTGGTGATTTTATACATCTGGCTTCAGTTCAGTGCTTGTGGAAAGTTGTTCCCCAGGCTGCCACGTCTTCAGGGTGCAACTTTCAGAGGACCCTAAGTGACACTGGGGCATGAACTTTTGGAAAAGGCATTTAAAAAACTGATGATCTTTCTACTCTTTCAGTTTAAACAATTATTCTCGTTTCTTTTGTCAGTGTCTGCTGTAGAAAGTGTTATTTTGGAAGATTCATGCACTTTCTGTGTCTATTTATACTTTCTGCATACTACTTCCCAGACTTGTGTGTGGTATTTTAAGGTTTATTACCTCCCACTGTTGATATGTCTGCATTGCCTTGCTGAATTCAGCTGACGCCTGTTGGCTTCACTGCATGTTTCCAAAAATACAAACTTCAGAGCAATAAGATTCAGTGAAAAAAGGTGTCAAGGGGACATAGTGGCCATACACTTAGATATGCTGTGCTACAAACAAACAGTGTATGTTCAATGTACAGCACTTTTCAGCTACCCTGCCTTATCATATGCTGGAGCTCTGTCTGCTTGAGTGCTTTCTAACTTGTTTTTTCTGTTTCTTCATGCTTCCCTGGATTCAGAGAGAGGTAAATTATTTTCATTTTTCCATTTCTGTGTTTATCCTTCCGGCATGCACTGAAAAATGTTGTATTGGTTTGCTTGTATCTGAACAGAAGCTCAACTTCTGTGAATAAAGTAATATCTGTCACCTTTTCAATTTGCTGTTAACAGAATTGTCCAATTGATACTGGCTGTTGGCTGTTTTGGGGTTTTTTTTTCTCAGGTCCAAAACCCTCTAATAATAGACCAGTTTAAAATCATGTGATGTAGTGGGTTTTAGTATTTGCTTCTGGTCTTGGGATTTAAATTCAATTCAGATGATGTTCTCTGGAATCTGAAATGCAAGACACTAGTGTTAAAATCGCAGTTTTAATTTTAAAAATTGAAAAAACACCATACTGAGAACAGGGGATTTCAGAGCTAAGTTTAGCGATATTTGAAAAAGTTAACATTTATTTTCTATTTTTGGTACTTGTTCTAGGTCTGTCTGGGTTGCTTGCATGTCTTTTAAGTTTGAAGAAAAGTTGTCCCTAGTATGTTTGATTTGTTTGGATGTACAAAGGGATCGTTTGGAATTCTCTACAATGCTTCCTGTTTCATGGGAGCACAGACAGTAAGGCATTGTAGTCAGGTGCTTTGCAGCACAAGGGCTGCAGCCACTCCAAAGGCTCTTAGCAATAGAATTGCATCCCTCAGATGAGATTTGGGGTTTGTTTGCTCTTCTAAATTGCAAAAACTTGAAAGTGGGACTGGGTGAAAGGAATGTGGTTAAGAGATGCAGTCTATTCCTCATGTTTGCTTTGTGGAATGTAATGAGAATGGTTTCCAGGCCTGACTTTTTTTTTAATCAGTTTTTCTGGTAGTGTTGGCTTAGGGAAATATTTGAACTTTCTTGATTATGGTTTTGCAGTATAATGTAGGTTTCATGTGTGTGGAGAACGATGATCCTTCCAGCCTAGCACTGGCAAAAGTGTGTTTCGGGCAGATTCGTGGGTAGTGTCTGTGCACAACTGCTGTGTTCTCTGTCTGAATGATAAAGAACAAAGGAGAACTAGGAAGCCTTGCTTATAAAACAAAACACACTGGAGAGATTAACTATTCTGGTGTAGTCTGCTGTCTTCAGTTAAATCTGTTGTAGTGCTTTGAGCATCTCAGCTTGATGTATTTCTTTATTAAATCTTTAAATATTCCTTTTAAACAAAAGACCATGTCTTCCAATTAGATTTGGAAGACAGAACCATCGTCAAAAATATCTAAATACTAATTTGTCAAAGTCAAATTTACAGGATCTGCTGCAGAGAGGCTGTTCAGAGGTTCACAGGCATAGTAACACATTCATTTACTTAAGGGAAATTCAGGATTCATCACACTGGCCATCTTAAGGAGTTAAGCCACCACTTTACAATGCTTCAAGGGAGAAGCAACAACTATAATGGCCTTGACAAACTCCCTAATTTGTGTGCCTTTTCTTCAAAAACTGCTGCACAGGGAAGGAAGGCAGCCCCCTGCCCATGCACATTTCAAAGGTATTGTGAAGTAATTAAGGAAAAAAACAACAAAACACCCTGAAATATTTGTATTGACCAAGTCAGTGGCCAGTGATTTTTCATGTGATCTGTCCCAGAAGTTCTGTCTTTTGTTAAATCTATCTATAAAACAAGCAGAGGTCTGGCTACTGATTGGCTTTTCAGTTTGCCATGCCTGTCTAGCAGTTGGTGAGAGCAGTAAGCCCCATCTGAGCCCCGAGCACCAGCTGGATGTGACATTCTCTTAGCTGGGCCTCCTTGGGCTGCCAGTCCTACCAGGAGCTCAGTTGCCAGGGCACCCTTGGTGGTGACCGTGGCACATGTGACAGACTGACCTCCTGGCCACGGTAGTGGTGCTTTGGCCATGTGATTGTGAGGTGAGGCTGGGAATGAGGACCAGCATGGGACATACATCTAAGCTGTACAATCTGTAGTGTTGTCACTGTGCTAACAGAGCTCATGCATCTGGAGAACTATGTGCTTTGACATAACTCCACTTGATGCAGATGTGTGGCCCTTTGCAGGAGTAGAATGAAAGCCCTTGGTAACAGAGGGGTAAATGAGTTGTGACATCCCGGAGCCACCTTTCTTGCTAGTGAGGAGGTGCTGGTGAGGCTGACAGGACTCCTGTCCCCTCCACGCAGGAGAAGGTGGTGGGCAGCACTGAAAGCCCTTCTGGGGGACCAGCTTTTGCAGCTGCCTAAGCATCAGGCTGCAGGAAGGAAATTGGAGTGACAGTCACACAAATGCTTTCAGGCTTGGAAGTGCTGGGCTCTGAAGGGCTGAGCTGGGTATCAGACATATCAGCTCTGAGAGGGTTTTAACAAATTTTGGAAGCACACAGAACTGTGGCAATGATAAGACATCAAAGAAAAACCGGCAGCTGTGAGTTTTAGGGCTGCCAGATTAAAGCCTCTGAGTATCACAGAAAGTAGCCATAGCTCCTCCTTCAGAGTGAGCAAGTGACATTATCAAGGAATGAAGCAAACAGCCTTTCAGCAGGGGATAATTTGCCCTACAAACTTTATGCTTGAATTAGAAAAACAAGCTACACTCTGTCAATGCCAGATTATTGGAAGAGAATTAAATTAAAATGCATAACTGATGTTTTGCTGCAAGGCAATCCATTTTCAAATTGTGTAAAAACTGAAATAAGAAAATTCTCCCAAAAATCTCTTTTTGGGGTGGGCATTTTAACTACTATAATATAGTAGTTATACTATAATGTCATGGTGGCCAAGTGTGTTATTCTGGTTTGTAGCTGGAGAGCAGCTAAAGAGGTGGAGGAGCTCTGTGAGGTGAAGCACTTGAAGTGAAGAAAAATGGAAGTCTTTATGTGTATTTAGGATTTCCAGAAACTGTCAGAAACAGTTGAACACTGAACAGAAACACAGGGAAAATTCTTCCTCCCCCACATCACTTCCAGCTCTTATCACTGAGAAGGGTAGATGTGGTTATTGTATAAGAGAAATGAGAAGGAGAAGACCTTTGGGAATAGTCCTTTTTCTTCCTCCTCCAGGATTTGATTCCAAAAGTGTTGGGTGTATATTCACCCGGAGAAGGGGTTATGAGTTTCATTTGGAACAGGTGGAAGGGGAGCAGTGGTTTCACTCAGTATCTGTCTGGTATCTGGTAGTTGAAATGTCCTCGTAAATCTTTAACAAACAGATTTTGCAGCATTTGTGAATACTGCTTGTTTCATCTATTTATTTTTCTTTATTTTTTTCTTTTCTGCATTTTTCTCTGTAACTTTGCAGGTTCCTCAGTGTGACCATAGTAAAAACACAAGGGAACTGAACAGAGCCAGAAACATTATTTCAGCTATAAGCTATTCTCCTTTCTCCTATGTGAATAAGAAGTCTGGATAGAAAGTTAATCCAGAGGATTTGTAATTTCTAACATACATATTACTGCAGAGTTTCTTGCCCCTCATCTTTCTGCCATTCATGATACTAGAATATTTGTATGTCATGGAAAAGCCCCACCTGAGGATGATCTTGATGGCATTATATCTGCCTGCTTTTATCATGTGCCTCATCTCCCTTCTCTTGCTTTTCTCCTCCTCTGCTCCCATGGACGTTCAAGTCTGGACAGTGAACAGCAACCTCCTGCCAGGTGCCTCTGACCCTGCTCTGCTATAGTGGTGGCTGCCCTCCCCTTTTTGTTTCCTGCTTCCATAAGTCTCTGGCTAGCTGTTTGCAGGAAAAGTGAAGCCTGAAAGTTACAAACTCAGGAGATTTTGTATTTCCCCACAGCCTGGCATCTGTTCTGTGACCCTGCAGTTGCAGAAGTCTATACACCAGGACAGAGAAATCATCTTCTGTAGGCTAGTCTGGATGAATTTCGATCAATTTTAAGATAAAATCTTTTGGTTCAAGGATTCTTGTTACTATTTGTAATACATATATCTGGAAGGAAATGTACATTCTCCTGCATGTGTATCATTTTAATGTAGGTGTTTTAAATAGCAGCAATTTCATTTTATTGAGAAGAGTAAAAAATTTTATTTCATACTTTAAGGCTAGGATGTTAGGGATTTTTAACCAAAAGCAAAAAAAGGATTCGTGCAATTCTATATTGTTCTACAGTCTTTTGAAGAAATAAGTTTAATGTGAGAAGGTAATGAAGGATGTGCTACTCTTTTAGGCTGTACTTAATTGGGATGCCTCCTAGGACTTCAGCTTAATAGTGGCAAATGGTTATAACTGCTACTCAAACAGGACAGCATTAGCATAAATTGCTTTTAATGTGATTATATTCATCCAGGGTTGAGCAGCTAAGTGATGCTTAGCCAGGTGTTAAATAGGTACGATAATCTAAGGTTTAGTCAATGACTGTAGACATTTGCCAATTAGAGAGAGTAAAAGAGCAAATAAAAATTAAATTCCCTTTTATTTTGCACCCTACATTTTCTTTTCAACTCTCAAAATTACTTTTTAAAATGTCTTTCTCTGGTTCTGTATTCTTTCAAAATAAATTACTACTTAATTCTTAACTGTTCAGCAGAACCAGTCTTACCCACTCTTGCACAAAATTATTCTGATCTATTTTTCTGTTTTTCTAGCTTTGTCTAGAATACTGATTTATATCCAGTTCCTATAACTGGAAAGTTATTAATGGATGGTGTAGTACGTGTGAAAATTACTTTAAAAAAAATTTAAAATTCATTTCTGTGCAGTATTTCTTCTCTATAATCCTGTATCAGTTGAAGTGTTGCACTTGTGTTATAAAATTTCAAGAGTATACAGCTTTTTTTGCAGCATTCTTCTCTCACTAAACACCTTGTTGTTCTCCCCACTGACATGGAATGAAATTTTACTAGGAGCTGTCATCCAGATCCCACCAATTTCATGTGCACATACACCCTATGGAGGCAGAGACTCATCCAGCTGGATGATATATGATGTTAACCCTGTGCTAGCCCTCTATCAGGCCATGGGCTTTGAAATAGCTTTTTATTGTCTTTTTTCACTTGTTTTCCCAGCAGAATGTAAAAATAGGGGAGTGGTAAGAGGAGGCATTTGCCCTTTTCCATAAATTTCTATTACAAACACGTTGCTCAGCATTTCTTCATTATCCCAGAGGCTTGTTGCACATAAATCTCACTTAAATGTTAATCAGCTTCAAGTGAGCTGCAGTCAAATGCAGGTTTATAGATGAAGCAACCCAGAAGGGACCTGAAGTGGAAAAAGGATCAGAGACTGGTCTTCTGGCTTACTTGGGATTCAGGGCTTTGGACAAAAAAGCAGCTGTTCCATTGTGGTCCTGTGTAGGGAAACACAAGACTTTTCCTTAGTTTTACTGTAGGAAGCAGACACTCTGAAATCCTCGGAAAGCCATACCTTTCTTCTCCAAGAGGAAGCATGGAGCTCTGTTTATCACAAGCCTAGGAATGCCTGAGGAGAGGCTGCAAGGCTCCTGCAGGCAGAGGAGGAGCCACCAGCCCGTTCCCCAGCTCCAGCTCTTGGCTGCTGGGCTGCAAGCACAACCGCATCTAGGTGGCTTCCAGGAATTAATGACAGCAGTGCTGCTGTCTGTGCACTGCCAGAAGGGGCAAGGATGGTTTGTGTGCTAATTTTGATTGATGATTTGAAAACAGATGGTGCTGGCAGGGTTGAGTATGATACGGTACCACAGGTTTAGAAGAATTCATATTTCATGCTTTGTCTCAGTAGATGCAGGCCCTGATCATCTGAAGCTTTATGTATATTCACAATCCGTGAATGTAATTAGCTGATTTACTTTGTTCAAGCTGTTCAGGTCCTTAAAGTGAAACACTAGTGTGTGAGTCTGGAACACCACCATGAGGGTTTTATTAGCTCTCAGTACTTGAAACTGATGTACTGGCTGGTGTGTCATTTTCTTCTGTAATTGTGTTATACAGCCTTGTTTATGATTGCATGCCATTACAAGCAGAAATATTTACAGAAGCTGCAGGACTGTGTGCTGGAGGGGCTGGACACAAGCCTTGCATGCAGCACTGCAGTACTGAGGCAGCACTTGTGGAACTGAGGCGTGGGCCAGGTGGTCCTGGCTGGAAGGGTTCAGGTGGCAGCACATTCCACGTGCTGCCCCACTGCCTCCTGTCCCTCCTGTGCCCTACTGTGTGCCATTGCAGGCTGGGATGCAGTGAGATGGAGAGGGGCCTCCAGCTTCACCGTGTTTCTTCATGGTTCTGTCATGTGGAATTGCTTTCAGATTTCATGCTCTGATAGTTTTGTGTGGCTTGGGTTTTTAAAAATATTATTCATCAGGCTTCAGGTTGCAAAGCACTTAGATGAAGCAACCAGCTGTACCTTTTACTGAGCAGCCTTTACATTGCAAGGGCTTATGAAGAGCAAAATCTGCTGTTCAATTAGATACAGGTACGGTACTTAACTGCAGGACGGTGCCCGTATCTTGCACAGAGCAGGAAGGCCAGCAATCCATTTGCCACAGTCTCCGATTCCCCCTGGATAACTTCAGTGTAAAATTCTTCAATTCAATGGGCATTTAAAATGAGTTTTAAAATTGGCCATCCATGCTACATTAAGCCCTGCTCAGAATATTTACTGACTTTTATATACAGAAATCATTTAGTTTATAGTAGGCCTGTGGCTTAGGAATATCCCTCCTATCTCTTCACCACTGAGAGCTTTGC
Source organism: Parus major (assembly GCF_001522545.3). Classification (NCBI taxonomy): domain Eukaryota; kingdom Metazoa; phylum Chordata; class Aves; order Passeriformes; family Paridae; genus Parus; species Parus major. Next base: position 45,967,131 of record NC_031771.1, read on the forward strand.
TGGTAATTATTTATGTGTAAAGCAGAAAGGCACTGAAAAGACACTTCAGACATAAGAGGCTGGAGCAAAGTGCCAGAGAAATCTGAAGGTATCAAGAGGGTCGCAAAGTAGGAATGAGCTGGGGCTGCATGGAGGACATGGAAAAGCAGAGGTGAACAGACCAGTGAACAGAGGGAATAGCAAGGATGGCAGCTGGACAAAGTCAGGCTTCTTCCTGGCTCAGTATGTATTGCTGACTGTTTCAGTAGAGCTCCAGCCCTTAAGTGGCCTGAGAACAAACAAACCTAGTCATGGCACTTCCTTTATCCATGCTAGAAAACTACACTGTACTGTGGTAACTAGCCAGTGCAGTGCAGAAATCTCTCTTGTAGGGCAGCTTTATTTAACTTTTGAAAAAATAAGGTCAGAAATTTAGGGCAATTAGTGTGAGCAAAGCTCAGCAGGTTCACATCTCCCTTATGCAACCAGATCTCTAATTACTATCTGCATATTTTAAACACTTCATGCAGTCCTTTGAAATACAATTTTTCTCTGACTACAGTGTTGTATGCTGTTTCTTGGGTTTTTTTAGCAGTTAAGAGCTGCATATGTTTTCTGTCCTAATATGCAATTCTGTCTCTACTTCATCTTCAGTAACATATTTGAGTAAATTTTGCTGTTTGTTACAATTGCATCTGAAATTAAAGGTTGTAACTTGAGCAAGCTGCATGGTTAGGAAACTGTAATGAGCTTTTGAATTAAAAGGAATAAGCACCAAACTTTAGATATCTGTTTCATGGGTAAACAGTTTATTACATTTGTAGACCTGCTTTGTTGAAGGCTTGTATTTTATGCCTTGAGAGCTCAGGCATACACCTGTTAAACTAAAGTAGGATTTGCAGTTTTGGAAATACTGATGATTCTAATGTCATTGAATTTGTTTTGCATGTTTCTAATGTGTCCTTCTGTCTTGTTTACACAGAGACTTTGCTTATGTGGCAAGAGACAAAGACACAAGAATTCTGAAATGTCATGTGTTTCGATGTGACACACCTGCAAAAGCCATTGCTACAAGTTTACACGAAATCTGCTCAAAGGCAAGTGGATTTAAAATCAGCTGCATTTGTCTGTTCAGAGGTCCTTCAGCCTTATACGTGTAATCACCAGTTGTACGCAGTGTTAGTTTAGTTTATATAACTGGCAATGAGAAACAGTGGAGAGAATTTGTAAGGGAAAGGATGCAAATGGATGGGAATTATGGGAGAGTGGGCATTTGGATCTGAGGAGGATGATATGTGCTTTTGATTTGACAAGTGGGTATAGAGGCCAAAGGCTTTCCTTAATAATAAAGAAGCTGCGGGTTCAAAATGGAAAAAGAATACAGAGGTTCAATTAACAAACAATGATGTTAAACTCCATAAATAAATCAGACCTTGTTTAAATGGTGTTATTCAATGGTATTATCCTCAAGGACATAGAGGAAAATAGTTGCTAACTGTATTTTAAAAAGTCATGGAGAAGGGGTTTAAGGTAGTGAACTCTAGTTATGTAAATGAAAGGATCTTAGCTCCTGCTCTGATAGTGTTGTCCATAATACTGGGGAGGACTATTCTTTCCAGTCATTCTGCCTTACAGATTTGACACCATTCCATGGTTATTAATTTTGATTTTCTTGGATGATCAGTTCATGAGTGTCCTCTGTACAGTCATTTCATGCAGTGGTAACAGCGCAGCACTTCCTTTACAGTGGGCAATCTGAAACACGTTATGAAGAGGAAGTTAAACTAATCTACTTGAAACTCTTTTTTAGTTTGCATCACATAAAAAGTGGGCTGTGGGAGTGAATAACCTTATCAGCTATCTCTAGGTAACTTGTCTGTCCTCATAAGTCACAACTCTTCTAGAAATGCTAGTTAGGAAATCTTCAGATTTTAAAATTCTGCTATATCACTGTCATTTGCTTTTTACATTTTATCCTCATGTTAGTGAATGGAATCAGTGATGCCAAACCCTCCTCTGTAGTCAGTTGTATAGTCTTAAAATTTTTCATTTTTGCAACACTGACGATGTGTTATTGAATTTGTTTGTGGTGTTTCATGCAAGCAACATAAACCTTTGCACAGTGTGCATTACTGCAGCCCTCTGGGCAGCAGGGTTATGCCTGAGGCAGGAGATAGCCCAGCAACTGTGCAAAGCCTGGCAGGTTTGTGTGGGTTTGGGCTCCAGAGGGAGTGCCAGCAGCAGTACTTGGGGAGCTGCTCAGGTTGGCCAAGAAGCAGCAGGCTGTCTTGGTGAATTTTAACACCAGCACTGCAGCAGTGACTGACTGGAGACCTGTTATGTTTGTCCTAGTTCTCCTCCAGTTCTCCACTTCACACAGGTATTTCCAGCAAGTGTAGCAGGGGGAAATATGCTAGACAGGCCCTACTACTGCTGCTACATTGAGTAAATGCCATGGTAGTTTTATACAGGAATATCAGAAAGGGAGCAGAGCTGTCACATAAGTAACTGACATGAAACTTCTGACATTAATTTTGGATAAGAGAACACCTAGGCATTTAAAATCATAGCTAACAGCAACACAGTTAATTCAGCAATAGATGTAATCCTGATTCAGGGAAGCACTTGGCTTGTGCTGACATGCTGTATCTCCTTACTAAGTCAGGGTTTCTTCCTAAGCTAGTGTGTATAATTTTTCATCAGAGGGGCAGGAATATTCTCATGTGACCCTGCAACTGAAAATACTATCAGAATATAAAACTAAAAAAAAAAAAATAAGGAGGGGGCAGAAAAGTTTGCTAGAAGCATTTTCAGACCAAGGGTCATCTGCTGTTAAGACAAAGTATCTTTATAGCTTAATTACAATGAACAGTTGTAACATAAAGAAGCAGATAGCTGTGGTTCATATATGAGCTTTGGAAAACCTCTTTTACCTTCCCTGGATCCTTTCTCAGTCATATTTGTAGGGAATAACCATCCAAAATATTTATTTAGAAGTGGGTCTTTACTCCTCTTTTGCTAGTACTACACATTTTGTAGGAGCCACGTGTTATATTTTGCATGGGATTTTTAATTCTAGAATAAACATAAAAATGGAGGAAAATATTTACCCAGCAGAAGATAGTTCAGAGAGGAACATGCATAAGAAACACTCTGCTATGTGTGTTACATATTTATCTTTCTTGCTCTATTACTCCTCACTATAATTTTCCTGTTGATAAACATGACTAGATTTTTTTCATTCTCAACCTCTCTTTCATCTAGCCTTGGACACCACTTAAGTTCTTTACCTAGTCAAGGAATGGTGAATAAAGTGGAGTAAAATTAAAGTTGTTGTTTAAAAAGAATAACCTGCTTAGCCGTGTATCTTCTGACTTATTTCAGATTTCAAAAATAGGGTTGTAATAGAAGTAGATTTGTAGTTGTTGCTGTACTACATATTTACTTTTTTTAAATGCTGTATTATCACTGTCTTCTTAAGATTATGGCTGAACGGAAGAATGCTAAAGCTATGGCTTGCAGCTCATTGCAAGACAGGACAAATGTCACCCTTGATGTTCCTCTGCAAGGTACTGTGTGTTACAGCTAGTATCCTCAGGATGGTCCTCTTTTAGATAAGTTTTTTTTCTGATGCAGATTTTGACCAAAATGAGCATGCTGGGTGAAGAAGTCAGGAGTGTATTCTAGCTTTTTAATTAATGTATCTGACTGTCATCTGTTCCTGTGTTACTTTTAAGTATTTTTCTTGGTTATGTTTACAGTTACGGAGTCCTGCTCAGTTATGTCAACTTGTGCATTTCATCTTTTATTTTGAAATGCAAGTGTTGCAAACACAGTCTAACTTATTTGTGGCTACCCAGGATATTCTTTTTCAAATCAAAATACTTCCTGACTTGAGACTGCACAAATCCAGATCTTGCTTAAAACCAGAATATACTCCAGTTACTCATTCAGAAGAGCCATAGGAGTATTCCTCCTAGGCTTCAGCATCTATTTTAGCAGCTTCTGAGGGAAGGCTGCAAGTGGGCTGTCATGCAGCTTTTACACATGTTACTGCATGGTAGGAGGAAGTTGTCTTTGTGTGACTGTGTTTAACATACTAGCAAGGATAGTATTAAAAACAGATTATAGATTTTACATAGTTATTGCAGTGAAACTTAGGTCTATACATCTCAGAGACCCATTCATCTTCATTTTCTGTGTTTTAATGTGCCAGTGATACAATGTGATTTTATTCTTAGTATAGACCAAAGATTCCTTTAGAAATTATTGAGGCTTCTTCTTGTTAGAAGGAATAAAAATTTCTTTAAATCGATGCAATGCCTTCAGAATACAATTAATGGGTAAACAGTTTTATGTTATTGATGAAATGAAAGTGCTTTTTCCTGCTGTGAATGCTGATTAATAGAAATTGACTTTTGTTCCCATGCAGTAGATTTCCCAACACCAAAGACAGAACTGGTACAGAAGTTTCACGTCCAGTACCTGGGCATGCTACCTGTAGCTAAACCCGTGGGTATGTAACACTTCAGTGAATTCCAAAGTACCTTGCTAGAACTCTAATGGCTCATCAACTGCCAGTGCATGATTTTTGAAGGGTAGCAATTCTTCTGTTTCAGTCACATGAATCAGGCAAGAATACATCTAATATTCAGGGCAACATATGAACATGTGTTTTGCAAACAGGGATCTGGAAGCTGCCAAGAAGGCGGGGTTTTTTCTACAGCTTTCTCTGAATATGAGCTCTGCTACTAATGAGAAGGGCCCTAATGAACTGAAATGGTACAAAAGCTAAACATGATGCTATCTTGTTTTTTTTAAGCCAGAGGCACCTATTTTGGCTTTCCAGGTGGAGAAATACTACTTCACAGTACTTTATTCCATGATCAAATTAATTTTAATAAGGAATCCAAAACAATCTGTTTTCTATACAATAGTATGAAGATAAAAAAAATCTGTTATTTTTTATATATATTATTTTTCACTATTGCATTTTACTCTCTTCTAGGAATGGATACTCTGAACAGCGCCATTGAAAGTCTAATGGCTTCCTCTAGCAAAGATGACTGGTTGCCTGTTACCATGAATGTTGCTGATGCTACTGTCACAGTCATCAATGAAAGAGTAAGGCAGACTGTGTTGTTTAAAACACACTTAAAATAATATGAGTGTTGAAAACCCAGAACACAGAAGTGATAGTAGGGTTGGTTTAAACTAAATTTCATTTGCTTATTTTACATTTTATTTATTTCCAGAATCTGCAGAGGCTCTTACTGCTTGTATCAGCTTCAGTTTTCTTTATCATTCCAAGAAAATTCTCAGAAATAAATTATTATAAGTATTCATTATATACTTAAATTCAGTGTTTTCCTTTCTAGGAATTTTGAGCCTAAAATTCTGTAGGTTAAGCCCAAAGTGGTAGCAATCCTAAACACCAAACTGCATTTGCCTTACTCTTGGTATGGAAGCCAAGAGTAATATAAAAATCTGTGTTACATCTCTGTAACATACCAGTGATAGGAGAGCATGTTTTGTAGTCATGTTTAGCCATATTGTTTTGTTTCTTCACAAAACAAGCAGCTTCTCAAATGCACAACATTTTAAAATGTTGTGGTAATGCCCAAAGCCTCGCTTTTCTGGTGACAGACTAGAAGGGGAGATCCAACCCATGCCTGAGCATGCTTGGTTTATGCAGATAGATAAGAAGGAATTACTATAATGTATCAGTGTATTTTCTCATTTAATCAAAATTGAAAGTTCCACAGAGTATCCATAATGATCAATCCTTTGATTCATGACCAGAATGAAGAGGAGGTCATGGTGGAGTGTCGTGTGCGGTTCCTGTCCTTCATGGGAGTAGGCAAAGACATCCACACGTTCGCCTTCATTATGGACACAGGAAACCAGCATTTTGAGTGCCATGTTTTTTGGTGTGAACCAAATGCAGGCAATGTATCAGAAGCTGTTCAGGCTGCTTGTATGGTACGTGACCTTCATCAAAGGCCTCTAATAGCACTTTAGATTTTCACTGCCTCCATAAATTATCATTTTTTCAAATTCACAGTTATATTAATTTCATGATAGAGAAAAGAAAGATAAAAATAGGAATTAATATTATTATATATTTAATCAATTAAAATCCAAACGTTTTCATGTTGGAAGTGCCAGCTTAGTGAACAATGTCCCTTTATTTTCTCTCCTAATCTCTGCAACGTCTATGTAAATTAGAAATCTTTTCTTTCACTACTCAAGTCACCTAATGCTGGAAAAATGTTTTACTTGGAGTCGTGTTATGAAATCCTGTGGTAATATAGTGAAAATAATCCTTTTTCAAGAGTAACTGAACCCAGAAAGATTATTTCTCAGTTTTCAAATGGGTATTTATGTGATTTAGTATCTGTTGTGTGCTAATGGACAATTTCTGCCCAAGCATTGACAGACCAATTTCCCATTAACTTCAGCTGGGCTTCTTGTCACAGCCAAAACAGAGGTTTGACTGTATTTCATGAGAAAATACTAAAAGTGTATTTGAAATGGTCTGTGAAGTTATTGATGCAGTAATGATTGCAGAATGGCTTTGCTTTGTTGCAGCTACGGTATCAGAAGTGCTTAGTAGCCAGACCTCCTTCACAGAAAGTTCGGCCGCCCCCACCTCCTGCAGACTCGGTGACCAGAAGAGTTACAACTAATGTAAAAAGAGGAGTCTTGTCTCTCATTGACACTTTGAAACAGAAACGTCCCGTCACTGAGATGCCATAGCTGCGTAAGAGAGAAGATTCTCCTACCATTTGACAGAAGATTACAGTAGCTACACTAAGGAAAATGAATGGATGATGTCTGACCTTCCATTTCAGTTGCTGATGCTTTCTCTTCAGAGAATTTACCCCTATTGAAACAATGTTAGACAAGCATGTTCTCTCGTTCTTGCCACCATCGTGTGATATGAAAAGAAGCATGAATAATTTTTTTGCTGTCAATGAGTTACATCATGGGCAATGGAAGGTCTGTTTGATTGTAAATATATGAACATTACTTAAACTCACATAAAAAAGAGAATATGGCCACGTCCCTCCTAGTGAACTCATGCTAAAGTCCTTGGAGTGAATGATGCCTGAGTTAAAAGTTTCACCTTCTTGAGCTGGATTTGTCACAAACCAATCTTAAATCCTACAGCACTTTGCTCTGTTTTCAACACTGGAATAGGTATCAAGTATTAGCTACAACTGAATTACTGTAGATTAAATACCAAGTTTTGTTGTTTTTTTTTTTACAGAACTACACCAGTTTCTTTTAAGTTGTTTGGCAGCATTGGTCTAGCAACTACTTTAACATCTCCCTGACATGTTTCTGAATAATACTGTCATTATGTCATCTTCTGGTTACACATTACACTTTTACAGAAGAATTGTGTTTAAAATCAAACCAATGATGAAAAATCCAAAAGTGTTTTCAGTAATCAAGTTGCAGGGTGATCCACTGAAGCTTTTCAGCTTTAAACATACAAACTCAACTGCTGGCTGTTAAATTTATTCTCCTAAATCTATCATTAATTTATCAAAAATGCTCTTTGTTTCATGGAGGGCTCAAACCAATCAGAAATAAGAAAGAAGTAGTTAGTGATTTTATTGTCTTACAACTGTTATAAAGACTAAACTATTCCATACCTTTTCTATACAAGTGTTTGATGAAATGTTCAGTTCAGTGTCTGGTTGCATAATTTCCCCTTCCCCTCAGAGTTTGTTAATGAATACTTAGCATGCCAGAAGAACAATTACATTTCTTGTTATTTACAAAATTTCGTGGAATTTATTTTACTTTTAATGCTCTTGTAACAAAATAAGAGTTGTTTTTTTTAACAGGATAGTGTTTCTGGTACTACAATTAGGTTTCAATGCTTTTCCTCCAAAGACTTCATATTACAGATTTGCTTTACACACCTGCAGATCCTCACAAATCAGCCCAGCATTGTCCTCAAAATTGTACCTCAGACTAATTTTGAAATGCAGTCATGCATCTTCAGTCTTTCCCTTTGTCATCTTCTGTCTATACCTGCAGATTGGTACAGATTTTGGAAATGGAACATTAAGTATGTTTAACTAGTGTTAAAGATGTTTTGCCTCCATTTATAGCTAGGTTCCAAATTGTGCCTGTCTCCCAAGTCTGCAAATCTTGTCATACTCCAATGATAAAGGATCACTGGCTAGGTTTTTGTTACAATAACTCTTTATTTTAGTATGCAAGAGACTGTTATAAACAAACTATTTTCTTTTTTATTTCCTTGTTTGAAGAAATTAATGACCACACCTGGCAAAGTAACTTAAGAGCACAACAGGAAAAGAGTGATGATTCAAGAAATTTCTGCATTGAAAAATGCAGGAAAATCATTACTAAACTCGGCATGATGTATGAGCAAGCGTCAGGTGAAGGCTGACTATGCAACTATTTAATTAAATTTAGCTTTCTACAGTGCCCTCTGAAGCGCTGATCCTCTACAGATCTCAGATCTTTTCATGAGCACGATTCTGCACCTCAGGCACTGAAGCAACTGTTCCCCCTCTCAAGGCTCACACTCTTGCCACCTCTTTTGCACCACCTCCATTGCCTGTACAGCTGGAGAAGCTGCTTATACTGGGGACACAGGTAGAGCTGGAGGGGAGGGAGTACAAACAAACTCACCCCCTTTAGCAGTACCTGTGGTTTAACTGACCATGGAGCCAGATCACAAAGCATAGGGGTGGCAGCTTGCATATAGCTTCTGTAGTTTCCAATACTGATCCCAGTCACCTCTGTTAGGAGCAGTGTAAAACTCACTTCCTATCAGAGAATCACAGAACAGTTCGGTTTGGAAGAGACCTCAAAGGTCATCTAGTTCCAAACCCCTATCAGGGGGACACTTTCTACCAAAGTTGCCCATCCAACCTGGTCTTGAACATTTCCAAGGATGACTGCTCTCAAACTTTGGTGGCTAACACCATACCCTTAGGTAGGATTGTGAAGTTAAGAGATGAAAGTTTTCTTGTTTGTCATTGTGCTAGTGATTCACATTTTATTTTATTTTAAATTAAATACTTTGACAGTGTCTTTTTTAAGTTTCTGCTGACAACGTTGTGATTTGGGATTGGCAACTGTTGTACAGCAGTAAATTAATTTTAAACAGTATAATTATATTTTGTCATGGCATCTGCAGAGTGCTGATTCTCCCCATGAGAGTTCCAGACTCTCTTTAACTAAAGCAACACTTAGCAAACAGCACTGTAAAGGTTCTACATCCGTGTTGTCAAGGCTAGGAACATCTAGTTAGCTTTCATTAGCAATGTGTGCAACTGCAGCCAGGGCTGAGGAGAAGACAGAAAGGTATTTGAAAAGCTGTACATCACTCACCAGTGTATGTTTTAAAAGGTTTATGTCTGTTAACAAAATGTTGTTCATTTTGCAAATATTGAAGTAGTGTGCTTAATGATCTGACTATATGTGGCCTTTTTGCTTCAGTAGAGCTCCGTATTCTCCAAGAGATTTAATATACACCCAGGTGTTTGCAGAATCAGAGCCTATTATTGCAAATCTTTTGTTTCACAATACATTCACTCTTTTTACCACGGCCAAAAAAAGTATGTATGGGATGTGTGTGTGTGTTTGAGCAACTGCAACTGTTCTAGTTGATGTTATAGCAACCCTTCAGTTATCTATGCATTTTTTATAATACCTAGTGATTCTGTAGGCTGGCAGCCATGTTCACTATGCCTTGTATGTCTGATGCCATATTCTAACTTAACCTGGTAAATACAGCTTAAAATATTTTTATTTTATTTATTCTATTTTTACTGAAATATCCTCCATTATTATGTTGATGTATTGTCTTTACTGGATGTGCTCTTGTAATATTCTCCACTCTGTATACTATAGGTTGCCTTAAAAAAGGCAGGCTTTGTAATTATTTGTAGTCACATTTTTATTGAAGTCTGTAGAAGAATTATGTAAAGCAAAGCTAATTTCTTAATTTTTTTCAATGCAAGTAGTAAGTTAGAGGTATCATATGTCAGTCAGTCATGTCATTAACATGCTCCCTTGCAGAAGCAAGGAGATTTATATTCAATGACTAATAGATAAAAGCCTTTCTTTTGAAACCTGTAGTGCTGGCTGTAGGTTTTATTTAAGCCATTTACCTTCATTTACAGGGGAGCAAGAAAGTGTGGGAGGTGCAAGGCTATGGAGGCCACCTACAGAGTGGTTAACTGGGAATAACAAAAATAGCATAGGAATGGCAGAGAATCCATTCACAGAAAAACAAGGTTTAGTGATATACTTCCTGTGCAGACTCATGGGTACCTAACAGAAATATTATGTCCTTTAGTGGCAGAAGAACAAAAATTGTGGAATATCACCAGTTCTCTGTCACTAACAGTTCTACATTTCTTAATTGTATCAAGCATTTCATGGATCATTTACCATGGAAGCTAAAATTGTTAGTACATCACCCATGGAAAAGAGAACATTCTCATTTCAAGAGCAAGTATGGGCTCAACATTTCAGCATTACCCTCAAATGCATTACTCCTTTCTTGGGCACATTAATTAGCACATTGCCACAACATGTGCTGTTCCATCAGCCAGTGTAGGTTTGATTTAACAGCATTAAGAAAGAAGGAAACACTGTTAGTAAGAGCCCAGTCTTACATAAAATTACCTAACTGGCAACAAAAAGGACAATTTTCCCTGCTGTTGACCACTTCTCCACATTTAAATGTAATCTGTTCTGAGAATAAATTTAGCTGCATAAAGTGATTGTCTCAACTGTTACTGCTCCATGAAACTGTGAAATTATTTTGTTCAAAATGGTGGTTGAAGAAAGGGAAAAACATACTGGTGGTTTAGAGGCAATAGCAGTACAATAAAGAGTTTTGTATCTGGAAAGCTGAATCGAGAGTTTCTAGTTGAAAATTACAGACAACTGGATTACAGAAAAAATAGTTACATAAGATACAGTTTTACTGTAAAAAGTCATTGAGTGTTATAGACATCTACCTACAAGCCATCTGAAGTCAGTCCCAGATATTGCCACCATCTGATGTTCCATGCTTACAAAGTAAGCTGCTGACCTGCAGTTGAAATATTCACTCTCTGATATTCTTGGTAAGACACCAAGATTCTAACTGGTTTAACCTCCATACAGTGTTAAAAAGGCAAATTCTTGAGAGCAAAATGAGGCCAAGTGTGGAACATCATGGCACATATTACGTAAGTAGCCCAGAAATTCTATTATTATTAGACACTTTTATGTGTTTTAAAAGTAATTTTAACTTTAATAATGAATGATACAGATCTTTATTTAAAAAAAAAAAAATCATTCTTTAACTGCAGAACCTCTTTAGTTTATTTAACAAGCATTTAACAACCATATATTGGAGAAAAAAAAAAAAGTCTCCATAGTGTATCCTTTCCTTGTATCCAACATGTAGAATCTCTCCTCCTCCTAGAATCTATCCTTACAGGTTTGTTCAGAAATAAGAGTAGAGTTCACCATGTTATTGGGACAGGTTAGGAGCATGGATTGCTCACAGGGATATGCAGAAGGTGAGGGATGTCTTTGAGTAGGACAGCTGGCTCAGATTAAAATGCTAAAAGAAATTTTCACTGATTCAGTGAAGCAAGGATATTTATCAGGTGAACAAGAGCCAGCTGTCTACACTGCTGGTGTAATATCATTCACATCTTTTCTTAAAAAGGTACTGCTGACCCAGTGACACTGACTATTTTGAAGACAAAATAGAGATGTTATAACATTTTCTCTGAATGGGTGTAAATCCAGACCCATTTGTCAAATCGGTTAAGTTCCACACTATATTGGTGATGCTCCTGGCAACATTCTTGCCAAGTACCTGAAATGGTTGCCTAGAGGAAAATTTCTGGGCCACAGCTATCTTTGCCTTTCTGTATTGCTGTGCTGTGTCTATTTCATTTTTACAAGTTCTAAATACAAATCATATTTATTGTTAAAAGTATCTCTGTGCCTCATTTTATCCTCTACTCAGATTACAAGACAATTGTAGATATTTTACAGTTATTTTAACTTTGCTAGCAAAAGGGAGCAGCTTAGAAGCCCATAGCTGTTTCCAAAGACAGGCAGCTACTCTTTGTCCAGTCCTTATTCAGCTGACTAGTGGTAACATTTATAAAAATGTTACTTTGACAGTAGCAGCTCTTTTCAATTAATAACTGTTTATGTTAAGAAATTGATAAAAAAAGCAGTTATGAACAATGACATAGTTTGATATAACATTATGATGACAGTTCAGTGTTTTTAGCATGAGAATATTTGATCTATTTTTCACTGTTAGTATTTCAATTCACACTTAAGTAGAAACTAAGAGAACAAGTACTAGAGAGCCTATGCAGGGCCTTTAATGTACTCGGCCAGTTTCCTGTACAAAAGTTCACATCTAGTTTTAGAAATAAAAAATGAGCTAACAGGCTTACTGTGCAAGGCTTATTTTCTATGCATCAGTTTTAAGTGGAAATTCACAAAAATGGGATCTAGGGCTTGTAAAGAAAATCCACTTTATAAAAAATTCAGTCTCATTTTAAAAACATTAATTTGAAACTGATTACTTGTACAGGTTTAAATCATGTGGGGGGTTGGATGTATGATTTAACTTGTCATTTTAAAGTGTATAGCAAGAGGCTATAGTTTTTTCACTTCACTTCCCCCAACAGTCTATCAGCTATCTCAGGCAGCTGAGCTCCATTCACTTTAGTGTGATTACTGGATTAAAAGTTACTATCTAACATGGATATTTCTACATGAATAGCCTATAATATATCTTTCCCAAGGCCAAATTATCTTTGCATAAAGATATACTGTAATGTAAGAGTATTGATGAATACACAGGAATTTTAACCTTCTTTACAAAGGGAGGGCCGAGTCTGAAGGGTTCATACAGCCAAGTTGGCTTGACCGTTTTTGAGCAGGGTGGTGGAAATATGCAACCACTTGGACCCTGTGCTCCAGTCTGGTTAAGTTGATAACCTTGCTTTGTTTCGTTACAACCTTTCATATGGTGGTGTCAGTGGAGGCCAAGTGATTGCTGGGGCCTTCAGTACAACCCTGTTCTGTTCTGCATGTGCCTTTTGAGCAGGTGTCTGTCTCATGCGCCTTGTGCAGAGATGACAGATGAGATGTGGCCTTTGGCACTTCCAGTGGGGCTGTGAGTGAATCAGGGTTCACAGATTTCTTCAGCCCAACACAGCTGTCTGGTCAGGGCACCTTCTTTTGTGGTGTGTTACCGGCTGCTTTAGACGTGGGTACGTTACTGGCTGCTTTTGTTTGGCGCGCATTCTTTTCTTGTATGTTACTGACTACTTTTTTCTGGTGCACTTTCTTTTGTGGTGTGTTACTGGCTGCTTTTGTTCGCTGCACATTCTTCTGTGGTGTGTTAGTGGCTGCTTTTTTTTTGTGCACTTTCTTTTCTGGTGTGTTACTGGCTGCTTTTTTTTTGTGCACTTTCTTTTCTGGTGTGTTACTGGCTGCTTTATTTTGGTGCATATGCTTTTCTTGTATGTCACTGGCTGCTTTTTTCGGGCGCTCATGCTTTTCTTTTGTCTTACTGGCTGCTTTAGACACAGGAACTTCAGCCTTAACATTAGCTCCAGTTTGGCGGTGAAGTTTTGCAGCTTTTGGCTTATCACTAGCAGCAGCCTTACGTTTACGTTTTACTTTCTGCTTTTTCACCTCTTCTTTTGGCTTTTCTTCAACAATGCCATCTAGTAGTTCTTTTGCTGTAGCAGAAGCCAAAAGGTCTTTAGCAGGCACTTTTTTGGAAATATCTTTCTGAAAATTTTACAGGAAACAATAATGAATCTGAGCCACAATACAGAAATGAATCTAAGCAACAATACAGAGCTCCTCAGAATTTGCTCCACGAGAAAAAGACAGCAGAATCTAGCAGAAGGACTTAAGTCACATGTGATAAATGCTAACCAAACTATTTATTCACAGAATTAAGAACTTGACTTGTGTAAAGAGGTACTGGAGCATTTGTTCTTCAGAGGCTTTCCTCTCTACTGACCAAAGAGGGGAAAATCAATTCTGGGCTCTGTAATGTGTGTGTCTGACTTGCATTTAACCTCAGCTGGTCACCAAACCCCACACAGCCACTCACTCACTCCCACACCAGCAGGATCTGGGAAGGAACTGGAAGAGTACAGCTAGGGAACTGAGTTAAGATAAAGACTGTGGTTCCCTGGGAAGACAAGTGCCATAACTGCAGATGTCCTCCCTTCCTCCTCCTTTCCCCTGCTTTATACAGTGAGTATGATGTCACATGGTCTGGAACATCCCTCTGGTCAGTTTGGGTCACCTGTCCTGGATGTGTCTCCTCCCAGGCACCCCCAGTCCCCTCACCAGTGTGACCATATGAAAAACAGAAAAGGCCTTGGCTCTGTGTAAGCCCTGCCCAGCAATAACAAAACCGTCTCTGTGTTGTCAGCCCTGTGTTCAGCACCAATCCAAAACACAGCCCCACTCCAGTCACTGTGAGGAAAATTAACTCCCCAAGCCAAAACCAACACACTCCCACATTGACCTGCTCTGTAATGTGTCTGTAAGAACCTACATATCCATTCCCTCTGTGTGTGTGTATCAGAGATAGTTACTAAAATACACAAGTATCAGTAATATTAAATATTAATCATTTTCACTGTAATGAAAGTTCTTGCTCATAATACTAAGTAATTGATAATAAGTAAGGAGCTCTTAAACTAAGAACCAGGTCAACATCCAAGTATATAGTGATGGAAGAGAAACAATTTACAGCTAGCTAAGAAGAAGGTTTCTGTAAAGAAGGAATTTCAGTTTAAATTATAAGTACATGTTTTCTGCATTGTGGAAAATGTTCATTTCCTGAATCACCTAAAAACTGGCCATTGGAGCAATTGCTTCTTTGTATTAGAATTTGACCCCCAAAAAATTACTTGAATTAACTACCTGCAACAAAAGTGTTTGTTTCTCTGGAGAGAGACAATATGGTAGAGAGATGCACATAGCATGATTAATAAAACTCAGACCAAGTTAAAAATATTTAATGTTGTAAAGAAAGAGGTCAGTAATAGGTAACTTGAAAGGTTTTTCATATGTAATTCTCTTAATAGAATCTAAGTTCTCCCAAGAGGCAAGCTTCTTTCAAGCACTGTAATTGCAGTATGACGCAAAATGCTACAAATAACCAAGTAAGATCTCCTATCTTTAATCTGCAATGAAATTCTGATTAGTTCTTCCTCACAGCCCTTCTACTTTTGGTGGAAAAAAAAATGTGTGTTTTTCTTAGAGACAAGAGGAAAATGTTGATGCTCAGAGATGCAAACTGGCCCTATAAGGCCTTTCCTCAGGAATCATGCCAAGACTTTTCCGTTTACTCAGCAAAAGCCCCCTGCCTTTCAAGCCAGATTTGCATACGCTTTAGTTTGGGAAGGAAACATGTTCATACTTATTTTATTCAAATAATAATAGTGTCACCCATAGGGATTAAGATTTCGACTGCTTGGATACTGGAAAATCTTGGTGACACATATAACAAATACAAATAGATACAAATACAATACTAGACACCATTTATCATGTATCTAATCAAGCTGTGTATGTCATTCCAAAGTGTGATAACTGTGATACAGTGTGATAATAGTTCTGGATGTTGCTGGCACTGACTTGGATCAAAGGCCTGCTCTGATCAGGAGCAGCGCCAGAATAACAGGCACATCTTTTAAAGCTGTGTGCAGCATGAAACTCCAGATGTGGCACATTTCAACTGCTCACCTGTCATTTGGTCTTAAGACAGATGAAGAGAAGACAGAAAATTTATTTTAAATATTTCATTTTGTTTATTCATCTATAGAAAATTACAGTACTCATCTTCTGTGATTTTAAATGGTTATTTTCATAGCTTACCTCTCTCTCTATAACAGCTAGGAAACAACCACTGGAAATTTCTGATGGCTCCATTTTGAAAAACATTTCAGTGGAAGACTCTGAATTGGAACATGTAGAAAAAACAGAAGGAATAAGCCTGTAAAAAAGAAATGGAAGACCAGAAAATAATATTTAAGAATATAAAAGGAAATAAACAAGGATACATTAAAAGTAATTTTCAAATTATGTCTTTCAATAACATAGCTTTTTTATAATTTTAAAAAACTGCAATTCAAGAAAGGCATGAGAATTCATCTTTTTAGAATTAGGTGTGTTTTTTCCATTTTTTCAGTAATTCCCCTTTTTTTCCCAATTATTAAGTATATTAATCACCAGATAATAAATACATAATCAGAAAAATAATGTTCTTTATCAGGTGTGTAATTATTGAGTTATCAAGTTGTCCCTGAAGTTGGGGAGTGATCTGAAAACACTAAGCAGCTTGCAGAAATTGTAGAGGTGTTGGCTTTGAGTTATATATGCTCATAATAAATATTTAAGCTAAAAAACATAGGTTAGGAAAATTTTCTATTTGTTCTAATTGAGATATCTTTCTCCAGTTTTACAGTTTTGCAGTGCATCGGTGGGGAGGGAAGAACTAGCCTCTTCTCCTGTTCTCCTTGTATTCCAGAAATGCCTGGTTGTTATAAAGTAGTCTCAAGGACTTGGCTCATAAGCCTGGCAAACTAGTATTAAGCTGTCTCAGTACCGAAAAATACTATCAAAATGTCCTTTTGTAATTATAACCCCCTCCTCTTCACTAAGGACTGTAAGATAAGAGTCCTACTCCTTAATGCTCCACTAACCCTCTGGCAACAGAGCTGTATTCAAAGATGGTTACAGAGAAATGTATTCAATATTTGAAAGTAATATCCTAATTTGGCTGGTTAGTTCACTTTTAATGGAAAGTCTGCAAAACTTTGTTTCCAAGTTCTCATCATGATCTGGATTTTTTCTGTGTTCCTTGGAACTTGATAAAACGGGCTACAAGGCTCACCTCCTCCTCGCATTACTAAATAAAACTCTTATGTCTTATGATACAGATTTTTGATTTTATATCTGCTTATTCAATGGAAAAAAAACCCAGTGGTAATATTTTATTGATGTATATAAGTTACTGTTCACCAGGAATCCCTTCAATGACCCTGATAAATGATGCAGAAATTAATTCAAATTTGATAGGCCAAAGCGAAATTCTGTACCTGTGTCGTACTTTATCTCCCTCCACTCCAGATTCCAGTGCTTTTCTCACTACAAGTTCATTTTCTTCTGGGTAAATTGAACAAGTGCAGTAAACAATAGCTTGTACTTTGTTAACTACAAAACAAAGCACAACTTTTTTTACTCTTCAGATTCTTCATACAGACAGTGGTTTGGTAAGGATTAAAAGCATCATTAAAATTACGTCACTTTCACCTCCTGATCACTAGTGTTTCAAAATAATTGAAGTATTTTCAAATATTTGCAGATTTCAGCACAAAGTCAAAGCTGTCTCCAGTTTTTTCACACAGCTACCAAAGGAGAGAGGAAGAAAGTGGCAGCATGCAGACAGAGGGAGACTACATTTGCATAATTTCCAAAGCAGAGTATAACTAAGCCCTAAGCTAGTTCTCTACATAATACAGAAGAGTCTTGTATTAATGTGTGGAGGACACTAGGACACAGAAACATCTTCAGACTGGAGGAAATCATTATTCAGGGGGTTTGGTTACATGCTTATTGTTAATTAATAGAGTAATTGGTGTATTTTTAACTATATTAAAACTGGTGACAATACAATGGAATTGATAGTGTAGAGTCTTCCCAGAAATTGGGAAACTAGCACACTTACATTTCAGTGCATGAACCAACTCATTAAGCTGCGTCTCAGCAAGAATTCTGAGTTTATCCTCAGACACAAATCCCTGGAAAAGGTCTTGAAGCAATCCTGCATCTAAAAGCAGAGAGTAGTAAATTTAGTCTTGCAATTTGTATTAGTGTCTGAAAATTCAGTTGTTTGCAGAAGCAGACCTGGTTGCTACTGGCACAGTGGGAAGATAGGTGTTACAAATTAGAATACCAAGGAATGCCTGATTTATTTGCTTTACTTCTTTACCTGTAATTACTGGTACCTCTTACTTGCTTGTAGTTAATGAAAATTGTAGTGACACAACTTACACAAACAGGCAATAAAGGAATGTAATCCAACAGAAAATTATATACATGTTGGTATCTTGAAATAAATTTTCTGCCAATAGTCTTTTTACTTAAAAAAAGCTATACACACTCTGCTCCCCAGAATTACCCTCAAACTTTCATACTATCAACCTGAAGTGGTCACAGAATTATGCAAGTTAATTTATATGTTTTATAGTAATTAAAATAAGGAAGGTTTCTTTAATGAAATTATACAATTTACTGAAGCACCCACACTGTCTAGACCACAATACTTGGATCTATTTCTACCAGAAAGCATGAGCTAGATACTGTTTTAATTAAGTTACCTCTATGTTCACTTAAAATAAGCTCCATTGGATTGCCAGCACCCAGTTCAGAGCATTGTGGTAGCAGCAAAATAACTTTTGCCTTTTCAAGTCTGGGGTCTGTTGGTTTAAGCTCAGTAAAGTCTTCCTGTAGCAACCAAATATCTGAAAAATAGTGAAAACTCAACACTTACAGACTGCAAGCAGGCCTGCCTACAGGTGATACAGGTGAAGAGACTGTGGTATTACACAGAATTCAACCTGCTAGATTCAGATCCTCCAAAATATGGCCTATGGATTTCAAACAGATTGAAGGGCTGCATTTTCCACTGAAAAGACAGTTAATGGGGTTGCAATCTTGTTGCATTCTGTCCTGATTGTGTCCTCCAGGTAAACTGAACAAGTACATTGGTTTTGGATTAACACACTCAAACAGCTGGAAATCAGACTGAAAGCAGCAGCCAAAACACCAAAAAGTTCCCAGCTACCAGCTACACCAACTGGTACGTAAGTAGCTACTTCTATGGAAAAAATCACCAATGTTTCAGGAGCCTGCATTTATGATATGGTTAGACTGCAATTGACTGTAGCTGAAGAGCTATCAGTTGACCTTGTGACAAAAAAGTTGTTACTGCCCAAGCCTCCAAAGAAGGGATCTCTGAGTTCTGATAGAATAAGTCCATAATCACAAACATCTCTATTACAATACTTTTTGAATACCAACTCCTTTAGCACCTACTTTCACATCCCATATGACTGAAACTGTTCTTCAGTTCTTCTTCTTTTGCTGAAGATTTCACACCACACACAAAAATTTTGGACTTGCTGTGATTTGTCAGCACTGACATATGGGCAATGGTCAGATGGGAACCTACATGAGCCACTATAACATCACCACCTTCACTCAACAGCGCCTGTGCAGCGTGTACAGCAAGGCTCCGAGACTTATCCTACAAAACAATGACACAAAAATTGAGTATGATCAACTATTTTGGTTTCTATGGATGCTAACCTTCTTTTCCAAATTAGGAAAGTATTTCATAGTTCTCATAACAAATAGGCGAGAAGGGAGGACAAAAACTAATCAGGGATATCTGCTAATACAGAACTAAATAAATTACAAAACCAAGCAGTCACTCAATAAATTTAAATAACTTAATTCTAAATAATACATAAAAAAGCGTAATATCTATAGGTGAAAACAAAGCATATATCCCCATAAGGAGGCACTCCTAGCAACAGCTGGTTCCAGAAAAGACAAACAGAGGATACAACTCAGGCAGAATTAATCCTCTGAGACACCTTAACAGAGAAATGCAAAATTATTCTTGATGATAATTACAGGAGAAATGTTGCCCTTGTAGATCAAAGATCAAGATTTTGCTGAAATTTAAACAATAGAGAGGCAGATTGGAATGCAGAAAACACAGGGACAGCTCCACAAGAGTACTGACACTGGTGATTAAGAGAAAACTTTAACAAATTACTTAAAAAGGCAAGGAGTGAACATAATGACCACAGATGCCAGGTCTTGCACCAAATCTGACAAACTGATGATAAAGGAAAGAGAAAGTGCTAAGCCTTTGAGTTCACATCATTGTCTATGTACATACAGCATTCAAGCACCACCCACCCACCCCCCCCACCACAGAGATGGAGGTTTTGATGGTTTTATGTACTCATTTTGAATACTTTTAAGTAGAAACACTCAGAATTTGTTCCCATTATCTCTAGGGCTGTCATCTGTAGTTCTTCTCTGTAAGTATTATATTTAAACAAACCTAAATAGAGTATTGAATACTGAGTCACTTTAAGTTGAGCAATAAATTTTGAGGCTAAAGCTTCCACACATCTAGTGAAAATGCTGGTTGAAATGTTTCTGCTAGGCACTCAAGAATCATCAGACCATTCAGATAATTTATAGTTGTGTTGTTGCATGGTTACTGCAAACCATTACTCTAGAACAGAAACCTCCCACCAAACGAGTCCAACGATGGCAATTCAGGAAAAAGACCAGTGGGAGTTATGAAGATTAAGGAACTTTGTATTTTGCACAAAATACAAAGAAGTGTGATCATTCCATCACAAACATGCATTTGAAGAGGAAGAAATATTACAATAGCATACTACTATCTACTAACTGGGGGAAAGCCTATGGAGCTATGTTGAAATTTTCTTCACATTTTCAGCCTCTTTTAATCACTTTTTATATTTAGTTCAACAGCTCTAAGATTAATTTTAAAACATTCTACTAACTTAATTGTAGCTATTGATTATAAGCATTGACATTGGTATGCTAAATTTAGCAAGTGGATCAGTTTGTAACCTAATTATTACACATGTCCAAGACCTTATGAGAGTTTGTTGCTGCCTGATTTAATAGAATAGTCACACAATACACAACTTCTTCCTAATACAAAGCAATTATTTCATTTTGCAGATCACCTAACTCAAGGCTGAACATCAACTCACCTGCAGTAAGAGTTTGCAATCTTCAAAAAGATCTAAATTAAGCAGTTCTTCTCTAAGGGAGGAAGGAAAAACCAATACATCATGGCAGTGTTGGTCCACAGCATACGTATAATGGTCAAAGTCTGACACAGATTCAACCTTTTTGAGTCCCTTCATCTCCAAATCTCTGATAACATCTTCAAGGCTGTTAACATACAACTCTGACCATTAAATATATGAGTTACTTAAGCAACATACTTTACATTGATTATAAGATCTTTTTCTTCTGTTATTTTGTGTGTATATGTATGCATACATATATAGGTATAAAATGCATACTGTCTAATGCAGGAGGGAAACTTACTCTACTTTAGACATGTAAGTTCTGATTTGAAATAATTGTTAATAAATCTGATACAATTAATTAAAAAACAGGTATGTGTCTGCAGAGGATGATTCAAAGTATCAAAACAGAAATGTGCTCAGGAGACACAGTAGTAAATACTAAAAAAAATATTAATTTATCTTTCATATAATATATCAATGTAATATTATTAATTATTAATATAATAAAAAATAGATACATATTTATTTATAAATTTACTGCTGGAATGCTTCAGTTCTTTCAATTGCTTTCACTCTAGCCCAGCTCACCAATAATTTTAATGGCTGATACTGAAAGAATCCTTGTGTAAATGAAATGAAGGCATAACTGCTGAGGTTAGCAATTCAAATATCATGAAGTATTACAGGTATATATAGCAAGAGATGTTTGTCGAAATGCTGTTTCAGACAGTGCCATAAATTTATACAGTACATTAAACCTGGAATGAATGGAGCAGCTGTTATTTATTTCCTATTTAAGGGTTCTAAAGTCACACCTGAAGTAAGATACAATATCTTGAAAAGCCTACAACCTAGGCACTGAACATTCATGAAAGGCAATAGTAGGAAAACAAAATTCTTGAAAATGTTATAAAATGGATTACACTGGATCTGTCTAACAAAACAGATAACAGGATAATATGGTATGGTACATGTATCAGTAAGTACAGAACTGGGAACATCAGTGTTACATTATCTAGTAGCCTACAGAATATAAGGATTTTTAAAAGTGTATTTTAATCACAGGTTTACACTATCCTTACAGAATAAACAGCAGGTTTATTATTATAAATAAACTATTATTTATTAACTGTGTCTTAACACCCTTTGCCAAGATTATGGTTTACACTACTACACCTACTTTTCAAGACATTTTGTCTTTTTTTTTTCATCAAGTTAACTCACCTATATTTTTTTTCTAACTTTATTTCTTCATTTATTTCATGAAAGACCCACACAAGAGACAGAATAGTAAGAACTGTTTCAAAACTGTGAAATACCACTACTGCAATATATAAAAACTAAAAAAATATAAAACACAATGGTACTGGACTAAGCAGAGCTTCCTGTAAGAATTTTTAATTACTAGTAAAAATATAACCTGTAAATTCTAAAACAAGTATGTAGCAAACTATATCACTTCATATGCAAAGACATCAATATCAGATGATACTTTAAAGACCTTACCTGATTTTCAATGTGTTTATCCAAAAACAGACAGGTAAAGCAGAAGCCCTTTTTTCCTGCTTTGATATGGTTTCTGGTACAAAGTATTCAATTGAAAGAGCATCATATTTGATGCGACATCGTGCTAGTGCAGCTGCAAGTTTGGTCCTATAACTATAAAAACAGTCACAAGTTTCATAAGTTTTTAAATGTTTTCACCAGCTATTAGCATGCAACATTTCTGTTACAATACCATCATGCCCAGAAACCAAATCCAAAAGGGACACATTCTGCAAGCTGCAACAGAAAGTAGAGTTACAGAACATTTTCTACCCTAGATAACAGAAGATGCAAGGTGGTAGTCAATAGCTAAGATTATTTTAATTAAATCAGGCAGGACTGGAATTGTAACAGGTGACTCTCAAACACATCCATTTTCTCAGGCAGCTCAAAGAAAATCTCAGTATGTTTTGGAAGTACAATGTGTGGAGTACAACCATCAGATTCATTTGCATGATAGAAAATGTAAATACATATATGTGCATTTGATGGCAGCTGGTCCCTATACATGTACAGAAACAACACAAGTATGATGGCAACCAGGAGTCACTTTTATTATTATTATTACATGAAAATGTCTGAGAAAATATTTCCAGTCTTTTCTTCCCACAGGCCCCATGCATATTCTTGATACATGATAATTCAAAATCAATAAAAATTTCTGGTGAACTACTTCAGATATCTTAGTTACTGCCCTATAGAAATACCTTGCACTTAAGAGATTCACAAACTTTTTTGGCCATTCTAAATCCAGCAGCAACACAATTTTGTCCAATAAATTCCTTTTGAATTAATAAACTGACTGATGAAAGAGATAATAAATATCAAAATGTTTATGTAATCTGGTTTTTGTTCTAAATATTTAAAATAATAAATATTTATCAACATTTCATAGTAGAAGTACTGCTACATAGACAAATGTTATTCCATTCCATGACCTCTTGACTCTATTACATTTGCATTTATGAATATTTACTGAATATTTAATTTCCTTCCTAGAATTGTATAAAAGTTTCAACAATGCCAAAATAAGATATGATGCCTACAAAATAATCCACAATATAAAGATAGTTTGTTATCTATATTTTTCATATCTGTACAAATACAAACATTTGCCTTCAAACTAGGCTCTCATAAAAAAAAAAATCCTGCAAAATTTTAAGGTGAAAGACATTTTCATAATTACCTTTAAAAGGCACTGATTATACAAATCTTCAGTTTTGCTTATCTATATCAACAAAAACTAGCTCTTTGCACTTATACCTGTATAAATAATCCCCTATTTCCTGGACTTCTTCTACAAGTTCCTCTTCAGCAAAAATCTTTCGTTTTTTAAACTTTCGGTCTTGTAGGTCATAAAGCATCACAACAAGCAAGCTGGTTAACTCATCTGGCTGCAAGAGAAAAGCAACTGGATAGAAAAAGTGACCCAAAGCATGCCTTATTTCTGCAAAAAGATCCATATCAAAC
Source organism: Parus major (assembly GCF_001522545.3). Lineage (NCBI taxonomy): Eukaryota > Metazoa > Chordata > Aves > Passeriformes > Paridae > Parus > Parus major. Next base: position 45,991,061 of record NC_031771.1, read on the forward strand.
AGCAGTCTCCCATGTAAAAGGCATTAAAACCCCTTAAATGCTTACTTGAAAGAATATGAAAGTAAATTACTTGTGGAGAGTTTATAAAACACTTCTTTAAAAATGATTTTTTTAAAACTCAAATATATAACTTGTGTGATTTAGATTATCAAAATTAAAAACATTCTCCATGCACACAGACAAAATATTGTATCTTAACTTTTAATGTTATCAGAATTGAAACTTTGAAATTATTCTCTTCATAAAGTAGTTTGTTAAATAGCTAAGCTAACAAAAACTTCTTGTTTATCTATTCCTGTCTTGTGGGATTCTTCCATATGTAGCATCCAAAATGCTCAGTTAGAAAACCTCCTTTATCTGTGTGAATGTTTTAACCAGGAAGAATCTCCTGCTTAAGGACAATAACCACTTCACTAACTACTTTACATTAAATCCTTACAGTTATTACACACCTTCTAAAAGTCTTACCTTCTTACAAATATGGCCAAAATTAGTTAGAAAACTGAAGTAATTAGGGAAATACCACCAAACACAAAATGTTAACATAGAAGTCTTACTTCCTTGCCAAAAACAAGGCAAAGATAAATGTGTTAGACCATTTGCCTGCTCACATCAACCTCCACAAACAATATCAGCTCAAGTTTATCTTGCGATTTTCAAAGGCATCAAAGACAAAGCTGAAAGGAACAGCAGAATATTCTGCCAGCTCCAGAATTTCTTTCCATGTCAAGGCAGGAAAGCATGTCAAGAGAGTAAACTGGACCAGTTTTTGCCAGTACAATATTTATATACAGTACTGTTTGCCCAGGAAATGAACCATGGGGTCAATGAACTTTTTTGTCTGATGGGATTCATTCCATGTTTTCCAACTCCCAAGGATAGGTAGGAAACATTTTTTTCCCTGCTCACAAGGGGACACAGCTGGGAAGGAAAGCACATGGACATGGACAATATCACTGAATAAGTACTATGTTGCAATAAAGTTCATGGCTCGCTCTCCCACTTCTTTCTTTGAAGGTTTTGACTCCCAGCAATTAGTTGCAACAGAATCTCACAACAGACTTTGGAGATGGATGCTTTAGACAACTATGTAAATAGATCAGCAATATTTCAGTCAAAGGCTATCATGTAGTTCAAAACAACAAAGGTTGTTCTGAAGAATGTTGTAGAATCCTCAGAAAAGGTGCTAATTATATGAACACAGAAAATAAAAATGCCTCACAAAAATGTTCACTTACTATTGAGTAGCATGGGTAAGTTTTACTATTTAACAGCATTTCTTCAAGAAGATCTTGATCTGTAAAAAGGAGAAAATGTTGATAAGTTATGCTACTGTCTACAAAATTCTATGGATGTAAACCTTGTAAATCACTAAATTATAATTTTAAACATGAAAATTGAGGGCAAATTCAATCACCAACAGTAGCAATCCTATGTAATTTATTTACATGAAAAAGAATAAGCTTTAAATGTTTTGATTTCACACATGCTAATAACACTTAGCTATATTTAAACATTTGAGGGATATGAGTAGTCTAGTAAATTTATATATTCATCCATAATTAGGATCTGAAAAGAACCACTGAGATGAGCTCAGCTGGTCGGAGCAGGGTGCTAGTAACACCAAGGTTGTGGGATCAATCCCCTTATGGGCCATTCTTGATGATCCTTGTAGGTGCCATCCAATTCAGAATATTCTGTGAATCTGTGACTCTGTAATAACCTGAAGCATAACAAAAATTTCCCCAGGTCTCTGCTGTCAGGCAGACACTAGACATTTGTTTTTCCATGTTTTCTCTGCTGCATCATTTCTGTTGGCAATTCTTGGGTAAGTTTTGTACTTACATTTTAGAGCATTGAAAGCCAGTTCATAAGATACACGCTTGGAATGCTCATCTTTAAAATCCATCATGGGAGGTTCTGAGTTCTCGCCATACCGCACCAGAAGTCTATCCTTACTCTTTTCAGTATGAATGCCTTGAAAAATCTTAGCTGCATTTATGTATATGGAGTCAGGATAGCCATTCTTCTCAATCTGAGTCACTGGTTTTTTTCCAGCGGATCCCTTTTCATCAGAAATTTTCATTTCATTCAAGACCGAAGTACCATTTACAACATCTTCATGTGAAGACCGCAAATTACTTTCAGAATCTGGCATTTTTCCAGTTGCTGACTGTGTAAGTGTAAGTCACAATCCTGCTGCCTCTGCAAAAAACAAAGTTTGTATTGAATCACAAAATTTTCTTTCACTAGAATACACTTTTCCTTTCCTTTTAGTGTTTTCAATAGAATTCATTTTCTTTTCCAGGCTCTAATCTTGCAAGCACTTAGATATGTGTATCATCTATATTTCTATACATCTATCTATCCTCTTACACACCATAGAGAAGTATTTATAAGAGTTTTCTTACATTATTTGTTTTCACAAATGCACATGTAGACTGATTGTTTCAAAAAGGCCAGTGCTTTACAATCACTGGTCCTTTACAGACTGTACACACAGATCTGATTCTCTGTGTCTAATAAGAATCATTATTATTGCAGGCAGAATAGTATTTCTTACTAGGAATTCTCCTTTAATAAAAAAGGCACCAAAATTTTAAAGCAGACATCATGTCTTCCAAAGAACCATCTTGAAAAGAGCTGCAGCAAATTCCAAATGTTTGTCCACTAAACCGCATATTTGTTCTTAAAAGTGGAAAACAGAGATCACCTAAATGTTAATGTATTTAATATATTACCTGAACAGCACAATTTTAAATGCAGGAAATCCATTTTGAGAGTCTCTTGAGGTATAATACAGCTCTCTGTAAGCCCATGTACACATATTAACAGTAAAACAAAAATTACCTTCCCCAGAGGTGGAATAGGACTTCAAGAAAATGAAAAAGTCTCAGAGTTAGTTGAATGCAAAAATGTGCTAAAGTTCCACATAAAGCATACCTAAAGTATTGGATTTACCCTACTTGCTCTGGTTGTTATAATATGCATTTATGATAATGCCTGGAGATGCAGAAGTCATATTAAATGTTCAGAGGTGGGTTATGACAGAACAAATTTAAACACAGAATAAAGATTTTTTTTAAAAAAATCAAATTAGTCTTCCTGCCTAGGGAAGAATAATACAAAAGAACTATGAGGGATTTAGCAGCTATAGCACAAAAAGCTAGGCATGGATCCATTGCTGCAAAAGAGTTCTGGATATTTTAGGATTAATAGCAAAAAATAGAAGAATTTGGTGGGGGAGGGTGAGGGGGATGCCAGTTTGCTCCAACATCCCTATTAGATGAAGCAGTGAAGGATCTATGAAGCAAAAAAAATTTATGTTATGAAGCCATATTGAAGCAGAGCAAGCAAATCAAAAGAAAGCCCTATTCTTCACTAGAACAAAGCAACAGATCACCTAAACTAAATTGAAACACTTGTGCTTAGAAAGGAAAAAAAAACACATATGCTTTCATGATTGTTTACACTATTTTGGCCAGCAAATTTCTGTCTCACAGAAACAGGGGCACCATTTCAGAGACCTGAAACTCAAATATCTTTGCCAGGTGAATGCAAGTATTCCATTTCAGAATATGCAGCAAGTGAACTATGTCTGTGATGTAAGGACTTTGAAGATTTGTAGAGTTCCCAATTCCTCTTTCTGACTTCTTTGCCAAAGCCGTTCTTGCTGAGCCACAACACACACTGCTATGAGGATGATTTGATGAGTACACTTTCCCAAAAGACAAATGTCATCCTAATAAAGATGACATGCCAGTGTTCTGCCTTGTGCAGACACACTGCATGTTTGCAACACTGTAAATCAGTCTGAATTACTCAACGCTGTGCCAAGCAGAGGACACCAAGCTTGAGTAATACAAAGCTCAGCTTCGAAGAAGAACTTCGCAGACAAGAGAGAAAAAGATCCTGTCTTTGTTTGTGGCTGTCAAGCAGATTGCTCAGTTGACAGGGAAAAAAAACACTCAAGGTCCCAAGGTCTCCTAAAACAGAATGGCGTGAAGAATACCTCCAGCTTTGATTTAATAAACTCAAGCAGACAGAATTATGACATTTATTCACTGCACAGCATAGTGATTCATACACATCTCCCCCACACACACATAAAAATCACTAATTCCTTTGTTTATAGCAGTAAGTGTATTTTCCCCATTTCTTCAGTTATCACCTTTTTTAGTAGCCTCGACAAATAAGGAAAAGAGATGAACAGAAAACAGCTCCACTGTTGTATCAGGAACAGCAGGCAGCCTGACCACACGGTTCTGATTCACATGGACAGGAACCCCACGAGAAGTGGGTATGTGTGCACGGACGTGGCTGCTCACACACCAACAAACAGGAAATCCTTGACAGCCATAGATACACTAACTCTGTGGGATACACATGACAGCATCTGCTTCATAGCATCACTGCGACTGACACTGAGCTTCAAAGCCTCTGCTGCCTCCAGCTCCGGCCAAGCTGGAGGGCAGCGGAGACTGGTGGGAGTCAGGGAAACAAGTCAGCCACGAGACCATTCCCCTACTGCGCTTTATTTATGAGAAACAGGGCTGGGGGGGAAAAAAAAAAAAAAAAAAAAAAAAAAAAAAAAAA